>NW_021940836.1:1077565-1436865 GCF_001715985.3 Manacus vitellinus
TTGTAAGAAGATTTGGAAATTGCACAGAGAATCTGTGTTTGTGCATTGTTATTTTCAGATGCTTGTGTTTTCTGCATTGCAACTGTCCAGAAGAGTTACTTTACAGTAGGTCCTTGCTGACAAATGTATTTCTGTTGGTTAATGATAAAGAAAAGCCAATATTTTGACTTCTTTTACAGATGACTCCTACCCACACTGCCCTGAAGAGTGGGTGGCCTACAGAGGGAGCTGCTACTCCTTCTCCAAGGAGGAGAAGGACTGGAATTCCAGCCAGGTATCCTGCTGGTCACAGGGAGCTCACCTCCTGGTCATCAGTGATACCCGGGAAATGGTAATGATTTTCTTAGTCTTTGAGGATCTCCCATTTCCTTGCAGATACTAAGTGATTGACATCCAAGCAGTGTTGTCACTTCAGCAATATTTTGGCTTTAAATGAGAGGAAGGACTTATAATTGATGTTACAGTGCACTACCAGTTTCAGTGTACACCTTAGAAGTTTGCAGGAAGCAGAGAAGCAAAGGGGAGAAGGGAGACGTGAGGGTCACTGTCAGCTACTCAGAATCATCCTATGAAGAATGTTAGGTGACAACCTTTTCCACTGCTCCTCTCCACCTCCCCTCCTATCCTCAATAAGGCTGATTGAGTGATTACAGGAAATGACTGTGACACTAGGCAGTCACGTACTCATCGCTCACAAACCAGTAGTACATCCCCACTCTCAAGGAAAGCTTCCTTTTCAAAAGCTGTGCTTCTCCTCCCTGCAACTGCTCCAGCTCCTCCTGCTCAGTGACCCATCCCATTCCCCGTGTTCATGCATGGATATTTCTTTCTCAATCTGTTTTCAGTGCTTACTTCCTGTCTCTGCCAAAATACCTCAGTTGTGCTGGTGAAAGGAGGAACCAGCTGTTCCTCTGCAGGTGCCCACCACGGGCAGGGCATGTATGGTCACTAAAGAAAGGGGTAGTGCTGATTGCTGGGGCACTGAGGCACATCTGCTTAAGTAGAGCAGAAGCCTTGATCTGGTTTTGTGCAAGCCAGGGCTTATTAGCTTGGGTCCAATGAACGTGGACAGCTTCCAGTCCCTGGACAGAAGTTGCATTGTATGATGTTCTGTGGGGGCTTAAAAAGCCAGGTCTCTGCTTGACTGGGAGTATGTACCAGGCTTTCACATTTGCTTAGACAAATCCAGACTCCTTAAGAAGTAGGCATCTTCCCCAGGTTACCCGTTTTTCTGCATAAAAAAGCCTCCCTTACTACCATCTCTGCTGCTTGAGTGTTACCCATTATCCCTGCTCAGACTTATCCATCTAAGTGAGACTTTCCTAGCTATCCATGCCTTATGCTGCAAGGACTATGATTGCTCAACCTCTGTGTGCCAGGGAAGCGTGGTCACCTCCAAACCACCAGCAACACTCAAGTAGTTCCTCAAGCTGCTCCTGTTCCCACGACTTTACCAAGCTAGCTTTGTTAATGCTTCTCTGTGAAGATGTCTTCTCTGAAGCTTTGTTATGGCAGCAGGAGATAAGGATGGAGCCCAGCCATACAACTGAAAGGTTGCTGTTCTTTGGTTTCATTGCAAAGGTGGACAAGAAAAACTTATCTCTCCTGGCTTTGTCTTTTATTTTTTTTGGAGGGAAGGGAGGGGCAGGGGATTTACTTCAGGGCTAAGTTTATGTTGCAGGCTTCACCTTTTAACAATAAACAAGAGTTAAAATTTAGCCAAAAGGAAATGAACATTGCAAAAAAGTAAGAGGAATGTTTGTATAAAATTTGAAGAGCTTTGTTCCTGGGTTTGTTACGCATCTGTCAGTGCCTGCACTTCCTGCTCTGCCCTGATTTTACCTGTAATTGTTAATACTTTGTATTAGCTTGCTAACTAGCTCCATGGTAGAGTGTTAATATTAATTCTAATAGCAAACATTCCTACATAAAGTGTGTAGGAATCTCCAGGAGATTGGGGTGCAGTTCATAGAATCATAGAATATGCTGAGTTGAAAGGGATCCATCAGGATCATTGAGTCCAGCTCCTGGCTCTGCACAGGACAGCCCCAAGAATCACACCATGTGCTTGAGAGCACTGTCCAGAGACTTCTTGAACTCAGACAGGCTTGGTGCTGTGATCACTTCCCTGGGGAGCCTGTTCCAGTGCCCAACCACGCTTTGGGTGAAAAACCTTTTCCTGATATCTAACCTAAACCTCCCCCTACTCAACTTCATGCCTTTTCCTTGAGTCCTGTCACTGGTCATGAGAGCAAAAAGATCTGTACCGTCCCCTCCACTTCCCCTCGTGAGGATGTTGAAGGCTGCAATGAGGTCTCCCATCAGTCTCATTCAGGCTGAACAAACCAAGTGACCTCAGCTGCTCCTCATATGGCTTCCTCTCCAGACCCTTCAACAACCTTATGGCCCTCCTCTACATGTCTCTAATAGCTTAATGACCTTCTTATATTTCAATGCCCAAAACTGCACACATGACTCAAGGTGAGGCTGCTCCAGCGAAGAGCAGAGCGGAACAATGACCTCCCTCCCGACCGGCTGGCGATGCTTTGCCTGATGCCCCCCAGGATGCGGTTGGCTCTCCTGGCTGCCAGGGCACTCATATTCAACTTGCATATTTGACAGCAGTTGTTTCATATATATTGCCCTGAGAAATGTCCTTTGAAGAATCTCCCCAGGACGCTGAAAGCATGCTTACTTCCTTGTGAATGTACACATAGTTTTTATTCCAGGCATGATTTGCAAGGCTGATCTTCCTGAATAGAAGGTGTGGGTAAGCATATTGTCAACCACTTAAGGAACAATCAGGCAAAGGGATGTATCTTGCTTTCTGTTCTCTCTACTTATCCTGACCTCCATTCTCTGCTTGGCTTTCATTAGTCATTAGTCACTTGGTAATTCATCATCATTTCTAGGATCTGTTCAAGCGTATTCAAACAGAATGTTTCTGGATTGGATTGAGGAACAGCACAAGCTCTGGATGGATTTGGGAAGATGGCTCCATATCCAATTACACCAAGTGAGTTTCATTCTATTTTAAAAACAACAGTGCTAATTCAGATTGCCTGGTGTTCCATAATACCCAGAGTTCCTACTCCAGATCTCAGGACCTTTCTTCCTGGGCAGATTTTCTTCTTCCTGTCACCTGTACTGCACTAAGCTCAACATGGTCTGCTTTTTACTGCCCTGCACCTTGTAAAGGCAGGTACCTGTGAAAACCAGGTCTAATATTAGTATTGCACTCCCTACTTCCCTCCAGCTGCTCAAACAAAGGATTTTATTTACCTGTACCACCCACACAGATGCTCGGTCAGAAAGGCATATGGTTTTACTGGGGTTAGCCACCTTGCACCAATTCTGTCAAGTGCTGGTGTCAGTGGGTGTGAGGACTCTGCCCTTTGCTGCTGCACTGGTGCCAACCCACATCAGAACCTTAATTTCAACTCAGTCTCTACTTAGACAAAACTCAGCATTTTGCATGAGGGAAAACATTTATGGTTTGGTCCATTGACTTTGCCTGGCCTTTCCTTTTTATGGCAGTTAAGACAATCAGTTAGTTTCTAATGCCTCTCCAGCAAGGAAACTCACCCAAGATCTCACTGTCAGGAGGTCAGTACTCTAGGCACTCGATTTAGTTCCCTGCTTAAATCCAGCTTTCCATTCTTACAAACTCCTTGGAGGTGATCATCTTTCCATGAAACACTCAGCACTGCCATTCTCATGCTGGTGGATATCACTGCCACTGCAAGGCATCATGTCTATGTTTCATTCTGATTTAGGTTCCACAATGGCAAAATTACTTGGTAGTAGCGGGAAGGTGGTTCTTTAGTGTATATTTTATTTTCTAACAGCTGCCTTTTGGAGGTTGGGTTCTTTTGTTTCCTCTGGGCTACACCCTTCACAATCAAATGTTTTTTCTTTCTTGCCTCCAGGAGACAACTTCAGCATTTTCTCTCAATCTCACTTCTGTTCTGTGTCTCTTGCAGGGTCCTCTCTAACAGCCACGTGCAACACTGTGCTGTCCTGATGAAAGGTCGTTTTCATGCCTCCAGCTGTGAATTTCATGCTCCATGGATCTGTGAGAAATCGCTTAGATAAATCCTATGTGCATTTTCATCTCATAACAATCTCATCAATGGTATGAATTGATCATTGTCCTGCAAACCAAAGCTTCACACAAGAGCAATGACTTGCCTTTTCCATACCATCACAAAGGTGATTTGCCCATAAATGTAAGTTATCTTCAGTGGTAGATCTGTTCTCAGTCCACATGTGTTAGATTGCTGCTGTTTGTGACCAGGTGAGACCTTGGACATATTCCCTGGCCTAGCCTTTTCCTATTTGTCCTGTAAGAGCAAACAAAAGCTTTATCACAACAGGTGTCTTCAGATCTTTGAGGGTGAGCTGTCAATTTTCCTTCAATTTTGAGCATCAGATTTCATTTCTATTCCCTGCATCTCCATTGTCTGATATCAGAAGGACTGGAAAAATGAAGCCTGATATTCACTGATAGAAACATATAAAGAGATTTTTCCCAGTGGCAGCCTCTCCTTTTGCATCCCAGTGCTATGAGTGGGAGAGAAGAGGGTGAAATGCAACTACAGCTTCTGTAAATCCAGCAGAGAAAATAAACCTCTAGTACTGCACTGGACCAAAAGTGTGTACCTGTGCCATTACTTCTCTCTGTTGGAAGGAACTAGTTGCAGGCCATGTTTTATAGGCCAACTTTAACCAAACTAGTCAAGAGACAGGAGTCAAAGGTATACAGTTAATTGTGTGAAACTGAATCAACCAAGAACTTGTTTTCCTCCCCACTTCTGCACTTTCGTACTGCAGAGAGAGGAAGCAGTGGACAAATCCTTAATAAAGGAACTTTCAGTTCAGATAGAGCAGAGCCAGGCTCAGAGTTTGAACAGCATAAAACCACAGTGAATATTAAGGGTTGGACAGTAGATTGCATTTCCGCACAGCTGGAAAACTTTTTTACACACAGAGATTTTGTTCCAAAAAAGGAAGAGAAATTTTATTAATTTTCAATTTATCCTCTTTATGGTAATATATTTATATTATATTTCAATTTACTATTGTCAATTTATCCTTGGTCCAGAATTGCAGTCAGAGCAGTAAGTCTGACAGGACTGCCTGATGGTGGATGGTCCTGATGCAAAGTTACTGCTATTACCTACTCTGAAGGTTTGACTGACATACAGGCTGCTGAGCCCATATGAATGACCTCTGAAGCACACGCAGCACCCATGGGCTGCTCTGGACGTCCACCTCACTATGCAGATATGGTATGGTGCACAGAAGTGTTTCCGTGGGGATTTCCCAAACAGAAGGCCTTAAGCCTTGCCTTGGCGAGCAGCAGGTTCCTGGTAGATGTTCTGAGGTGTGTGTTTGTTCTGGCAAAGATGGGCTGGAGAAATGGATTGACAGGAACCTTGTGAAGTCCAACAAAGAGAATGTCAAAGTTCTGGAGCTGGGAAGGAACAGCTCCATGCACCAGTACACCATGGGACTGACCCACTTGAAAGGAAGCTTTGCAAAAAATGACCTGGGAATCCTTTTGAACATCAGAATGAATGTGACCAGTAGTGTGCCCTTGCTGCAAAGGAAGCAAATAGTGTCCTGGGCCACATTAGACAGAATAATGCCAACAGGTTGAGGGAGGTGATCATTCACCTCTACTAAGCACTGGGGAGGCCACACTGGGAGCACTGTGTGCAGTTCTGAGCTCCTCAGTACAAGAGAAACATGGACATACTGGAGAGTCCAACAGAGGGCCACAAAGATGATGAAAGGACTGGAGCACGTCTCCAGCATCTATGAGGAAAGACTGACACAGCTGGATGGTTTATTCTGAAGCAAAGAAGGCTGAGGGGAGATCTTATTCATAGAATCATAGAAGTACAACAACCAACTTTAGCATATAAATTCAGACTCCATACAGTTTACATTTGCTTCATATTTTTATTCTAATTGGAAGGAAATCCTTACCAGCTACCTGTGGCATTATCTTCCATCTACTTAACAGGATGTAACACATGAAAGTGTCAAGGCAGATGAATACAAACATACGGATCTTAGCATACTCAGCTAAGTGGATATCTGCTGAGCCTTGTATAGGGTTTACTGAGCTGAGAGACTTAAGGTGGGAATGTTTCCAGCCAGGGTGGGTCTATTTTTCAATAACTGTGCCTGCAACAGTAAGACCTGAGTAAACCGCAGTGTACTAGGAAGTGAAAACTTTTTTTCATCTTGGATTGTCTGGGTTACTTTGGATGAGTCATTTTGTCTGTGCTAGAGTCCATTCAGCTATCAAAAGATGGTTGTCTCTGACTCCTAGAAAGTTGCGAGGTCCTTCAAAATAGTGATGGAGACTTTGCCTGCTTTGTCAAAATGGTGGTGGCATCTGCAGAAGGAAAGCTAGTAGTTACTTTACCAGAGAATCCCAGAGAAGAAACAGCTTCTTATATTATCATGACGTGTAGGCAAGGTGAACGTGTCTCTGAGCTTGCATAGTTTACCTTGTCAATAATGGAACAGCTTTGCCTCCCCTAGGATTTTACAGTGAAGGGCATATTATAATTTATTATATATAATGATTTATTATTTTAAGATATGAATACATTAATCTTTAGCTCTTCAAATGTGGGCTCTCAATCTCATCCCAAAGAGATGCGCAGGAAATGTAAGATAAATAAATATATTAGGTTGCCTCAAAAGTTGAGCAGTCTTTGAAGGGAAAGGATTTTTAGCTGTGGATTTTACTTTCAACAAAGCACGTAGCACCTCTCTGGGTTCAAGTTTTTCCAATACTAAAGCAATTTGGAGCAAATATATTCAGTTCCATGAAAAACAGTTGAACAACTATCTTTGGCAGAGCTTTTAATCTTCTGTCTAGAGCATGTTGATATAGTTGATATATACTGATTTTCTTGGAAGTAAGTTCTTTTTGTATGAACTCTGTAAGCCATCATGAACGAATACCGGAGGATCATGGCTAGCAGATTGAGGTAAGTTACAGTCCTTATTCTCCATGTCATTTTTGAGACTGCACTTGAACTCTGTCGGGTGTGCTGACCCCCAGTTCAAGAGGAACATGGAGAAACTGGAGGTAGTCCAAAGGAGGACTGTCAAACTGGTCAGAGCATGGGGAGCGGGAAAATTCATTGCCACAGGGAGTGACAAGGTAGGCAAGACTTGTTTAGTCTGACCAAGAGAAAGCTGTAGTGATTAAATAACTACCTACAAATATTTGAAGGGCAGTTACAAAGCTGTTAGAACGTGAATTTTCCTGGTAGGGGCAGAGGATATAATGTGGGGCAATGGCTGCCACTGCAGCTTTGAGAGTTCAGACTGGACACAAGGAAAGACATCCTCACCAGAGATTAGTGCAACGCAGGAACACATCACGAGAGAAATAGCAGGCTCTTCATCCTTGGAAGTTTTTAATATCTGATTTGACAAAGTCACAGCTGACAGCATTGGCAGAAGTCCTGGTATAAGTGAAAGGACGGACTACATAACATCCAGAGCTCCCTTACAACCAGCGCTTCTGTGATGCTATTCATGAATGAAACAAGGTTCTTGGTTTAGATACAGGATACTTAATGCTGGTTTTGTACAGTTGGGGCACCTTTGAGCTATGTCAAATGACAGAACTTCAGATTTGCTGAGAAAAATCTCAGAAAGACACTACTAAACCACACTCTCCTTGTGGACAGGCCAACACCTTGTGGGAGTTTTCTTGAGGATTTAAGCACTTAAAATCTAGCCAAAAAGATCCAGAAAGCCTCTTTGCTTTCTCAGTTGTACTCACAGCAAGTAGAAATGGCAGGGGAGAGCAGGAAAATTCATTGCCACTGACTTGTCTGTGCCACCTCCTACAAGCTAAATGACATGGGCAATACAGAGACCCTTGAAATTAGGCTGCTGGGGTCCAAGATGCTATTGGGAATGATATAGAGGCCAAGCAGTTTGAGGGCAGTTTGATATCTGTGAATGTTGAGTGTACTCACTGGGATTCTCAAGCCTTTGAAAACTTGTCCCTTTCAGTGGACTGAAATAATTTCTCTTCAGTTTTTGGCTACAAGAGCACATTTTTGACCAAGGTCCTAATGATGAGGAGCTGGCTTGGGAGCAGTGTGAGCTGTTTGGCTATTTGACAAAAGGCATTCCTATGCCATGTGTAGTTCTGCACCTTGTTGCTGTAGGGTTTATGTTCAATCAGTCCAGCTCCTGACCTTTTTGAACCAATGTAAATTGTAATCTTCAAAAAGGCTTTGACCACTCAATGTGCAAATCCTCTTCTCTGTAGGTGAGGCAGACTTTACTGGGTTACATTTCTTTTGGGCAGGCAAAGTGACGTTTAGGCATCAGATGGAGAAGGAAGAGCACAAATCTGGGCTGTCTTTTTGCAGTCCCCAAGGAAATTGGACACTATTATCCTCTTGTTTCCTATGCAGGTCACTGCAGGGCAGAATGTAGTCTGTAATGAAGGTTTGTTATTGCACTGCACTTGGATTTCTTAACTCCAAAGTTCCTGAGCTTACCAAAGTTCTGATGATGATAGTAGGAGAAGGGAAGGACAGTCAGAAAATCATTTTATCCTGCACACTTTTAAATCTGAAAATTATGCTTTACATCCTCTAACATAGAACACCATTCTTTGAAGTTTGCATTAGAAATCGAAGTAAGTCAGATATTCTACTGCCATTTACAAGGATAATAATTACCAGAGCTATTGATCTTCCTATTGCAGACCAAGGTAAAGACAGTAAAGACAGTGGTCAAAAACCCCTATTTCCCTCTGTGATGCAGCACTGCCCATCACAGTGCATTACATAGATTTTCACCTAATTAAACCCAGAGAACTCCATCAAACAGCAATAACTTGATCTAGATGTACCAATAACTTGACCCAAAACAACAACCAGTGCAGGGAAAGTAAGACCCAGGCCACATATGTTCTGCTGGGTAGGGGTAGCTGCTGCTCTGGGGAGCCGGTTAATGTGTTACATGCTGTTAATGAGTTGAACTTTTGGCAGCTTCCCATCATGTCACTGTCCCTGTTTCTGTCAGGGTGAAGGCCAGATTATTTTAGATGACTTGATGTTTCAGGCACTCTCTGGCCCCTTTTCCTGGCATTAGCTTTGATGGGACCAGGAATGGAGATCACAAGGGAACAGAGTGGGTGGAGGGAGAAGGTTTTTACAGTTTAAATTCCTTGTTTTCAGAACGTTCCCGTAAATGATGGTTAGGCACACCCACGCTTGTTTCCCAAATCCTAGCTCAATCTCCTGCTCCCAGTCTGAAGGAAATCGAACAGCGCCTGGTCCTCCAGCAGCCCCCATGGCCAGTGCCGTGTCCAGCTCCATACAGGGAGCCCTGCTAGAAATGGAGGCCTTGCCCTCATCCTCTGCTGTTAGCCCTTTATTTCTCTAGCTACCACCTTTCATCTTGCATGGCCTGCTGCCCTGCTCCAAAAGAGACACAGCTCCAGCCTGCCAGGAACCCTCCCCTCCCTCTCTCCCCCAGCACCTGGCCTTCTGCCCGGACTTGGAGCTGCTAGTTCCAGCTCCTCCTTACTGCCTCTCCCTGTTTCCGGATCGGCCCTGGCCCCCAGCCCTTATCTCCTCCAGTCCCTGGGCTGTTTGTGAAGGAGACTATAAAGGGCTTGACTGGGAGAGCAGAGGGGGAGTAAAAGCAGCACCCAACCACACTGGGGGTCTGCTTGACTCAGCACGTCCTGCTCTGCACCATGGGGAAGAATGGGCTGCTCATCAAGCCAAGTATCTTCCTGCTTCTCCTCTTCATCCTTCCGGGAGACACCTCACCCATCACAGAGCCGTAAGCTATGCAGGGGGGTCTCTGGGCAGGCAGGAGACTGGAGTTGTATTCCTGTGTCTATTGCTTTATCCCTTATCTTCTGTGTGCTTTCTTTTACCCAGGAATAAAGACACCAGGGCTGGGTAAAGTATCTTCTACAAACAGAAACTCTAGTGCTTCAGAGGGACCCAAAACAATATGTGGAACTGAGATATCAGTAAAACTTCAGGGCAAAAAAACAAAAAAAGGAAGAGGGAAAGGTCTATGAGAATACTTTTTGCTGTTTCAGTGAATTGACAGGATTTCAACAAAATTTTGTGCAGAAAATTGGTTCTTTTGAAAGGCAACTTTTTATAACTGTTTATACAATGCATTCTTCTTGAGAGAGAGACTGTTTTGAAGGGACAATGAAAGGTTTCATTTTGGGTATCCTTCTCCCTAGGTACCCTACAAAAATTCATTTTGAGTACCCTACTACCAAGGTGAAATTCCCAGGAGCTGGGAGTAGTTTTCTTGACTGATAATGAGAAGAAAAGGAACAAATAACAGATCTGGGATGATCAGAAATGGCTCTATATTTTAATTAACATTTTTCAACTCAGCAAATGGAATGAAAATTCTTTTCTCACCCAGGGTTATATGGCACTGTAAGACTGTGACTGTTCAGGTCTGTGAAGATATATTGTGCCACATCCCTTCTTCACCCCCTTTTGCCTTGTTTGTATGTGAAGGGAGTGTGTTATGTGCATATGTCTACATGTATGGAAGGAGCAGTGTATGAGGGGTCCTGACACCGCAAAGACTTTCTCCTTTGGCTTTTTGGGAATGTCTTTTCCTCCCTCACAAAGCACAGAACACCTCACCCATTACAGAGCTTTAAGCTGTGCAGGTGGGTTTCTGGGCAAGCCTGTGCTGCTGTGCTTTCATCAAATGCAGGGGAAACAGACAGTGGGGTTGGGGTCAGAGCGACCAGAGCTTTCTCCCTGCAGACCATTGATGGACATAAAAGCGCCAGAGCCTCTCCTACTGCTGAAGGGAATGCTCTGCCTTACTGCTGAGGTGTTGAGGGTTCTTCTCCCCTCTGCTCACTGCTCTGGGTATGCCCACCAGAGGCCAGTCCTTGCCCACCAAAAAGTGAGAACAACTGGCATTAGGCAGATCAAATTTGATTCCCAGATGCAGTACTGGGCACCACGACACCACTGGCAAGTTGCCTCACTGGGAAGGGAGGGACAGAGGGAGGGAGGCTGCATAGGGCTGAGCGGGAATCCCCTGGTGAGCTGAGACAGAGAGGCTTGCTTCTCTAAAAATCTGAAATTTGCTCCAGTGCTATTGCTTAAGATCTGGCACCACACTGTGGCAGTTTCGAATCTCTGTAAGGAATGAGAGTAGCGCTACAGATGCTTTGATGCGTGTAGTCAATGGCATTTATTCACTGGGTATTGGCACTTGTGTGGCTCCTGAATCCTACAAACAGCGTCTAGCAAAGGTGACAATTGACTTTCCCTCTCCTGGCTTTATTCAGGGTCCCAAGTAGAAGTGCTTCTGTTGTGCCATAACCTGGATAAACATAACCATTCCAGATGTTTTCATTGAGGATTTCCTCTGGTATTTTACATTTGAGACTGGCTTCTCTGCTTTCCCAGGCTGTTACAGACATGCTGGAAATCTTGTTACACTCCTAGCAAATGCACCTCTCTCCTTGTACAGTGAAGGCTGTAGTCATCAGATTGGTTTATTTGTTCTTTTATGTAAAGCTATCAGATTGGTTTATTTGTTCTTTATGTACAAATCCTCTTGCCTGTTCCTGCCTCTCTGACCTATCCGTCTCCTCTCTTCCTAGGCAGTATTTGGTGCTACTGCCCTTTGTGATACACACGGATTCTCGTGAGAAAATCTGTGTTCAGCTGACCCACCTGAATGAGTCTGTGACTCTGAGTGCCACACTTGAGCATCAAGGGGAGAACAGGAGCTTGATTGATGATGTGGTGTCAGAGAGAGATGTATTCACCTGCATCCCTTTCTCTGTGAGTATCTCATCCTTGTGGGATGATTCTTTGTGACAGGGACAAACTGTAAAGGTACTGAGAAGTAATGACCAGAGTAACACTGGTAGTTGTTCACCTACTCCTTGGCTAAAGGTATATCTGTTATTGTACATCCTCAACACACTCTCACTGTTGAGGTCTCCTTCATATGCTACCTGACTGTGAGATGCTGAATCCTGGAAAGCCACCACCTCTCTAGGAGAGGAGGAGGCCAGGAGAAAGAAGTGGTTTTAGTATTGACACTCTTGATGGCTGTTTGGTGAAATGGTTCTCCGCATCATCCTTCAATGGCCACATTGTCACTTGAGTGCCTTCAAATTGTAGTAGAGCTTTTGGGCCTCAGATACATTTTGCCTTGTGTACGCTGAACTAATGTAAGAACATGGAGCTGTGATTGCCTGTATCTGAAAAAGACAGCAAAGAAAGAAATTTATAGCTTAATGTCGATTGATAGACCCAGGGACTATAACAAGTTGTAGGCAACTAAGAAAGGTGATCGTTTAGCTGAGAACACAGATTATGTCTTTGGCCTGAAGACTGAAGAACTGGTGTTCAGGACACTGAAAAGATTGGCATTTGTGTCTTGGTTTGTCAGATGTGGGTTTAAGACTGACTTTGTCACTTGTGAGAGAGAGTTATAGTGGTCTGGCATGTCTGGTTTGAAAAAGGAAATGTTCTGCAAGGACTAGGGACATTATCTGAAAGAGAAGAGGGACTATTCCATTCCACCTGTGAATGTCAAAAGGAAACAGATGGAAAGGTTTTGGTCAAGGCAAGTAAGAATTTCCTAAAATTGGGTATTAGAGCTGGGAGTTTCATTGCTGTACAATACTTACACAATCACTATGCAGCAGGAGGAATGGGTAGAAATATGGGACAAATAAAGATCAGTTTCTTGTTCCTGATTATAGTTCCTCTCAAGTCTATGTTGGGTCCATCAGGATTATATAAGATCTCTTATTTCACAAAGGCCAGTTTAGTTCAGGAAGCTTTCAAAGGTGGTCCATAACATAGTTGTCATCTTACTTTCCAGCTTCCAAAATCAAACAGCCCATTACCAGGCACATTTCTCAGTGTGACAGTGAAGGGGCCCACCCTGCAGTTCAGGAGCCGCAAGATGGTGCTGGTCCAGAATTCTGAGAGCTTGGTCTTTGTCCAGACAGACAAACCCATCTACAAGCCTGGACAGACAGGTACCAGGAAAGGAGTGAAGATTTGCTTTTGAAACAAAACTTTATACTAAAGCTGTCGAATTGTGCTGGCCAGATATCAATTGCTTTCAGCGGGGGTCAGAACTGCAATTTCATGGCTGAGGCTTATGACTTATTGCTCCATATAGGAACAATTTGGGGAATCTTGATGCATGCACATGTATGGGGCACCTGCACACACTCCTTCTGTCACTGGGACCTCTGTTGTTGTGGTCCATGCATTTAGGGTCTGCATTAAAATCAGAGAAGGACTGGATATTTGTCCTGTAGAGAACAGGGCCAAATTCAAACAAAGTCATGAAATAGCTTTCAAAGTGGCAGCTGATTTTGTTCAATGAAGACGGAGAGAATTATGTAATCCATTTATTTCTTCTGGGCCACTGATCTCCTAAATTTGGCTTGGATAGAAACAAATGTCCTAAAAGAGATACTGAATACTCTCTCCATCCAGAGCTGACACAAACTTGCAGCCAAGTGCTGAAGTAACTTGCTTACATTCATCCTTCCCAGGAAGTCAGTGTAGTTACAACAAAATTAGAAGACCCATATGAATTCCAGCACAAAAATATGTCCTTGCAAAGCAGAAAAAGGCAACTTAAGTTTAACTTTGGTCCCAACTAGTGAAATTCTGATGCCCATGATCAGTACGATGTTCACACTGCCATGGATTTGCTCTTAACATCCTCTCATTCGTGTACCCATCTTAGATGGTGACCTAGCTTGACTTACCATTCTAGTGAATGGAATTTCTTTAGAAGAGAACACCTCTGTTCTCTGTTATACCATCTGTTTTTGTAACTGGTGTTTACTGGTTGGTGACTGCACTGTGGAACCTCACTCTCTGCCTTTCTCCATCAGTCCTGTTTAGAATTGTTTCTCTGGATGAAGAGTTCCATCCCTTGAATGAAGTGGTAAGTATAATACTTCCTTTTTCAAGTTATTTGGCCTTCAGTCAATTGTGAGAATAAGGATGAAACTGGGGAGAGCTCTCAGTATACTTCGATAGCTGTGAAATTTCTGGGTCACCTCAGATCTTTTTAATGGGGTCTGTTGTCAAATTTCTGTATAAGGCTGCCTTCTGCATTCTTTCAAAGGTTTGACAAACTGCAAGTGAACAATTCTGGTGTAAACAGTGAGCAAATCTGCCACTACCACAGTGTACACCTGCTCTTATTGTCTTGCAGATCATCCAGAGATAGTAACTAGTAATTTCAGTTGTCTTTTCTGCCTGTGAAAAAGAATTGCCCCTCCCGTCCACCCCAGCCCAATGTACCTCAAAATGTTCTGTTGTTCCATATCAGGAACTTTTTTCCTCATCCTATTGGGTGAACACCTTTTACCTTGAGACATGATCACAGCCTAGTCATTTCACTGTGTTGCGTGCACTCCATCTAAACGTGTTTTTTCCGTTCTTCTTTTTCTAGTTTCCACTGGTGTATATTGAGGTATGTACAAACATTTAATTCATGTTCACATCTATCGCACCTCAACTCAATAAACAGTTGTCTCGAGATGATTCTTGTTTATTTTTTGCATTAAGCAGATCCATTACATTAATTCAAATATACAGCACTCTAACTCACATGGTGGCTACCATGTACCTGGGCCCAGGTTACAGCTCCTCTGTCATCCAGCTCTGGACTCCAGACACAACCCTGCTTGTGCCCTCCGCTCCTCCCCTGCAGTCTCCTGAAACACAGAGGCTGGCCCTCCCCTCACTGCTTTTGCTAGATCTTGTTGCAGACTCCCATTGTTCTCACAATCTCCTTGTGATCACATTATCTGTAGGACCCAAAGAAAAATCGTCTGTACCAGTGGACACAGGTAGAGTTAGAGATGGGATTTATACAGCTGTTCTTCAACCTCACCTCTGAACCTGTGCAAGGGACCTACACAGTGGTGGCACAGAAGACCTCTGGGAAGACAATTCAGCATTCTTTCTCTGTGGAGGAATATGGTAACTGTCACTGTGGTTTCAAGTTCCTAACAGCTAGTCCCATGGGGCATGAAAGCTTAATTGAACAGGATGGTGTATCTGATGAGGATGTCCAGCATGGCTGGAAAATTGTTTCTGTGTCCTCTCCCTCTCAAGAATCACCTGTTTATGAGGAGGTGACTAAAGGACTTGAGTGACCTATCTCCAGTCCTCCCTAAGCCTCAGACAGTGCAGTGCAGTTCTTCTGAACACCTACCTCAGCAAGGCTCCTGTCACAAGGAGCAAAGTGCTTCAATCAGTGTGTGTGGACAGCCACAATCCTCATCTCCTTTCAGAGGCGTTTTAAGGCCACAGCCTTATATCCAGTTGGCTGCATACCTTTCAAGTGTCATCCTGTAAGTCTGGGTTTACGCTGGGGCTGTCTGTAAATTAAGATCTTGCCTGTCCTCCCCACAGAAGCTTGCACGATGCCTTAGTGCCTTAGTTTCTCTCTGGTTCCATCTGCTTGACTGAAAAAATAGTATCCCAGTACACACCTGCACACGGTTGCAACCAGCATAGCTTTCAGCAAGCCAGCTGCAGCCCTTGTTGCATGATCTGACATGATCCGGCTTATGCGGCAGAAGGGTGTCCTGGAAGATGAGTCTAGAAGTCCTTTGACCTCTTACAATTGCAAGACTGTTCTGTGTCCTGTGGCCTACATCTCTCCTAGTTCTCCCAAGACAGTCACCTTCCATTTCCTCTTCTGCAGTTGTGTTTGAATGGGATATCACTCTGTGCTATGTCACTGGGGAAGCTATGGAGTCTTCCTATTTTGCAAATTGGTAAGATCTATATGCTTTGGAAATGCAGAGACCAGGCTGCAGTCATAAATCTCTGTATTTGTGGCAAACCTGTATTACCTTACCTCTCTATTTTACTACATCCTGCTGCTGTGGGACCGATAACTCATGTGTTCTCTAAGAAGCTGCTGTATTTTAATAGCTTGTCTTCTTACTTGGCACAATGGTTGGCTGACTGGTTTTCACTGACTTCAATGGGATGTGCAGGTGACAGAAGCCTCTAAAATCTGACCACTTAGATGTAAAAGCATTTCAGGGAATTTTTAATAACAACCTTTGAGCAGCCTTCATATGTCATTCTTATGTAATTCTGCACCACATAGACTGTTTTCCTTTGGTTCTGCAGTGCTGCCAAAATTCGAAGTAATAGTGAAAATGCCCAAAGTGATCACCATTCTTGCTGAGAAGCTGGACGTGACAGTTTGTGGACTGTGAGTACCATTCTTTCAAGTTCTCCTTGATTTCATTTTTTGATTCAACTGCTACTGAAAGTTCAATTGTGAGCTTGAGATATGAGACTGTATTATATTTCTCATTCCTTTTGGGGTCCCAGGACCACAGAGATTATATCTATATCTTACTTAGAAGGCAACAGTTACTGTTTGTTATACTTTGTATGTAACATGTAGAAACATATTGTTGTTCTGGTTTTTTTGGGAGGGTGTTTCTTGCATATTTTTTGAGTCATAGAGGATTTCACAGCAGCTACAGTGCTAGGGAAGAGGTCTTCAGCTTAGTTTACCCAGGAGTGTTTTAACTGTCTTCCTCTTGCCAGTGTGGAGAGGAAAGCCTAAGGGATGCAGCCATGCTCTTTCCTTTTGGGCACCCCATTTAATTCTGCATAGCAGTGTAGGGAGAGCCATGCCTTGGGCTGAAGAATGACTCAAAAGACCCAGTGCTCTTACATACACAAACCAGTCCCATCAGAACTGTGTGGTGAGGTAGATATTTTCAACATGTTCTCAAAGATGAGGGGACTCTCAACTAAATCAGCATTAGCGTGAATGAATTCTGAAGACTTATGTGTTATTCCCAGGGATGCAAACAGGACTATTAGATTCAGTGCTTCCACCCCTGTTGCCAAGCTTGATCCTACCATGTTACCAAATTTATTTCTGCTTTTTATTTCCTGTGATGACCCTCTGTATCCTGGAGGTAGCTCTAGGGAAGAGTCCTCGAACTACTGGGGTGAGGTTGTAAGTTTTCTCCATCCCTCTTACATTCCTAACAACTCTGTTTTCCTTTCAATCCTCCATGTTGGTAGATACACATTTGGGAAGCCTGTTCCTGGTCTTGTGAGCTTCCGTGTCTGCCGGAAGTTTGAACACACAGGCCCTACCTGCTATGGTGAACAGGATAAAGCAGTGTGTGAGGAGTTCTCTGGACATGTGAGTCATCATTACTCTTGTGGGTAGAGTGATAGGAGAAAGTGTTATTTCTGAGCATGGCTGGTAGGCACATCTTGCTCTGAATATGTACAAGCATAGTGTGAAGAGTGTGATGAGGCACTGGTACAGGTTGACAAGTGAAGTTGTGGATGGCCCATCCCTGGAAGTATTCAGACCAGGGGAGTTGGAACATAGATGCCCTTTAAGGTCCATTCCAACCTAAACCATTATGTGATTCTATGATTTTATGAAAATCCATGTATTTTAAGGAAGCCTGAAGAAGGAGAGAAGATTGGGTGCAAGATGAAATATGAAACTTAAAAATAGGGGTAAGGTCTGTGCAGTATAGAATGATATGTGTAAAGGCCATAAGATGATGGAGAATGAAGAGATGAAAGAAATAACAGAAGGTCAGATGGAGTGTAAAGAGTATAAGAGAGAAATGAGATAGAAAAGCCATGAATGATGAGAGCACAGTTGGGGTTGTCTTATGCTGGAGACAGTGTGTGGGGTCATAAGTTGGTGTTAGAAGCAGGAAAGGAGCAGAAACCAGGGGAGGGGATGATGCATTTTGAGCTAGAAGGAAATGAATATGGGTTTAGCAGTAGTGGTTAAGACAGGAAAAAACGTCATTTTTTTTCACCATTCCAACTGACAAATCTACAAAAGCAAAACTGGGTGGAGTTTGGAGCGCACACAGGTACAACAGTGCTACCTGAATTGAGAGAAACAAGGGTAATAGAAATTGTGGAGATATGCCAGGAAAAGAAAACAAGCAGAAGACATTCTTGTGGTCCTTGGGCTCTGATACAGTATGATGTCTGGAATTGCCTCTGCCACTGCTGTTATTCATGTTAAAAGAAAATACAAATACTGCAGTGCTAACCTCTGTTCCGGGCATCTCTTCTGTGGAAACTTGCCTTGTATATGAAGATCTTGAAGAGAGGTGACAAGCTTTGGAAATATTTTTCCAGCTGTCATCTGTTTTCTACACATACACAGGCTTTGGTTAATGTATCACTCATATGGTTGATGCATTTTAAATCAGCAGCAGTATATTCTAAGGTGCCTGATGCCTGACAAACTTTTCTTGTGTGGCATACACTTGACTAGTTCCCTATGCTTTTGTACCAAATGTTTGAAACTTCAAATTTCACAAACACATACAGAAAAATCTTCTAGTTTGCAAACTCTTTGCTCTGATGATGCTGCAAGTACTTCAAAATGCTTTTGGCCAAGTTATTTAGGTCCTTTTCCAATTTGGATAAAAACAACAGAGGGAAATTATCTGTGGGCTTCTCTTTCAGTTCAGAGCAATGCACAGTGATGGATTCATTAAGTTGAATAACCATTGTATAAAAAGAATACAATGGTCTTATTTGTTTCCCTCCAACAGGCAGACAACTATGGCTGCATTTCTGAAACGGTAAAGACCAAGTTATTCCAGCTGAAGAGAAGTGGATATGAGAATAAACTCCATGTGGAGGCTAAGATTAAAGAGGAGGACACAGGTATGAATCATCTGGATGAAAGAGCCATATAATAAGGCCAGGAGAGACCAGCAGAGGGCCCTGCCAAATAGGAATGAGGGAGCAAAGCAGACTTGCTGTTCTGGAATCCCAAAGTTTTCCTACATGTTGCCCAGGACCATCAACAAGATAGTTTGTCCAGCAAAGGAGGGTTGGCCTAGAGTAAAAGTAATTCTCCTCAGGCGGAGGCAAATTGGTTCTTCATGTTTCTTTCTGCAGGAGTGGAGTTCACTGGAACAAGCTTCTCTGAGATCACAAGCACCATTAGTAGAATCACCTTTGAGCATTCAGACTCCTACTACAAACGTGGAATCCCCTTCTTTGGGCAGGTAGGGAAACCATGAGAATGGAATGCCATGAGTGCTAAGCAATGATGCTACTGAACCTCCTGCCCAACCTCTGAAAAGGTGCTGGACCTCAGTGCTACTAATCCCTGTGGGTCTCCTTTCCTCTTCAGGCTCTCAAACTGGGGAACAGCAGCTGAGAACACAGCCCTCATTCTGCTTACCCATCTGTCTTTGTGCTTTCGCTGCTCCAGTCCAGTAAAATTCTGCTTCTCCAGTCACCTGTTAAATAGGAGGCCTTGGGGGTGTGAGTGCATGTCATGCTCCACCTCCACTCATCTGACCCAGCGGCAGAGATAAGAAAGAGACAAAGAAAAAATATTCAGAAAGCTTGCAACTCTCTCTGAAAGAGATATGTGTAAAGTGTTGTGTAGGCTTCCTTCTATGGCATGGACCCAACATCTTTAGCTTGGTGGTCTGCCAGTCTGTTCAAGTGGCAGCTGTTCCTCTCCTGTACTGTTTTTGCTCCTCCAGGTGAAATTAGTGGATGGGTCCGGTGCTCCAATCGCCAATGAAACTGTGAGGATTTCTTTTCAAGGGGAACGGGAAGAAAACTACACAACAAATGAGGAGGGCATGGCACAGTTTGCCCTAAACACTTCCATGTTGTCCTTTGACAATGTTGGAATTAGGGTAAGTCCCACAGGCAGAGGAGGTGATGAAGTCACCCACAGGGCTAGAAGGGGAGTACCTCTGAAGTTTCTACTATATATGCAAAAGCAGTTAGATTATTGTTCCTTGTTGTTTGTGCCAACCTTGACACCAGTTTGGTGGAAATAGTCATATAACAAACTGGGTTGCCATGTCACAATTGCACTTATTTTGTAAGTATTTAATTTCTGCTTGGCAGTAGGGTTAGAAGGAACATCAAGAGATCATAATGGTCCATTCTGCTCCAAGGGATCATCAGCCCGATGTAGACAAATCTGTTTCAAGGGTGGGTCTATCTCCCATGATGGAGTGCTGCTAGTGCTTCACTGTCATTTTAATTAAATTATTTCCCCATCTTAATATCCTTTGTGGTGAGTTAAGGCAAGCTGCATATCTCAGAGTTTGATGTATAATTTCAAGTTTCTAAATAGACCTCCTAATTTTTTTCTTTTCTTTTTTTTCTTTTTCCTTTTTTCTGCTGTAAAAAGAGTATGAACCATTCACATAAATTCTCTCCCAGGTGTGGGATTTTTTTGTCTTGATTAGGGCAGAATATTTATGTATAGAATAATATTTGCTCTTCTCCTTACAATTCTCTCATCACAGATTAAAACCATTGAAAAATTATCCAGAAGTTACTACTAGATGCTTGAAGTTTTCAGATTTTTGCAGGGTAAAAAAAGGCAAGAATTCCAAAACATAATGAGAAAGATAAGGAAATAAGGGCATGTGAGGCACACATGAATGCTAAAGTAGTGCCCTTCTAAATGGAATATCTTCCCCTTGCTCTCGTTTTTAAGGGACTCTTTCAGCTCTTGAATTTCTATTCAATTTAGGTTTTGAATTATTAGGTGGAGATTTTCCTCCTGTTCTATAGTATCCAAAGCTTGATCTTGGCACTGGTGATATGTTAACTGAACAGCACTATCCCTTCTTCAGTGCCAATAATAAGGAAAGATACGAAAACCAGCTTATTTTCTCTTTAAACTATCAAAACATTAGAGGGACAAGGTGTTAGTGTAGAGAGTCCTTTAGGGGATACTGATAGTAAACAAAAATCTGATATGATTCAGCTTGTTTGACACAAACTCCAGCTTGTCTGGTAGTGAGGTCGTTCCCAATGATTCAACAAGGATACCACCACCCTGTCTTGTACTTTCCAAACTCATGGGGTTTTTTATGTTTTAGACTTCCTCGTTGCTACAATACAAAAAAATACCAAACCTTTAATATTAGTATATGAATTTTGGCTCCAGTTCAGCCACTTGTGTTTGAGGATCTCTGTGTGTATTTTCTCATTTTCCAGGCAATTCATAAAACACACCCCTTCTGCTACGATCGTTCCTGGGTTGTTCCATACTATGCAGACGGCTATCTCCAACTAAAGCGCTTTTACTCTCCTAGTAATAGCTTCCTCAAAATTGAGCCCAAGCCTGAGGCACTAAGCTGTGGCTCCTCCACAGAGATCCGGGTGCATTATATCCTTACTCCGGAGGCCATAGCAGAGCAGAAGAAAATCACCTTTTACTACCTGGTAAGTTTGCACTGCCATACAGTGAGGTTGTCACTGGCAGTGGTAGGGGGGCTGGAAATGGTTTGTGTCAGCAGGCTTTAAACAATTTCTCATTGCCATTCTTAGGTTCTTTCCCAAATAAATGGGAAAATAAACGTTCTTTGCGCCCTGGGTGAGCGCTGGGATTCTGTTATAGGGGGGCAGAGAGCAGCTGAGCAGGGTGTGAGCAGCAGACATATAGCTCAGTTGCCCTCCTCTCAGGTTCCTCCACTTCAAAGTTTGGCTCATGCATAACCTCAATCACAACAAAGTTTCTGCTTCCATTCAGGTGATGGCCAAGGGAAACATTAAGCAAGCAGGCACCCACATTCTGGATTTGGACCAGGAGAGTGGTGAGTTCCTCTTCCCTACCAAATTGTCACTGTTGTGGGAGGCTAGGGAACTGTGGCAGACATACACTCTGCTTCCGTATAAATGCAGGGATCCACAACTCCATGTCCCCTAAGATCTGGGAAGAGTATGACCTTTATTTTCTCTGCTTTTATTTAGACTTTGCACAGATTTGCTCTAATCCCCTGTGCCAGCTGTCTTTGTTCTGACATTTTCTGGGGCTCAAATATTCCTCAGAGACACAGTCTGATGGTCTGTTTTAGAAACCAAAGCAAAATTCAGCACACTTATGCGTTGGAAAACAGGCCTTTTCAGTCAGACAGTGAGACTTACGCATCTCTGTGAGCACCAATTTATCCCACTTGGATGCCTGGAGTTTCGTAATGGCTAGGATGAAGTTCAGCATAAAGTCAAACTTTGAATTTTGGCTGCTCCAAGAGAAGGTTTCTTGCACCTTAACTTTTTATCCTTACTTTTTTTGCTAGCCAGTGGTGTCTTCTTGCTACAGCTGCCTGTACAAGCTGATATTGCTCCAATGGCCCAAGTACTTGTTTACACCACTGCCCCCAGCAGGGAGGTGATCGCTGATTCAGCCAAGTTCGACATAGAATTATGTTTCAACAATAAGGTAAGTGTCCACTTCTTGAGGCAGCAACTATCAGACTGCAATGTGGTCAAGCTTGCTTACTTAAGATTTAGCCTAGCTAAGCAAATTTCTTTGGATTTACTAACACCGGAAAAACAGCGTATCAATTGTTGTAGGTAGCTTCACTGCTTACTGATTTGTGCTAGCCTGGAGGATATCAACTGTTGGAATAAAAGCGCTAGCAGGGACTACACTGATAAAACCCCTGTTAGCAACTAGTCAGAGCCACTGATCCCACAGATGGTCCTGGCTAAGAAAAATGTGGTGGAGATGCTTGTTTTGTTCATACTGCAACACATCTATTTCACTTCCTTTCACATAAACTCATTCCATCAATGAGGTGTCTGCTTATGGAGCCACCAAGCAAAAATAAAACACACATAGCCCTAATTCAGTGGGCAAAGCTAATACTTGTCATATCTCTCAGCTGCTGTAAAAGTCATCCTGTCATTTTAATTTCTATTGTGTGTAAATGGAGATAAACCTTGACTGAACCTTCTGAGCAGTGTACAGTGATGCTTCAATAGCAATGGTGAGACTGAAAGAGCGCAGAAAAATAAAACTTCCTCTCTGTGAGCACATGCACTATTTTTCTCTTTCAACCCCCCATATTCTTTATGCAGAAGAGCAGATTGATGTAAGAGAAGTCCTAAGAAGAGAACAACCTGAAAAATTTCCTTGGGGACTTAAGAATACTAGACACTGCTGAAGACAGTCCCTTGTTCTGCTAAAATACAAGCTAAATGAGTTCTTGAGACTGGTTACACTATACGAACTTGGTCACCTGAATTTTGTTCATGTACTAAAGGTCAGACTATGGACTGCATTAAGGTCTGTCTGCAAGCCAAGTGCCAAATGATTTACATGATTAGATACTGCTTTCTTCTCTGAAAGCATGCTGAATACAAAGCTGTTGTCAGTCTGGATAGGACAGACTTAGGGCTATCTCTATGCTAGGCAGTTTTCCTAGTAATGAGCTTGCTATAGTCTTTTTTCTGCCTTTTCCTGGAGAATATTTTTTTTGCAGTCTCAAGAGTCCACCCTGGGAGAGTTGGAGGCTTTCAGCAGAAGGCATGCTGTATTCTGGTTGGGACATGAGGGAAACTGGCAGCTGATGCTGCTTTGTCAGGCAGCAGATTACTCTGAGGATGCTTTGATCATTGCATGTTCAGGGAGGATTTGTACTACTGAGGAGAGAGAAGATTTATGCAGGTCAGCCATCTTATTACAAAATCATGTGATATGGTGGTGACAACAACTTTTCCTAGCAAGAACTTCCAGGGCACAGGTAGGTAGGGCATTGTTAGAGTTGTGAGTTAGGTTTTGGAGAAGCCTGGCATGCCTTAGCGAACAGACCAGCTCTTCAGAATGGTTACCAGCCAGTAGATATTGCAGTACTGCTCCAGGCCATCACTGTTTCTCATGTTACCAAAGAATCTGCTAAGTAAGCTGTTTGCAAGCTGGTTTTCTCTCCGCATACAATATCTGGGTGCAGTACAGATATTTGTTCTGGTTCAAGACCATGCTCCATTGCCTGAACACATCTAACCACTATGTGGGATTATCTCATCATGCTCACAATGACTATAAACCCAAAACCACCTTAAAAGTTATATGAGCAATTGTGATGCTTGAAGTTGCCAAGAATTCTTAGTACTGATTCCCCTTGCCCTGCAGGAAGGGAACAGTAGCACAGAGGGAGTGTAGGAGGAGGTGTGAAAATCTGTGGGGCTTTGTAAGGTTAGAACTGAATGTGCTCAACTGGAAGGAAAAGTCCTGCACGAGTAGGGCATCTGTGACATAGCTTTTCCTGTGGTTACAGGTGGACTTAAACTTCTCTCCTTCAGAAGGCCTGCCTTCCTCTGATGCTCACTTGCTGTTCAGAGCCTCCCCGAACTCCCTCTGTGCTGTCCGTGCTGTGGACAAGAGCGTTCTCCTCATGAAGCCAGAAGCTGACCTGTCACCTGCCTCTGTAAGTTCTTAGTCTGTGGAACAAGTCAAAACCTGGCAAGTGCAGCCCAGTGCTGGGATGAAAACAGGGAACAGTCCCTCTTGTCAGAGCTGACACAAAGCTCCCCTGTGCCATTTCTCATCTTCCAGTGGGCAAAAACTGAGAAATGGCCTCTGGTTGTTTCTTATGGGTTTTGTGCTACTGTAGGGATGGCAATTAGAAAGCTTTCTTAGGAGTCCTGATTGTTTTGGCCAGAACCAAGCATTGCTGTGTATTTGATGACAATTTTTCAGTTACTCTCTCCATTCATGGATTAATTTTCTTGGATTAGTGTCAAAGAGTTTATTCCCCTTTTTCCAAGTAGAAAATGACAATCCCTGAGTAGAGACACAGTACTATAGATGGTTTGGCCAATGTAATTTTTTACATATTTGAGCCATAATACCCAGAGTAACATGCAGTCCATAAAAAATGATACAGTATCTTCAAATTTGCATGCCTTTTTTGATTCCCAGACTCCTGTTGCTCCCACCACAGGGAGGATCATGGGAATGTGGATGTATATGCTCAGGATGTGACTTTTATGGTGCTTGCATCCAGCTTCCTGAGTTGTGTTTTATAACAGTGGACGCTAAATATACCAAATACTTTGTCTCTTTCTGCCTAGGTGTATAACTTACTGCCAGTGAAGGAATTGCATGGCTATCAGCATGGTCCAAACATGGTCTTTGAGGATCCCCTGGACAATTGCATTCCTGCGAAGCAAATAGTTGTGGACGGGATCACCTATGCTCCAGTAATGGGGATGAATGAAGAGGACACTTATAGCATCCTAAAGGTATAGCCCTCTTCCATGATTGTGGAGCGGAGTGGGAGAATGATTGAGAATGCCTAAGCCTTCTGTGGCATCGTGCAATGTAACAAGGGAAGGGTTTGTGAATCTGAATGATCTGACACTAATTTTTATCCAGAGGCACGCTCAGTGAGAGTCATAGGCTTTACTTGTCTTGCCAGCTTTGCTCTACTGGAAAAGGGATCAGTCTCAAAGTCTTCTTCTCACAGGAAAAGCTTTGAGGTTGACTTGAAATGAGGTTCTAACTGAGGATAAATAATTCCATGACATCAGTTACTTCGAATAAATCAATACACCTTTGAGCTGCATTGTAGTCACAGACATTTCCTTCAAGAGAGAAAACTCCCTGGCTCATCCTGACCCCTAGGTTGGACTTGGACTGGAACCTGTGGCCCAGAAACAGAGGGGATATATCCTTTGGTCTCTCTGAGCCACCCAGGCACTCAGACCCAAGGCTGAGGGGATTGTCTCAAGGTCCAATCCACACGCAGTAACACCTTTTCCATTTTGAGGCAGTCAGGTCTGCTGTGTAAACCTCAACAGGATTCAGTAATAAAAAAATGTGTTTGGTTTCTCTCCCATAGGATATGGGTTTAAAGGTTTTCACAAATACCAAGGTGAGGAAACCTTGGTACTGCAGCCCCGAAAATTACGCCAACCCCTTCTTTCGACATGCCGGCCATGCATCACCTTTAGTCGCGGCTGGAGCACCTATGTATGCAATGAGGACAAGTGGTAAAGCAACTGGGTTTTGTTATCACTTCTGTTCTGAACAGAGAGCCTGTTTGTATTTTGGGGTGAATACTTAAACAAGAGCTGGGGTTGTGAACTGAAACCTTGGAAATAGTACTGAGTTGATGGGTTCACAGATTTCAGGTTCTGAATGGGTTTTGCTGGGTTCTGAAGGTCTACGGACAAATTTTGATAACTCCACATTAGAAGTCAACAGAACCAGGAAGTGTTCAAAGACTCTGGCAGAGAAGAGGGTATTATTCTGCTGCTGAATTCTCTGTTCATTAGGCCTTTACAGTAGACTCCTTTTCCCAGATTATCACTTAAGGAACCTCCAGTACCATTTTCAGGCTGTTCTCATTGACTCAGCCAGTTTTATGTATGGTTAAAACTATGAAGTGTGTGACAAATTTTTCAGTGACAGATTGGTAGACCTTGGGAATGAGAAGATATATGTGGTAGAAGTTCAGTCTGAAACTGACCCATTCTATTTCTAAGGTCTATCTCAACTCTTACACTGTAACTCTTTGGGCAACAGAATTGGCCTTATCATTCTTCAGAGTCTCATATAAAGGGAAATATCTTAGAAATTACAAGTTATTCTATCTGAATAGTTGATTCAGAGAGTTTTCCCTTGGCACAAGAACCTGCGCTTTTGTACATGTCCAGTTTGAAAACAATTTCAACTTCTGACACAAGTTGCTAAGATGTAGGATAGGTGCTTTTTAATTACTGTAAACTGAAACAGGCAGCAGTAAGAAGACTGAAATACCACAGTAGACAAATAAAAGCAAGCCACCTGTCACTTTTGCTAGGAGCTATGTGATACACCTCTGATAGATTCTTTCAGTTGTGCCCTGAGACCTTCTCAAGCTCTGGAGGTGCCTGTTGCACAAATAGTATGAATATTTGTTAGCTACACAATTGTTATCCAAATGCAGAAATTAATTTAATCAAAGTAAAGATGACCAAATTAAGAACTTTTCTTGTTTATCTGTTTGGATGCATTTTTCTTTCTGATTGTAAAAGCCAGGCAAAGCAAGTCCCACTCACCCCATCTTTGTTTTCCAGTTGTTCAAAACTGAAGTAAAACAATTTTTTAACCAAATTTAATCCCAAACACAGAATATTTTATTGAGAATAAGTTTTGCATGTGAAAACTTTGTTTTAGTCAAAATAGTCCTTTTTACTCCTCCCAAATTCCAGCTGCATGTTTTTGTTTTGACCATCTTCATTGTAGTTCTTGAAGAGGCAGGAAGGTGGTTTTCTGAGTCACAATGACCCTACAAAAAAACCTGCAACAGAGTGCTAGTGCTAGTTCCAGTGCTAGCTGGCCTGATAGGATGGAGAAGATGGTCACATCAAGGCTGTACCTGAAAGGGAAAAGGCTGTTTGCACAGAAGTTCCTAAATAAGTTTTTGCTCTAAATCCTTTTTTTAAACCTCATAAAGTGCTGCTGACTGCCACATAGATTGACACTTTCTCAGACTGAAGCATGATGCTGATACAGGTCTTGCTTGTTTAGAATTATCAGTAATTGATTTTTTTTTCATCTCATCACATGCAGGCATTGAAGCGGATAGAATTTATGAGACCTCAAGCACTCCTGAAGTGGTGACAGAGACAGTCCGAAAGTATTTCCCAGAAACCTGGATTTGGAGTTTAGTACCTATAAGGTGAGTACCTTGGGCCAGTTCATTCCTTTTAAATAAAACTGGGTTTATAAGGTGAAAATATGAATCCCAAAGTGTTTGCCAGCCTTTTCAATACCAGAAAGTCCTTCACTGTTTGCAGAGATCACTTGGCAATCCTCTGAGATGAAATTACTTTCAGCCATGGTTAAGTTTGTCCAAGGAGTGGACTGGAAGAAGATGTAGAGTGGTCCTACAGTAGCAAACATACCGTGCCCCGTAATTAACACAGACAATACTATTTCATAGGCCAAAATAGGTACAGCTTGTCAACAAAATGCCATAAAAATCATCCCTCTGTCCTTGCTTCTGTGCTTCATCAGCTCTGAAGGAAATGCTGATCTAGATGTGACCATCCCTGACACCATCACCGAGTGGAAAGCCAATGCATTCTGCACTTCAGCAGACACAGGCTTTGGCCTGTCTCCAACAGTGTCCCTCAAGGCCTTCCAGCCCTTCTTTGTTGAGCTCACCATGCCCTACTCTGTAGTGCGTGGCGAGTCCTTCACGCTGAAAGCCACCGTTTTCAACTACCTGACCGCCTGCATCAGGGTAAGGGAGGTTTAAATCCTTCTCTGTACCTATGTACCTTCTTGTGCACCTCTTGCCTTCCACCTAGCCTTCTTATCTTATCTCTCAGTAGACCTAGGCTTTTCACCCTGGAAATTCTTATGTTATTTCTCCTACATACTCCAAATGCAGAACCCACAACTTCAGTTCCCTGCTCCTTTGCTACTGAAGAAACAGCTATTTCTATGGCTTCCTAGCTCCCCCTCCTTTGGGATCACCCTTCCCTGATTGCACCTCTCTCTACAACTGGCAGGTCAGTGTGACTCTGGCTCAGTCTACTAATTTCCTGGCTATTCCAGTGGAAAAGGATGAAACATCTCACTGTCTTTGTGAGAATGGGAGGAAAACCGTGGCTTGGCTGGTGACTCCAAAATCTCTAGGTAAAGGTCTCAGCGTGCTAACAACTGCAGGAAGGGTTTCTCTGTGCTCTTCTTCCTGTTCACCTATTGGGTGTTAGACCAACATGTTTCCCTGGAAACCATTTCAGTTGAGTGTGTCTGATCTGGGGTTATTTGGGAGGCAAACACTGGAGATTCATAGTGTCCAAGACTGTATCTGGTGCCACATGCAGTACCATTAAGTCTTATGTCCCTTGGATAGCATCTCCTGAAGCCAGAGACATTGTTGGACAGCAGACATACTGTGTTAGCTCCATTCCTCCCTGAGATTAGATATCTTCTCCATGGGATCTTCATATTTTGTTTTCATTGTTATTAAGTGTTATGGTAGCAGCTATGGTGTCCATGCAAGGTAGCAGAGTGCTGAACAGCAGTGGGTCTGGTCATTCTCAACACTGTCCTAGATTCTGGGAAAGTGTCACCAGAGTCACCTTTCAGTGACAGTGCAGCTCATCTGCTCCAGGACGGCTTCTGGTATAGACATTTGCAGTTTTGTGGGGAAGAAACAGGGCCTAGATGTGACAGAAATCCCCATCCATGAGCCTGCACGTTGAAACTCCTGGAAGTGGCAGTGACTCCCCTTGCCTGGCTCTGCCTGGCAGGGCTGACTGACCCCTGTTTCCTCCAGGGCAGGTGGAGTTCTCGGTGAGCACTGAGGCCCTACAGAACCAGCAGCCCTGTGGGAACCACATTGTGGAGACCCCTGAGAAAGGGCGGAAGGACACAGTCATCAGACAGCTGCTGGTGGAGGTATGTGGGCTGTGGGAAGGGAGCACTGAGCTTTCCTGTGGGTAACTGTGGATGCTGGCATACAATTGGACAGGATGCTAGATAGTCTCATCTAGGGTCCTTTTCTCATTAAAGGTTGGACCAGATGACCTTTTGGGAATCCTTCTAATCTGGCCCGGTCTATGATTTTATGAGATCACAGCGCAGAATGGCAATATGATGGGCTTCTATCATCCTTATACTTTGAGAGGGCTGCATAAAGACTGCAGCTTAGTAATCTGTGTTGTGTCTCCTGGTACACTAAACTTTCCCTATCTCCTATAATAACGGGATTTCTACTCCAATCCATCCTTCCCTTTGACTCCTATTCCAGTACACCCTTTTTATAGCCTCTCTCCTTCTTTTGAGACACCCTCAGTAAGCATGGGCCAGTCAGCACATGCTGCCTCTCAGCTAGTTGAGTGGCCAAGCAAACTGCCTCAAGCTGAGTGTTTTGCAGTTCTGATTTGATAACATAGTTTGGCATGAGGATGAAGGTGGGGGATTCACAAGCACCTATGGAAATTTGATGACTGTAAAGGAGACCTCTCAAAACTCCAGTTATTGTAAAAGTCTATGAAAACATGTTAAAATTTTACATCTTATCCATTTCCTGTGGCAAAAAGAGTTGCTGATGTGATATGGTACATAAGGAAATATTATGGGGCAAAATTGGATATCCTTTATAGGTAATTACTAGTTTATTATACACTGAGTGTGGTAATCTGGCAGGTAGATTCTATGTTCTTAGCTTTTCTCTGTATCATAAAATTCTCTAATGTTTGCCCACTATGTTGTATGCTACCAGTAGTAGCATCAGATATTACAGTGTACAACATCTTCCCTTTCTATTATTGACATACACATTTTTTTCCCCCCTAAAGCATCTGAAGCATTATGGTAAGCAGCACTGCAGAAATCTCTTCAGGATAGGTCTCTGTAATCCTGCAGTCCTTTTGTTACAAGTATGTTAAGTGTTTCTCACTGCATAAAATATTTACAGGTCACCCATGCGATAGTCCTGCAGTGCTCTCCTCTCCTTTTCATGCCCTTCCTTCACACACAACACTAATCATTTAGGATCATATTTCTTTTATTTGCTTAGATTATTTTTTCAGAGCTCTGTATTTCAGGTAATGTTTGTGACTGCTTCTCCTTCTTCAGTTCCCTCATTTTTCTTTTTATTTATCTCTCTGTCCTTGTTAAGGATTCCTGTCTGTCTGTATTTCCTGTCTCACTAACTTTTCACCTGTCTTGTTTTCTTTCATCCTACCCAAGCCGGAAGGAGTTGAGAAGGAAACAACCCAGAATTCTGTGCTCTGTGTAAAAGGTAAAGCCCACTCTTCCCACTCTCTCCATTTGTTCCCGTGTGCTTTGATGGGTGGGATGTGCCTGGAGGAGGCCTGCTTCTATTATATTCCTGATAGTCTGATATTTTTGTGTAATCAAAACATGCCCCATTAGTTGGGAGACTGAGACATAAGACAGAAGAAAGTCCTAAAGAATGGACCATCCTGCTTAAGCATCATAGGGAGCTAGCACGGATTTAAGATGAATGTTTTCATCTCTGTTCTTTCGAGTGCTGACATTGGAGTCTTAAATTCTGTCTCTTGTTTTCTAGTGCAGCCAGGAAAAAGCTGTAGACACACGATCTACAACGACTAAAAGTGTTTGGGAGTGGTTTCATTCAGAGATCATGTTATAGCCAGGAAAATATGAAGTTACTGAAGTCAGGGCATTTCTGATAGGAAATGTTTCACGGAGGCCTCCTCCTCTTCCATTAGGCTTGGAACCTCACTGAAGCTGTTTGGGTCTTGTTTCTTTCTCAGGAGTGCCTGTGAAAGAGAAGTTTTCCCTGTTGCTACCAACAAATGTGGTACAAGACTCAGGCAGAGCATATTTCTCAGTGCTGGGTGAGTGAATAGCTTAGCAGAAGAACCATGTGCTGTTTCTGCTTCTCTGTGTTGGCCTCCTACCTCTCAGCTTTTTCTTCTGGTTTCTAGCACAGCTCACTCTTGTGTTTATTCTCTTCTGTCTTCAGCACTTTCCCTTCCAGTTATGCTCTTTCTTTTCCCCTTTCTGCATGCCCTGTTTCTCAGTGTTCTCACAGTGCCCTAACTTTTATCTCATTTCCCTCTCTTCTGTTGCTGTTCTGTGTTTTTTTCCAGGATCTTTATCAACCTAAATTGTCTTTTGTTCTTCTCTGATATTTCTTGCTTCTCTCATTCAGCTTCCTCTTATTCTAGCCAGTCCTAAGTATTTTAAACATCCCTCTGGTATCTCCTGCTCCCCAGGTGACATCATGGGCACTGCCATGCAGAACCTGCACCAGCTCCTCCAGATGCCATTTGGCTGTGGGGAGCAGAACATGGTCCTCTTTGCACCCAACATCTATGTCCTGGACTATCTGAACAAGACAGGGCAGCTGAGTGAGGAGGTCAAATCCAAGGCCACTGGATACTTAGTGAACGGTAAGCTGGGACACAGCTTTTGTTTCTGCTTTGGCTTTCTTCCAGATCCTGCCTGGGGTGGTTTTGTCAAATGTTGGCCAGATGTGGAAAGAGAGCTTCTCTCATACACAGATGGTCTCTGCTGCATGCCTGAGAAGACCCTTCACTGCTTTTCCCTTGATTATTTTCTGTTGCTTAAACATTACGGTACCTGATCATTGGACCCACTTTTCTCATTGGGTGGCAATGCAGTGCAGAGTTGTCAGGTGAGCTGCTACAGTGACTTATTGATTGTCATTAATATGTCTTGCTTTCCTTCTGAAGAAAGGCAGGTATTGCTTTTCCTCATGCAGTACAAGCAATGCATGGAGCTGGGGATATGCCAGTACTTTGTATTGGCTAGGAGGACTGACCTACTCCTCTCTCATCTGCCTTTGCTGACACAGCTGTTTTTCTGTTTCCCCATCCATTAGCAGACTCTTTCTGGCATCTGAATCTTGCTTTAACTCTCCATTGCAGGTTATCAGAGGCAGCTGAACTACAAACACACAGATGGGTCTTACAGTACCTTTGGATCGCGTTATGGCCAACCAGGGAACACCTGGTGAGATTTCAATGTCACCTATGCCTTCCCTATATGCTCCTCTTTCTCACTCACATATTTATAATGAATACTGCCTGACGTAAATAGGAAATGCTATTTGTAGACCAGCAGACCATGAGCTAGTAGGAATTTAATTATTCTTCCCTGTAATTATGAGTACTACTGTTATACGGCTATTTAACTAATTAGCATGCAATTCCCTACATTTTCTAAAGAGGAGGTTTTTTTAGATACAGATGAACAATCATTGTCCTCCAAACTGTAGCCTCAACACAAAGGGATCACAGGGTTTTATGAACTGAGAGAGGGACAAAAATCAAGGTGGAAAGAAGTTTTTTGACAGAATATTTTGAGGTGAGGATACTAAATACATGAGGTTTGACTAATTGGCCCACAGTTCCCCAGACAGATGCCTATCTCCAGACAGATGATGTGCACATGAACCCTATCACTTGAGATGGGCAACAGGCTTGCTCAGGCCCTTTCTCTTTCTCCCTTTCAGGCTCACAGCTTTTGTCCTCAAGTCCTTTGCCCAGGCTCGGCATCATGTCTTCATAGATGAGAAGCACATCCAGGATGCTTTTGTCTGGCTGTCCTACAAACAGAAGGAGAATGGATGTTTCCAGAGTTCTGGGACACTCCTGAACAATGCAATGAAGGTGACATGTCTGCCTGGTCATTACTTCATGAGTCTAGAACTTTACATGAGTCAGATGGGTGCAGTTGAGCTTCTTGAATGTACAGGCAAGTGGGATATTGCCATGTCAATGGCAAACACTAGGTGGGTAGCCATTTGCCATTCTGTATGATCACCAACCTGCACTAATCAGTGGAACTGATACCTCCACATCAGCTGCAAAAGGAAGGGGGAAAGCTAAGGTTTTACAATGCAGAATAGTGTATGCTCACTGGAGTGGGAGAAAAGACTGAACATAAGAAGCTAGGTGGGGTCAGCATCTACGTTTGTATTTCCCTGCAGGGTGGAGTAGACAACGAGGTCTCGCTGACAGCCTACATCACTATCGCCTTGCTGGAGATTCCTCTGCCTGTAACTGTACGTGGCTGCATCCTAACTTAAATCAATCGTGTTGTGTTAGCCTATGACACAGTATGACCAATATTTGTCAAACTGGAAAAATTACTTGGTTGTTGAGCCCTGTGATATAAGAATTTGGTGCTGTCAATTTTTTATTTCTGAAATACATTGAACCCTACTAGTTTTTAGATCTCATTCTGGCAGATCCCTCCTGAAAGTTCAGTGGGATGATGTGCTCTTAGTAAGTCAAAAAAACTCATTTCTTCTGAGCCTTCTAATCACTGGTTATCTCTCTCCAGCACTCATTGATACGGAATGCTCTGTTCTGCCTGGAAACAGCGGCAGATCAGAAAGAAAACCATGTGTACACCAAGGCACTGCTAGCATATGCATTTGCCCTGGCAGGGAAAACAGATAAGCGGAAGATATTGCTTGACTCACTTGAAAAGGAAGCCGTGAAAGAGGGTGAGTACTCCTGGTGGGACATCTCTTTCATCGGCCTTGTATCTTCCCTTGATAAAATGGCTTTTGTTGGTGGGGCAATCTAGATGTGAGGCTCAGCATTCTCATACTAGCTGTAAACCCCCTTCATCCTGCATGACAGACGCATCCTGGAGGCTGCATCCTCCCACCTGGAGTTGCAGCAGATCAAGAAGTCCCCTGCAATAACTAGTAGTAATTGCTTGTTGTCTTGTCTCCACGCTCCCTGCCTCCTGCGAAGATGGGTCTGTTCATTGGCAGCGACCTGGGAAAGAGCCAGAAGTTGATCTCCCCTACTATCGCTACCGAGCCCCCTCTGCTGAAGTGGAGATGACAGCCTATGTGCTCCTTGCTTACCTCACCTCTCAGCCAGCACCTTCCCAGGAGGAGCTGTCATTTGCATCTCATATTGCAAAGTGGATCAGTGGTCAGCAGAATCCCAATGGAGGCTTCTCCTCCACCCAGGTGAGCTGCTTCCCATTCCCTCCTGCGACTTCGCACATCAATGTCGGAGGATGGGACATGTCAGAGAGCCAGGTGGGAGCCCAGTAAGGTTTGCCAGGAAGGTGGGAACATTAGACCTGCAGTATATCCATGCAGTACCCACCATGCCAAGTGCTTGAAATGCTAGAGGCAAGTATGTCAGGTAGTGTCCTTGGGAATGACTGAAACTTTGGTGAATGACCTGATTTCCTTGACACGGTGGGGCAGACTGATAGGGACACAAGGAATGTGTGTTTGTGCCGTTGGAGAGGGCTCATGCTGCACTTTGTTTGTGCATATAAAATTGCTGCTTTGTCCTTTAAAGTGCAAGGGAAGGCTGTGCACAGCTCCACACCAAGGAGGTCATGGAACCTACAACTGCTATCCAGAGGACACAGGAATGGAATGGGAACATGCAAAAGCTGATCTTTGCCTCTGTCTTTTCTACTTAACACTGGAGAAAGTGAAGGATGGATGGGAGGGTGCCAACAGAAAGGACAGACCTGTGGGAGGGCAGGCTATGGCAAGGCTGACTGCACCCCCCTGGGTGCTGGGATCTGTCTCTTTCAGGACACAGTGGTGGCTCTCCAAGCCTTGTCCCTGTATGGAGCTCTCACTTATGCCAAGAGCGGGGCAGCTTCCAAAGTGACCCTGCAATCTGGAGGGAACTTCCAGCAAGACTTCCAAGTGGATCCCACCAATCGGCTGCTGCTCCAGCGCATGTCCCTTCCCCGGGTGCCAGGGGAGTACAGTGTGGAGGTGTCTGGTGAAGGATGTGTCTACCTGCAGGTGAGGGAGATACAGACAGGTGGTATCCTGGGAGGGGAGCCCCTTGCCAGGCTGGAGCCACAGAGAGGGCAGAATTATAGAATCATCTAGGTTGGAAAAGACCCTAAAGGTCATTGAGTCCATCTCCACCTGGAGAAGAAGGGACAGGAGAGAGGGGAGAAGTGGGAGGGAAGGCTCTGGGTAAAGGGGAGAGGAGAAGAGCAGAGTTATGTGGAAGAGAACGAGTGGGAGGGAAGGAGGGAAAGACCTGCAGTGTGGAGGAGCTGTGAGAATGGGAGAAGTGGGGAGGCTGGGTGGGGGAGAGCATCCCCTCTCTCCAGCGTTGGGCATCACGCACACATGCTCACACGTGGCTGCTGCCTGTCCCCTAGACAAGCCTGAGGTACAACGTGCAGCCCACACGGGAGGATGCACCTTTCATGCTTCGTGTGTACACTGTCCCAGAGACATGTGTGGACTCCAAGGCTCACAAGGTCTTTGACATTGGCATAAATGTCAGGTGAGTCTATGTTTTGGTCTGAGCCTTCCTGTCCAGCCATGGGGGCTGGAGGAGGTCTGGTTGTCTCCAGGGTGAGCCAGTCCGGAAGCCCTGGAGGTACAATGAATGCCTGGGATGGTGGGCAAGAAGCAACTGGGCTGGGTCCTGCAGTGGTGAAATTGTGTGGGCAGCCTAGAGCTGGGCTAGTGAGAGGCTGCCTAGATGACTAGGAGAACCTGGCCTAGCTGGAGAAGAAGGTGCTGGACTGCCAGGACTTGGTGTGGTGCCAAGTGCTACGGATAAGCTGGAAGTGTCCCCAGCTTTGACTTGGTGTGCACTGAATCTTTGTTGCTCAATCCCTTAGTTACACTGGAGAGCGCAACAGCTCCAACATGGTGATTGTTGATGTGAAGATGCTGTCAGGATTCATTCCCTTGAAGTCCTCAGTGAGGAAGGTAGGATGCTGTTTGTCATACAAACAACATTGAATCATAGAATGATCAAATTAATAAGGTTGGAAAAAACCTCCAAATCCAATGTTTGACTGAGTCCCACCATACCTATCATTACCATATCACAAAGTCTACTCTTTTTTTGAACACTTCCATGGATGGTAACTCCACCACTTCCCTGGGCAGTTCCAGTGCTTAACCACTCTTTCAGTGAAGAAATTTCTCCTAATATCCGACATAAACCTTCTGTTGCAAAACTTCAGGCCATTTCCCCTTGTCCTCTTGCTATTTGCCTGTGAGAAGAGACCAAACCCCACCTGGCTACAACCTCCTGTCGGTAGTTGTAGAGAGGAATAATGTCCCCCTGAGCCTTCTTGTCTTCAAACTAAACAATCCCAGTACTCTCAGGCAATCCTTGTAAGACTTACATTCCAATTCCTTCTCCAGCATCTCTGCCGTTCTCTGAACCTCATTGTCTTAAGTGAGGGGCCTAAAATGAACACAGGATTTGATGTGCGGCCTGACCAGTACTGAGTATGGGGGGAAAACATCCGCCTTCTTATTTTCAAGACCCTTTCAAATGTTTGTAGCAAACTGCAGGCTGTCAGCTTGATTTTGCCATTGTCAGCTGCACGTTTGACACGCACAGTGTTCTCTTTTCATACATGGCTTAAGGCCAGTGCAAGTGGAGATGATGTTATCTAGGAAAAATAGACTAAATAACTTTTTCTTTAGACTGGTGATGGGAACTTTTATTTTCACTGTTTCCCAACAGCTCCCTATTAACAGTGTCTGTGTATAGTACATTTAAAGTAATGCTGTTTCCTTTTTCCCTCAGCTGATCTAAAAACATCTTATAACATTGTAACTTTTTAGGTGTTGGGTAACTATTGGAGATGCTGAGTACAGGCATGAACTAGAAAATAAAGACTATAATAATATAGTGCAGAACTAGCAAGCCAGAAGGAACATATTTTCAATTAATTGTTCCATCACTGTGCTTGAACCAGTGCTAAGTCTCTTCTGAAGCCAGGTTGTACTTCATCAGCCAGACTGGCGAATGGAAGGCCTGGGGACCATGATACCTATGTGGCACAAAAAGGAGGCAGTTCTGTGCTGCTGACTTAGTTCCCTGAGTGCTACAGTATTTCATCCAGAGTGCATCACGTTCACAGGACTGTGCAAGTGGCACAGGGAGACCACCATCAGTGCAGTAACATCTTGGTCTTCTTCCTTCAGCTGGAAGGCCACCCTGTTATTGAGCGCACAGAGTTAAGTACCAACCATGTCCTAATATATCTGGAAAAGGTGAGTATCCATCTGGGGTGAGGATGAGTCAGAAACACAAGCATTGGGACTCTTGGCCACATAGGGCAAAATATCTGGGACTCAAAACTACCATGGCTCTGATAAGAATGGGACCAAATCCTGTACTGACTTCTTCTAACATTTTAGACTTACTGCCACTTTCTTCCCAGCCCTTAGCAGGCTTTCCTTCCAACCTGTGCACAGATCAGGCCCAGACCTCGCCACCAGGCAGAGCTTCCCCCAGGGTTTCCCCTTGCCCTAAGCCAGGCCTGCAGGCCCCATGTTCCCCCAGGGCCAGGGACGGGTGGCAGAGTAGAGTGAGGGGACATGGGCATAGAGGAGCCTGGGACAATGTGGAGCCCCCCCTGACCCTCTACCGCTTCCCTTTCCCAGCTGAGCAGTGAGACCCTCAGCTTCTCCTTCACGGTGGAGCGGGACATCCCCGTGCAGGGCCTGAAGCCAGCCCAGGTGAAGGTCTATGACTACTACGAGACAGGTGAGTGGGGATTGGTAGCGCCCATGGGAGCAAGGGTGGGCAGTGGGATACGTGGAGTGGCACGGGAGCTGTGCAGACCCACAGCTGCTGCTGGCCTGGGCCATCACCTTGAGCTCTCTGAGTGCAGAGGAGCCCAGGGTAGAGCCATGGCTGCCAAAGGTCCTGTGCTCAGGTCTGGCCCCAGAGCACAGCTGTGCCTGTGCTTGCAGGCAGACCTGCTGCTCCTTGTGTTTCTGCTGTCCTGGCTGCTGCACCAGGCTGGCAGCAACAGAGTTCTTTGTCCCCACCCCAGTGTGCTGGGAGAAGGTGCCTGAGCAGCCCTTGGGCACACTGGGGTAGAGACCTGCTGGAACTGCTTGGGGGTGGCTCTGCCTTGCTGCCACTGCCCCCAGACAGGGCTGTGACTTGGGCTCCTCCCACCCCAGTTGAGATCTGTGGAGGGAAGCTGGGGATGGTGTCAGCAGCCTGCTGTGGAGCCTGGGAAAAGCATCTCTGGCACATGTCCCTCTGTCAGCAGTGCCAGGGGTCACGGCAGTTCACTCTCTCCTTTTCCTTGCTTTCCAGATGAGTTTGCCACCCAGGAGTACAGTGCTCCCTGCGCCACAGGTAGGTGCCCATGAACAACTGAGAAGCTCCAGCATGGGCTATTGTAGGTTCTCTTGAATTAAAGTCTTTGTAGACCTTGTGTTTCCCCAGCCTGTGTATACTCAGCCTGTGTATACTGCATTTATCTTCACTGTGCCTACTGCAGTCTCTTGGCATGCCTCAGTACAGAAACCAAAAGCACTGCTGCCACTCAATTTCCTGTGTAAGATCAGATACAGCTTTTATTTTCATTCAGTGAGAATAGCAGTCTCAGTGTCACTGCCTTCATTTGCACAGTGGCAATCATCTTTTCCTCTGTGTTTGTGTCACATTATGCAAATAAGATTGAAGTCGCCCTTGGGATGGAACACTGACACCCAGCATTTTGTGTCTCTGCCCTTTTCTGGGCCACATCTGCTATGCTGCAGACACTGAAATGTACTGAGGAATTGTCTCCCAAATATCTTGGTGAAATTTTCATGTTATCCACATGTCTTTGCTGAGGACCCTTCAAACTCTGCTCGGTGTTATTTTTTGCCTTCCCTTGGGAAATCCAATTGTTGAGAGTGAATGTGTATTGGGATAGCTCATGTATCTCCAGGATAAATCTGCCTCCCCTCCCCTCTCTGTAGCATAGATATTTTGAACATGTCCAGCCACTCCCATTCTGTTATCTGTCTGCAACTGGACATTTTTAGGTGAAGCAGTTTCCCAGAGTTGAACAGGGCTTGAACTCACATAGCCACCAGAACACAGAGATGTCCAGGGCTCTGGACACTGCTCACCAGAATACTTATCTCACTCTGTCCTTTTCCGACCTCCAGTCAAGGCTGAACAGGGAAATTCCTGAAGAATGCATCTTGTCTGAGTCTTGCTGTATCAGCTCATACGTCTCTGCCCCTAGAAGATCTTCTTGTTGAGGGTGGGGTATTGAAACATTAGAGGAGGACACCTCAAAAACACAAAGGAAGTAACACTGTAAATAAATTAAGTCTTGATTCTCATCAGATGTGTCTGGTTTTGTTTTCTGTTACTGTGTCTTGTCTCTCCTCCCATCCATAGCTCTGACTGTGTAATGGCCTGAGATTTCAATCCAGAGCCATCCATGGCAAGGTGGTGTTTGGAAATATCAGAAGGCAGACAGCTTTTAGCAGTTGGGAGATTTGTGTCCATACTTGCCAGTTCTCTAGGAAGAAAGGAAATCCTACCAGATCCATTCTGCAGTAGAAGTTTGTCTCTTTGACTCTAAAAGGATGTTTTCTGCAAGATGATCCTTGGACAAAAACCTCTGATCACATATCACCTTTGATCTCACTGTGAAATCACTGCTATGAGATGGAAGGGCAGTGTGATCTTTCACAGCAGACTAGATAGAAGTGAAGGAAAGACCTGTGGATTTTTCCATTCTAGCAGTGAAGACATTGTCTGCTTGCTTCTAAACAGCTAAAGTGAAAACAGAGAGGAATGGGGATCTTAACAGTGTCATTCATAGAATTGTTTAGGTTGGTGAAGACCTTTAAGGTCATCAAGTCCTACAGTTAACTCAGCACTGCGAAGTCCACTGCTAAATCATGTAGGGTTGCATGGGGTTGTTGTGACCCAACTGTAGGACCCAGCATTAGGCCTCATATCATTGGCCTAGGCTCATTGATCTAGGCTGTCCAAATCCCGCTGCAGAGCCTTCCTATCCTCCAGCAGGTCAACTCTCCCACCCAAATTGGTGTCTTCTGCAAATTTGCTGAGAGTGCACTTGATCCCCTCATCCAGATCATTGATAAAGGTATTAAACAGGACTGGCCCCAACACTGAGCCCTAGGAGACACCACTGGACACAGAGGCCAACTGGATGTAGCACTATTCACCACCACTCCCTGGGCCCAACCATCCAGCCAGGTTTTTACCCACTGAAAAGTGTACCTGTCCAAGCCATGGGCAGTCAGTTTCTCCAGGTCAGTGCTGTGGCAAATTGTGTCAAAGGCTTTACTAAAATCGAGGTAACATCCATGGCCTTTCCCCCATCCACTAAGTGGGTCACCCTGTCACAGAAGGAGAACAAGTTGGTCAAGGAGGACCTGCCTTTCCTGCTTGATTGCCTGGTTCTCCTGTACATGCCAAGTGATGGCACTCAAGATAATCTTAGAATTTCAACCAAGAACCACACTATGAGCCAAACCCCTTGCATTTTTCATGAGAACCTTATCTTCTACCCCTCACTGGAGGCCTGTAGCTGTCTTCTAGTTTTTTTGAATAATTTTAATACTTTTTTTTTTCTCCCTTGCAACTAGGCTTACAGTGCTTCAGCAGAATTCAGAGGAGAAGCCATGGATTCTGATAGTTTGGGTTAAACATTAGGCATGTCAGTTTTTTGTAAGATCACATTTTCTCTAGTCTAGATCTCTCACAGGGACACAAGGGCAATCAACCTCAGTTCAAGAGGTCATATGGAACCATGTGTATTTTATTTACATGTTTATATGTGCAGAGGTGCCTTTCACCCTCCCAATGTAAGCTGAAGAAAACACACCTGTAGGAGTCCCTCTTGTATCTTCTTTCATGTACACAAACTCAGATTGTCAAAAATTTAAGTCACTGATGCAGTAAAGGACCTGTATTTGCTTCAGTGACACTGATGTTCTTAGCATTATTATCATCCATGTGGATGTCTAAAGACTCTCTTTCCCCTTCTTAAGCCAGAATTCCTCACTGTGTGAGGACTGCAGTTTGCTCTGGCCCCTTTTATATCGGTCCTTTTGCTATGGGTCATGAGAAACTGACTGTGCTGAAGTGATATAGCTGACACTGTTATTTAGGGGCAAGCAGGTTCAGAAGTGACAGGTCAACAAACTTGTGCATTCACACACAGGTTTGCAAATACAGACCATCCTCTACTGCAGACTGTAGATGGATGGCAATGGCTCCTTCGTCCTAGTTTGGTTTCTGGTAAGTAAATGAACTCTGCATGGTTATGACATTAGATCTTTACTGCCTCAAAAGAAACAAAGTGATCATCATGACAATTTAATTTAAAAGTCTGTAAAATTACTGGAGTATGTTCCGTGTTTTGCTGCTGCCTGGTTTTAAATTAATCAACACCTGCTGCCCATGGGCAGCCACACACTTGGCATTTGGAGCTCCCTGGCCATTCTGTATCTGTGAAGCAGTTTGATATTTCTCTGCTCAACCAGATTGTGAATCATCAGTCACATTCTTGAATGTCCTCCATAGTATACCATTAGGAAACTTTAGCAAGGTTAAAGGAAGTACTGGAATGTTGGAATATTGAATTTCTATCCCCATGGAGCTTGCATGGCATGCTTCAAAGGCAAATCACAGTGGTCTAAAATTCAAACAGTTTAATTCAGCAACCAAAGCCTATGTTGTTTTCAGAACTTGGAAAAGTAATTGCCTAATGGTAAAAAAATAGATGGCTTTACTCTTTCTAAATCAAAACAAAATGCAATTAGCTGGACTGGAAATAGTGTTCAGCTTTCACTGAAGGTGGTTCATTCCATAGACTTCTCTGAATATGAGGTGTGTAAAGGTCTTGAATGTGTAAATGCCAAACACCACAGAAGACAAAGTGACATAATATTAATATCTAGCAAAATAGATGAAGAATTTTATTTATTCTCAATTACATTTTTTTTGTACAGGCTCACTAAAACAAATCAGATGGAACATACTTTGGATACACAGTGTGCCATGATACCTAACAATAAGCATTTCATGAGAATAAACAAGTCACGTAAGATCTTTCGGCATTCAAAAAGTTAAACCCACAAATTAATGAGACAAAACCAAGAAAAGGGGAGCATTCCTGGAGATATATAAGAGGCCTATAGAGAGTTTCATCAAAGCAACTCTATGATTTAAATAAATGTGCCATTTAGACTAGACTTAGGCAGGTAGGTTACAGGCAAATGCCATTAGCTTCTCCTTGGGAATCTCCCAGAAGCAGCAGACACAAGGTATGGAAGTTTCCACAAGAAGGCCCAAGCTCCAGCTGGAGAACAGGCTAAGTTAGCAGCTGAAGGCATAATGCATGCACACATTCCTCCTGCCACCATACACTCTAATCTTAGAAAAAGGCAGACTGTATCTCTTTCCATTCTTCTACAAACAAGAAACAATCCCAGAAGGGCTGTCTACAGGTAAGATCACAGAGGTTGAATTTCTTTTAACATTAGCTGATCATCCAGGCTGCCAACTTGTGGGAGACATGGACAGCCATCAGCAGAGACCAATTCTATCAAGGTTATGGTTTCTAAGCCAGGGAGAGAAATTGTTCCCAAGAAGTACCTGTCCTTCTCCATTGATTATACAGGATCACAGATGACAAGTTCAAAGAACATAGCACAGATAGAGATACATTAGAAAGGCTGACCCCAACTTAAATCATTTGGTCCTCTTTTTTTTCTTTCTCACTTGTCAGTCTTACTACCCTGCATACAGGCATTCCTGGATGGTATACTCTTCAACTTAAGAAGCCAGGGAGATTAAAGCTGTGACTGAAAGCTGAGCAGGAAAAATCAGAATTGGGAATAAATTGTTCAAAAATCATTGGTGAGTACAGTTAATTTATTTGTAAAGTTAATTTCCCACTCCTTGCAGGCATTATTCATCTGTCACTCTATGGGGTGGTGGTGGTAGTGAGGCAGGTGGGTTCCAGCATCTGGGAGTATTCTTCATGCATTGCCCTGGTCTACTTCCTCTGCAAGAATGAAAGAAGATGGGAGGGGAGATAAGTTAGAGAGATATGTCAGTTCCCCCTCTCAGGACGAACGACAGAGAGAGCAAGATGTGGATATGGAAGCCAGGTTGTGTGAGAAGCACAGAACAGGAGAGTGAGTTGCTGTTTCACCAGGGTTGACAGTTATCCACAGCACTCAATACTCATGTCACCTTCAGGGCTATGTGAGGTTGAGAGAGAGCTGAAATTCATTCTGACCCACTGGGAGAGATAAACAGAGTAGGATTTGTCACAACTGAGATGTACACAGGAGCACAGTGCAAACAGGCAAGGATGTTCCGTGCAACAGTGAGACATACTCTATTTCTTTCTCTGCCAAGAGTGGAAGGAACCTATGGCACTCTACTGCCCTACTATTCAGAGCAGAGAAGGAAACTTTGCGATTGAGATTTGCCTTTTAAGTCAGTGCAGACTACCTTTGTACACCTAGACCAGGGGATGAACTTCTTAAGTAGCAGTTTCCCATTACCCTTTTCAAGGAAGATAAAAACTCTGCCTTTTAACAGAAATGAGGAGGAGTAGCCTAAAATCTAAAGCCTCCCCACCAGTCTCAGACTGAATGACCAGACCACACCAATACATCCTTTGGAAATGCTTTACTATCCGCTCAAGGTCCATCAGGACTTATGTGCATTTTTCCATGAACTGAGGCTATAGGTCCAAAATCAACAGAACACATCTGTACCTATGGACACAGCCCAGGTTAGCAAGCAGTATGGAGTAAAAGTGTGGGAGTTCAGGCTCTTTTCCAAGATACCAGGTAAGAACATGAAAAGAGATAAATTTCACCATTTACCACCAGCAAGTGACAAAGCTTTTGCCTTCCCCAAGTCCAGATCATTTTTTCGCTTCCCTCAGATGGCACAGTCAGGCCCTGTGAAAAACCACTTCCCAGGAACTCTGCTTTACAGAAGCCTCCATATTCCAAACACGTGAAACTGAGCAACTGGGGGGAAGCAAGACCTGTCATTCTTCATATTGGAAGACTCCACATAAGATGAGAGAAATATCCTTGGTCAGGGCCTTTTACAGAAGCTCCCACATTATCTGAGCTCCGAAGCTAAACACATGCCGCCTTGTGTTGCAGAGAACCCTCCCCCCAAAGACCACAGTATTTCTGTCCTGCCAGCTCAGTCTCCAAACCAAGACTGAGGAGTGGCTGCCTAGGGTAACGAGGCACACCTGCCTCCTGAGAGACAACCCTTCTGCTTGGGCAGGAGGTAGCTGAGCAGGAAGCAGCTGTTGCTCCCAGTAGTGGCTACCAAAGGCAAACTTGGCCATCTCTTGGGAAACAACAACAGTGTAACTCACATGCTCTCAATTTCTATGCAATATCTGTGCCTGTAAGACGGGTAAATGTAATCCAAATTCAAGCATGAAGAGAAAAGCATTGCCTGGAAGACTAAAAAATACAATTAAGAAGATGTAAAGAACTGTGAAGCGAAGGGGTCTCGGTACCCTACCTGTGGCGCAGGGAGCACTGTACTCCTGTGTGGCAAATTCATCTGGAAAGCAAGGGAAAGGAGAGAGTGAACTGCCGTGACCCCTGGCACTGCTGACAGAGGGACATGTGCCAGAGATGCTTTTCCCAGGCTCGTCAGCAGGCTGCTGACACCATCCCCAGCTTCCCTCCACAGATCTCAACTGGGGTGGGAGGAGCCCAAATCACAGCCCCGTCTGGGGGCAGTGGCAGCAAGGCAGAGCCACCCCGCACAAGCAGTTCCAGCAGGTCTCTACCCTGGTGTGCCCAAGGGCTGCTCAGGCACCTTCTCCCAGCACACTAGGGTGGGGTGGGGACAAAGAACTCTGTTGCTGCCAGCCTGGCGCAGCAGCCAGGACAGCAGAGACACAAGGAGCAGCAGGTCTGCCTGCAAACACAGGCACAGCTGCGCTCTGGGGCCAGACCTGAGCACAGGACCTTCAGCACCCACAGCTCTACCCTGGGCCCCTCTGCACTCAGAGAGCTCAAGGTGATGGCCCAGGCCAGCAGCAGCTGTGGGTCTGCACAGCTCCCGTGCCACTCCACGTATCCCACTGCCCACCCTTGCTCCCATGGGCGCTACCAATCCCCACTCACCTGTCTCGTAGTAGTCATAGACCTTCACCTGGGCTGGCTTCAGGCCCTGCACGGGGATGTCCCGCTCCACCGTGAAGGAGAAGCTGAGGGTCTCACTGCTCAGCTGGGAAAGGGAAGCGGTAGAGGGTCAGGGGGGGCTCCACATTGTCCCAGGCTCCTCTTTGTCTCCACACTGCCCCAGGCCCTCTCACTCTCCCCTGCCACCTGTGCCTTGGCCCTGATGGCACACAGGGGCTGTGGGCCTGGCTGAAGGGCAAGGGGAAACCTTTCCCCATAATGGGGAGAAATCACAGGGCCTGATCTGTGGAGGGAAAGCCTGCTGAGGGCTGGGACAGAGTTTGTCTCCTATGAGACATACAAGGTTGGTGACAAAGAGGTTTATGATCTGTGTTTATAAGCCTGGAGATGGTTAGCAATTCTCTCCATCACTGTTGATGCTATTGCTGGTGTGCTGCAGAGCTCACTCTGTGCCCCATGGCAGCCCTGAGTTAGTCCTCACCTGCTCTATGTACAGCAAGACATGATTTGAGTTCACCTCCGTCCGCTGGATCAGGTGAAACCAGGTGTTTGAGAGCTGGAAAGAGGAGACAGAAAAGGTTGCTAATCTGATGGAGGTTAGACAATCCTTCTAAGTTTCCTCACACCAGTAGAATCCCACCAATTGGGTGCTGAGAAGTAAAGCACAGGGTACTTCCCAAGGGACTTCTGAAACACTCTCATATGAAGCCCCACACACTAAGTGTTCCCCCAGTTCCCATCATCTCAAGCTCTTGTACTTCCTTGACACAAAAATGGAATGAGGGACCAGCATTGTCATGGCTCTCGTCTATCTCCAAAGGCTTTTGAGCTCCTGAAATTAAACCTAATGGTCTCCTTCCAGCTCTCTTTCTCAGGGCCAAACTCCACATATATTTGAATAATTGCAAGCTACCACAAATGCTTGAGGAGTGGGAAAGCAATGCTGCAGATGGCATCCCTCATTCACCCCTACTTCACAGCTGAGGGTTGAAGGACCTGGAGGAAAAGTTGGACAGGTCCAAGAGGGACGAATATACCAGGAAAAGAACTAAAATCTCCTTTAAATAAGGAAATTGATGCCCTGGATTAAGGACAGGTATACTCCAAAAAATGCTTCACATATGATCCTACCTTCCTCACTGAGGACTTCAAGGGAATGAATCCCGACAGCATCTTCACATCAACAATCACCATGTTGGAGCTGTTGCGCTCTCCAGTGTAACTAAGGAATTGAGCAACAAAGATTCAGTGCACATCAAGTCAAAGCTGGGGACACTTCCAGCTTATCCGTAGCACTTGGCACCACACCAAGTCCTGGCAGTCCAGCACCTTCTTCTCCAGCTAGGCCAGGTTCTCCTAGTCATCTAGGCAGCCTCTCGCTAGCCCAGCTCTAGGCTGCCCACACAATTTCACCACTGCAGGGCCCAGCCCAGCTGCTTCTTGCCCACCGTCCCAGGAATTCATTGTACCTCCAGGGCTTCCGGACTGGCTCACCCTGGGGACAACCAGACCTCCTCCAGCCCCCATGGCTGGACAGGAAGGCTCAGACCAAAACATAGACTCACCTGACATTTATGCCAATGTCAAAGACCTTGTGAGCCTTGGAGTCCACACATGTCTCTGGGACAGTGTACACACGAAGCATGAAAGGTGCATCCTCCCGTGTGGGCTGCACGTTGTACCTCAGGCTTGTCTAGGGGACAGGCAGCAGCCATGTGTGAGCATGTGAGCATGTGTGCGTGATGCCCAATGTTGGAGAGAGGGGATGCTCTCCCCCACCCAGCCTCCCCACTTCTCCCATTCTCACAGCTCCTCCACACTGCAGGTCTTTCCCTCCTTCCCTCCCACTCGTTCTTTCCACATAACTCTGCTCTTCTCCTCTTCCCTTTACCCAGAGCCTTCCCTCCCACTTCTCCCCTCTCTCCTGTCCCTTCTTCTCCAGGTGGAGATGGACTCAATGACCTTTAGGGTCTTTTCCAGCCTAGATGATTTTATAATTCTGCCCTCTCCATGGCTCCAGCCTGGCAAGGGGCTCCCCTCCCAGGATGCCACCTATCTGTATTTCTCTCACCTGCAGGTAGACACATCCTTCACCAGACACCTCCACACTGTACTCCCCTGGCACCCGGGGAAGGGACATGCGCTGGAGTAGCAGCCGGTTGGTGGGATCCACTTGGAAGTCTTGCTGGAAGTTCCCTCCAGATTGCAGGGTCACTTTGGAAGCTGCCCCGCTCTTGGCATAAGTGAGAGCTCCATACAGGGACAAGGCTTGGAGAGCCACCACTGTGTCCTGAAAGAGACAGATCCCAGCACCCAGGGGGGTGCAGTCAGCCTTGCCATAGCCTGCCCTCCCACAGGTCTGCCCTTTCTGTTGGCACCCCCCCATCCATCCTTCACTTTCTCCAGTGTTAAGTAGAAAAGACAGAGGCAAAGATCAGCTTTTGCATGTTCCCATTCCATTCCTGTGTCCTCTGGATAGCAGTTGTAGGTTCCATGACCTCCTTGGTGTGGAGCTGTGCACAGCCTTCCCTTGCACTTTACAGGACAAAGCAGCAATTTTATATGCACAAACAAAGTGCAGCATGAGCCCTCTCCAACGGCACAAACACACATTCCTTGTGTCCCTATCATTCTGCCCCACCGTGTCAAGAAAATCAGGTCATTCATCAAAGTTTCAGTCATTCCCAAGGACACTACCTGACATACTTGCCTCTAGCATTTCAAGCACTTGGCATGGTGGGTACTGCATGGATATACTGCAGGTCTAATGTTCCCACCTTCCTGGCAAACCTTGCTGGGCTCCCACCTGGCTCTCTGACATGTCCCATCCTTAGACATTGATGTGCGAAGTCGCAGGAGGGAATGGGAAGCAGCTCACCTGGGTGGAGGAGAAGCCTCCATTGGGATTCTGCTGACCACTGATCCACTTTGCAATATGAGATGCAAATGACAGCTCCTCCTGGGAAGGTGCTGGCTGAGAGGTGAGGTAAGCAAGGAGCACATAGGCTGTCATCTCCACTTCAGCAGAGGGGGCTCGGTAGCGATAGTAGGGGAGATCAACTTCTGGCTCTTTCCCAGGTCGCTGCCAATGAACAGACCCATCTTCGCAGGAGGCAGGGAGCGTGGAGACAAGACAACAAGCAATTACTACTAGTTATTGCAGGGGACTTCTTGATCTGCTGCAACTCCAGGTGGGAGGATGCAGCCTCCAGGATGCACCTATCATGCAGGATGAAGGGGGAAGGGTTAGGGTTACACATTTTGTGGGTTTACAGCTACTATGAGAATGCTGAGCCTCATGCCTAGATAACACTTTGTTCTAGACTCCAGATTCACATAGATGCTTATGGGCTTAGGCACCTCAGGGAACCAGAGATCTAGGAAGGATACTGCTCTTTCCCTTTTTGAGTAGAGATGCCAGGGTTGGGCAGTGACAGAATCTGTGAGACAAAATGGCTCAAAGAATGTGACCAGGGCTTGACAGTCACTTGCAGGGGGGGATACTTCCCTCAATACCCTGCTACCCAACATTTGAGCAAATCCACTGTCTGGTCTGATTTAAGTAGAACGCTTCTGAATTGTTACATGAATTCCTAGAAGACTCTGAGCTAATGCTGTGGCCTCCACAGTGACCTGTATATTCATTTTCTCCCTCAGCACATCCAGTACTTCTCTGATTTACATGCCTTGTGCTGTGCAAGGTCAACTTTGTTCTATGTTGAGCCCATGCCCTGGAAGGAATGCCCATAAACATTATTAAGCCTTTGCTAAGTGATGCCTGGTGTGGCAAGAGGAGTGGACTAAGGAGAGATGCCAGCAGAGCTATTCTTTAGTTCATTACTGAGGGGATGGTACCTGGTGCTTCCCAGTGAACTCCCTCAAAGCAGAGATTTAGGACTTTGGACTGAGAGGGAGTTCTCAGAAAGGTAATCCCTTTGCACAAATCTTTCTTCTCCCTCCACCTTTTCGTACTCACAGAAGCCAGTTCCTACATTAACAATTACCCCACCAACAAAAGCCATTTTATCAAGGGAAGATGTAAGGCCAATAAAAGAGATGTCCCACCAGGAGTACTCACCCTCTTTCACAGCTTCCTTTTCAAGTGAGTCAAGCAATGTCTTCCGTTTATCTGTTTTCCCTGCCAGGGTAAATGCATATGCTAGCAGTGCCTTGGTGTACACATGGTTTTCTTTCTGATCTGCCGCCGTTTCCAGGCAGAACAGAGCATTCCGCACCACCGAGTCCTGGGAGGAGAGAGAGACTGAGCTGGAGCAGCCAGAGATCACACTGAGGCCCATCTTAGAACATCAGGAATCGGATGGTACCTATGGACCCTTGGCAACCCCACTGTCTGCTCTGACAAATATTGTACTACTGCGTATCCCTTCCCTTCCAGGCCCAATAATCCCTAGAACAAATGGGCAGCCAAAGGCTGTTCCTTATCTTGTATCAATGTTTCTCTAATATGTCTTGTTAATGGTTTTTCCCAGTTTGATTTAAAGACTGAGAAGCAGGGCTCTGATCCTTCTGTCTTGAGAAGAATTACTTCCTTTCTGTAGATGTCCTGAATACTTGCTTTCCTCCTTCAGCTATCGCCCTGAGACTCTTCTGTGCTTTCACCCTCTGCTCTGTCCTTTTCTTTTCATTGGTTAGCTCCCCTTTTTTAGGACCTTCTGAAAAAAAATTAATTTTGTTGGAAGCCGATAATGTAGATTCTAGTTTGGCAGGAAACTATCTCTGCATAAGAAAGAATATTATTTTTTGTATTTTCTGAAATGTTTTTTTGTGAGACATTAACATTAACAATGTATGTCTTTTCCAAGCCAGAATCTCAAGTATGGTTTGAGAGTGCAATTATAAAAAATGTAACTCCTTTACACAGTGTTAAGTAACGGACTAACAGATGATGTGACTCCATGACCTTGCAGCCAGATGCATGACTATTTCTCATTTGTGATGGAAAACTGCTATAAAATTGAAACAATAATACTGCAGAGACAGCATGTCATGATCAGAATCCCAACAGCACATTTACAGCTTAATCTAGAAGTAAACCATGTATTTTTTCAGTGGCTTTGTCCTTTGCCTTCACTGGGTGTCTACTGGAAGATGAAATCTTTTGTGATCATTTTTGGAGATGTAATTCAACTGTGTTTGAGAAAACAAAGAATAAAACCAAAATCAGTTGTGTCTATGCCTCACCTAAGGTTTCATATGCTTACTACTATTTGTAAGGTAAGTGTTGGGGAGGAGTTCAGCCTAATGACAGGATGTGGCATTAGACACACATGGTCAGAACAGTGCTAATAAGATTTTTATGAGGGTTTAATATAGCTTACTTATAGAAATATTCTGTATGATTGTCAATAGCCTTAATGACTTAAGGGCTGTGTTAAATTTAGGATTTCATGCAGCTTAACTTGAAATGCACCTATATCTCACTCAAATTCTGACAAATCCCTTCCTTCACATTCAATGGTGGTTTTAGGCTCAGACAGGGAGTTGAAAAACTTCTTTGTTATCCAATACAGTTTCTGCCTGAGAACTTGTCTTCTAAACACAACACATACCAAAGAAAGAATACTTTTCTGATGAAGTTAATGCCATCCATGTCATCTTACTGACAAAATAATTCCTTCTATTGGTTCTTGCTACATAGGAAAAAACTTGGAAAACAAAACAGTCCCTACCACATTTGAAGTACAGGAATTACAGCAGCCTGGCAACCACCCTGGTTCAGCAGGCCTTCTGCTGCAATTCATACCCCAATTTTACCTGCACCACAGCCTTGTCTCAAAGTGAGGGGATCAGAATCACCAAACCCTCATTGTTCTTAAATAGGCCTCGGGCTTTTCACAGAGTGACATTATGGTACTCTCTATAGCTATACTTTATTACCTATAGGTATACCTTTTTCTTCAAGCATTAAGGATGGGGATTTCCCATAAAAAAATCTAGAAGAGGCAGAGAAAATAAGAATGAACCCTGAGTGTGCGACTCTTTTTTACATGCCTATGCTGTTGTGTCTTCACAACAGAAGCGGTTCAGCAGGAATGTACCATTCCAAGAAACAAAAGGAGATTTTTGTAGGAGTAGAAAACTTTTTGGCTCACTTCAGAGAATTAAATCTTATTTAACTAATTTTTAATCCAATCTGTATGGAACCAATCAGTTATTGTCCACAAAAGAACTCAGAAGAATGTTAAGTAAAATGTTTGTACGGGAGAAAGGATTGGACAGGGAAGGAAAATGGAGGAAAAGTGTTAGTTTAGTCTAGGCTTAAACAGAAAGACTATTCAGGTGGGATTTCTTCTTTCAAAAGCTAAAGAGACCTGATAATCTGGTGGGAAGGAACACTAGTAAGTTAGGTTAGTACCATCTATGGCTCAGGTTGGGGTGCGGACACATACAGTTACAGGCAGAGGAATCTCCAGCAATGCAATAGTGATATAGGCTGTCAGTGTGACCTCGTCATTCACTCCACCCTGCAGGGAAACACAAAAGTAGTTGTTGATCCTACACAGCACCACTGGCTTCTCTCTATGCAACGTATTTACATCCTGCAGAGACAAATCCTTCCTAGTCTCCTGCTCATGGCAAGTCCTTCAGAAGATGCTGCTGACTTCTTCATGTTTCTGTGATAGCTCCTCACTCTTCTCCAACCCCCAAGTGACAAAATAGCTTCATTGATCCCAGATTGACTTATGGTCAAGTTGCAGCCTGACAAAAGCCATATGGAGCCAACCAGGCAGACACATTACCTTCATAGCATTGTTCAGGAGTGTCCCAGAACTGCGGAAACAGCCATTATCCTTCTGCTTTTGAGTAAGCCAGATCAAAGCATCCTGGATGTGCTTCTCATCTATGAAGATGTGAGGCCGGGCCTGGGCAAAAGACTTGAGGACAAAGGCTGTGAGCCTGAAAGTGACAGAGGGAACCAAGACATTCTGAGCAGGTCCTGTATCCATCAGAGGTCATAGGGCCCATACTGTCATAGGGCATTACTGTTCTGGAGGAAAGCAGTAGAGGCTACAAGACTTGATCACAGGGGGTTGGTTGGAAACTGAGATAGCTTAGCAACTCAGTGAGATAGGGACTAATGCTAAATGGAAGCTGTTATTCATAGCCCTGAGGACTGCAGGCAATGGCACTGGGTAATGGCACTGTGGGGATTCATCATCATCTTCTGCTAACAAGAACTAGCTATACCATCTTTCAGGCCACCCTCACTTGAGCTGAAGAAGGGTGTCAGAGGAGGTAAGTAGCTATCAGTGCAGCACTGCAAGCCTAAAAGGCACCTCCCTTAACATCCTTTCTTCCCCCATTATCTCACATGATTATTCTGTGATGTCATGATAATAACTTCATCTCCAACTCCATTTCAACCTCAACAATGGCCAAGCACAAGAGAACACTGAGGAAAGGGAAGGCACGAAAAGCAGTAATGAAAAGCCAGTGGTACTGAAGTCTTACCAGGTATTTCCAACTTGCCCATAATGTGGCCCAAAGGTACTATAAGAACCATCCCAGTGTTTGTACTTCAATTGCCTTTGATACCCTGAAATGGAGAGTGAAAAAATATTTCAGTTGCCACTGTACTTTTCAAGGAGCCATGCAAAGGAAATGTAGCAGATATGGGACAAAATGTCCCCCTTAACTAATGGCAGAAGTGTGAGCTATGTTGCTAAGTATCACAATGGAAGTTCAGGCAAACCCACAGCTCTGAGTATCTCCATTTTTGTGCTGTTCCACTCTCCTAAAACACCTGGAAACTGAGTATCTGTGGTCATTGCTGATCTCTGCCTTAGACTAGATGAGGAGAGGTAAATGAATCTCAGACTTGAGAGAAATGAGAGAATGGTTCCCAAAGGAGAACTGATAAAAAATGTGAGCCCTACACAGGATAGGGATGCAGAAAACAGGGTAATTTTCATTGGAGGAAGTGCAATATTCCTGAAAAAATAACTGAGTCAAACCAGCCCCTTTCTAGTAGCATATACCCATCATGTGTGTATGTGCAGGGGTTATGTCTATCAATATGCCCGAGATATGCTCAAATTCTGCCCTGGTCAAAGGTGAGCAATACTTTCTAAATCTCAATCCTAAGGAGGGTTCGAGATCTACATAAGCAGCTGCCATGATTAGTGGCTATAATCTGATTTATGTCTTTCATATAACCTTTTTCTTACAGAAAGAAATCTTGAGTTATTGCCAGTTCTGGACTTTTCCTGTGTTCCTGTTTGGATGCTGTTATCTCTCATGCTGTACCTTCACTTGAACATAGGATTCTTTCGTACAGGTACTGTATTATATACATCTCACCTACCAGTATCATGTTCCCTTCTAGAGACAGCCTCCAACAGATCATACATGCCAGTGGACAATAGTGTCTTTATCCAGTTGCCAAGGGAAGGGATGAACAGAAAAGCAAAAGCTGTGTCCCGTCTCACCGCTCACTAAGTATCCAATGGCCTTGGATTTGACTTCTTCACTCAGCTGCCCTGTCCTGTTCAGATAGTCCAGGACATAGATGTTGGGTGCAAAGAGGACCATGTTCTGCTCTCCACAGCCAAATGGCATCTGGAGGAGCTGGTGCAGGTTCTGCATGGCGGTGCCCATGATGTCACCTGGGGAATGAGACAATTTACAGTGTAAATCAGCCATTAGACTGAGCACAGCCTGAAGTCACCGTGTTTCAAAATAGCGCGTGACACTTAAAGGATGCTTCACTTACCTAGCACTGAGAAATACGCTCTGGCTGAGCCATCCACCACAGTTTCTGGAAGAACCAAGGAGACTGTCTCTGTCATTGACTTTTCTGGGATAAAAAACCAGATTAATTTGGTTACAATTCCAGATATATGTATATGCATGGGTAGCAGCTATCTCCTGAACAGGGTTTTCCTGCCTTCAAGAAATCCATTTATCTGTAATTTTGTTGATGATGCTTCCCATCCTGAAAATTTTGTGTTGGGCCTTCAATACCCTCACACACAGATTGTCATGGACATCTACATGGCACTATCAGCTGGCCTTGACTGACAAATACACTTTCCAACCTATTTTTCTGGCCTCTTCTGCTTCGGTGAGCTGACCCGGCTTACTGCAGAGTCTGGTTTGTGATTTTACACCTGTTGAATGAAAGGCATTAGAGATAACCTTATTAAATACCAAATATTCTCTCCCTGCAGGGACCTGGCCAGCCTCAGTTCCTAAGAGATAAGCTTCTGTCTCTGTAATTGTTGACACTATTACATCCTCAGGTCTCCTCCTCTAGGAGGAACTGATTTCACTAACAGTTGGACATACATCTAATTTGCTTAATTTTATCACTTTCCTACACCTTTCTTCTCATAGTGGAGCATTCACAAACCTTTTCTTCTCTCTTTGTCTTTAGTCTCTACCATAGCAAAGAAAGTCTTAGAAAGCAGATGGCTCTTACCAGGTGCACAGAGCACAGAGTTGTATGTAGTTTCCACTTCAGTCCCTTCCGGCTTGGGGAAAAGGGCAAGAAGAAAAAGCAAAAAATGAGAAACAACAGCAACAACAACAAAGAAAAGGAAGACATATCAAAAGGGAAACTAAAAGGGACTTTTTGGAAATGACTTAAAAGGTTTTCTCCTCCATGTGCTAAACTGAGGATAATTGAGGACTATAACATACCAGCTAATTACAAGTATGAAATGTAGTACATGTTCTTTCCTTTCTTATTATTGAGAGAGGCCCTGCAGATTCACAGGTTATGATGCAGATAGCATGCAAGGTGCTGTTACCAACAGTGCTAACAGAGCCACAGGACCCTCTTTTCCAAGGTGCTACCCACTATGGCCCAGTGTAGCTGCAGTGATGGCTGAATGCTGGGGACACTGGTAGGATATGTATGCAAGAGCTTTTACAGGTGGTAAAGCACTCCAATGCACCCATATGTGACATGTTGCAACAACAAAAATCTAAATATATGCCATAGACAATTGGTGATTCTATCCTGCTGTTTCAAAAACTCCTAGCCTATTTTTTGAAGTCAGTAAAGAATCCCTCTTTTCTGTTGAGATAGGTGAAAATATTTTGCAAAAAACTCAGGAATTAAATGTTTACTATAAACTATTTTTTGTCAGAATTTATTTTAGGGAGATCCCGGCATCATTTTTTAACCTCCAAATAGGAGAGTTCCCATTGCTTCATTACTATTTTCCAACTTTTGCCCATTGAAAATTTTTTCCAGCATGCAAACAATGGTGTTATTGTCTTTACCTTCTCACATAGTTAAAATTCATTGTCTCTCATCCTTCAATAGGAAAAGACAGAAAAGTATTAAAAGAGAAGGAGAAAAAAGAAAAAGCTTTTTGGATAAAGTATGACAGAACTAAATGCTTCTGTTTGCAAAGGTACCTTCATGTTTATTTCAGTATATCCTTGTGACATGCAACTAAATGAGAAATCCATTGTTTTGTTTGATTTTGAACATTTCAACAGGAAATTAAAACACACACTGTAATTATTTGAAAGATTTTCCTTTCCAGATGAGAAATTCCTGGGTGAAAAAACATCCTATTTCCCAAAGACCTCTCAGCAAGGCTTGGTTTCTGGATGGGCAAAAGGATGCCCCAGAGCCTTTGGCACAGTCCCTTCTCTCTCTAGGATACACTGCCTACTGCAGGGAATATTGTCATCCATATGTTCATGACAATGCAGCTTCACCCCAAGCATGTTTCACTGTATCCACCCCTACTAATTAATTGTTGAGCCTTGGATGCTAATCTCTGACTCCATCCAGTCAGAGCTTGCTGTAGATTAATTACCGCATAAAAAAAATAGGATAGGATGAGCAATCTCTCAGACACCCTGACAGAAGCATCTTTAATACTTGTTCAGTAATTTTCATTCGCCTGCCATCTGGGAGAAAAGACTTTACAGTGCTGATCTTCTAGTAACTTCAAAGAAAAAAATAAAGTGTTTTTTCCTGAAGGTATTTATGAAATCAGGAAATTTTCCTGAAATGTTAAACAGTTATTCATGTATTATATGTACAAACCTATCTGTAAATATTTAAAAAAAAAGTGACTAGCAGATAGGATTGTTGTTCCATCATTACATTCAGGTTAGCAAAACGTTTTCTGAGGTTACATGAGTCCTAGCTCTGCCTTACTGCAAACAGGAATGTCTGCAATGTAAGGAGTTATTATCATTATATAGATTTCACTACACAACAAGCTAGTACCCTTTGTTTGCTAATAGCATCACAGGGAGTCATGCTGTGGATTAATTTTATGACTGGCAATTTATCACGTGAAAAGCTGTGCTTTTATCATGGCAAAACACTGCTTAAGAAAAAAGTGTACAAAAGAATGAAAAGAATAAAAGGTTAGTTACACTGTTTTGAACATTCTTAAAAGTGTAATAAAACCAGTTTGAAACAGCGATGGCAGTTTTGTTTAGAAATATTTGTTGGTTGTGGTGACTGTTCCATATTTCAAAGTCCTAGCCACGTGCTGGAGGAGAAGCATAAGGTTTCTGACTAGTGTTCCATTTACAACCTATCCCTGTTATTTATTACAGGTAAAACCAAGGAGTTCTTACTTATCTCTGATAGGATGTCTCAGAAAACCTGTCATTATGGCCTGCCTTATTATTTCTGTCCCACTGTGTAACGTCAAACCCTGATTTTACTATGAGATAGCAACATTATGAGTTATGGGCTCTACTGGCCTGGGCTAGATTTGTCAATGCTTCTTTTATAACAGCTTGCATAATTAGAGTCCTACAAGCCTTTATTTCTGCTCTCATAGCTAAAAGAGAAAACCTTTATCATACAGCAACTGTTGCTGTTGCTACTTTTCTGTGTCACCAAAATTAGCATCACACATACCTCCACCAGCAGCTGTCTGATGACTGTGTCCTTCCACCCTTTCTCAGGGGTCTCCACAATTGCATTCCCACAGGGTTGCTGGTTCTGTAGAGCCTCAGTGCTCACCGAGAACTCCACCTGCCCTGGAGAAAACAGGGGTCAGTCAGCCCTGCCTGGTAGAGCCATGGAAATGTGGATTTGTGTTTGTGCTAGGCACTTCCTGATACATTACAGAGCTTTTCCAAGAGGAGAACTAAATTTGAGACAGTGTTTTATCTTGATCTTCATGCAGCCTTTCAGGGCACCTCCTTCAAGATGGCCATACAAGCAGGTGGTCCATCAGCCAGAAGAGAAATGATGGGGCGGGTCTTGTAAATCAAATGGTCTTGTTCTGGGACCATCAAAGCAAGCTTTGATTAAAAAATTTCAGACCCAGAAACATTAAGCCAAGGCATTCTTAATTCCACAACTGGAATATCTGAGTACTTTGCATGCATTAAGGGAATTTGTGATTTCTATTTACATGTTAGGAAAGCAATGGCCTGCAACACTTACACGGTTTGTTTAGGACTAGAAATATTACACCCAGTGTAGTGTCTCAACCTCAGGGTTGGACTTCTCCCTTCTGACATAGAGAAGATCCTTCCAAACAGGTTTTGAATTACCCAGCTCCTCACACCAAAGATCTAATGCCCTACACAGATATCTGATCTCAGTATGTTCTTGTTGTCCAGCTTCTTACCTAGAGATCTTGGTGTTACTGCCCAAGCCACAGTTATTCTTTCATTCATGCAGATGCAGTAGGATTCTTCCTGTTTCTCTGCTGGTATAGCCAGGAAATGAGTAGATTCAGCCAGGGACACATTGACCTGTTGGTTGCACAGACAGGTGACATGAAGTTTGGACTTGCAGAGAAGCTGAAGTTATTGGAGGCGATGCAGTACATGGAAATGGGGAGTGGAGCTTGTTATACTGTGAGAACCTTATGGATATTGCAGAGAAAGAACTGCCTGATAAAGAGGGAAATGACTGAGATGTGTAAAATCATAAGGTAAGTGTAGGGAACAGGATCTTTGGAAAGAAAATCAATTCTGGTAAAATTAATAGTACAGACCACTTGTGCCATGAATTAAAGACCCTGCTCATGATTAGTTAGGTGAAAAGATAAAACACTAGTGGTGGGAAACTAAGTAAGGGAACAAGGAAAAGTGGATTAGAGGAACCTGAAAACAGCAAACAAAACAGGAAAGACAGGGAAATAAATGAGAGGGCATTGGAATGACTGGATCAGTGTCCCTCCTTTTTTCAGCTTCATTCCTTTTAGAATAAAAATCTGTATTTATGAAAAGCTTAGCAAAGGTGGTTGAGATTTCATACCAATCATTTTCCAAATTCTCTTGACTTTTTCATTGGTGAAAAAATGCAGACAAGAATAGTGAAGCTGTATAGCTCTGCTCTGTGCCTTAGGGACAGATGCAACAAACCAAAGGAAGTCTGCATATTCCAGCAAATCTGCTGTGATATTTTGTGAGATGAGACTAAAGGCTGAACACAGGTATCCACCCTGGTGAACTTGGAATTTCCATGTGCAATGATGCTATGGTCTGTAAATAACCCAAGTCTCATATTTCTATAGGACAGTGACATAAATTTGTAATGACAAAGGTGGGAGTCTCACTAGCAGAGCTTTAGGTTCTGAATCTAATGGGGCTTTCTAAACTTTGGCAGGAAAACATACTCCTTCTTTACTGATACCACAAGGATTCCTACATATGTACACTTGTATGAAATTATAGTTAGAGATCAGTCATCTGGCTTGGGAAACCATGCTGTAAGTGACCCACTGTAGTCTTCCCTAAGCTGCTGGACTGAGCAAAGTTGTGCAAGTCTCTTACCCTGATGCAGGTGGTCAGGTAGTTGAAAATGGTGGCTTTCAGCGTGAAGGACTCGCCACGCACTACAGAGTAGGGCATGGTGAGCTCAACAAAGAAGGGCTGGAAGGCCTTGAGGGACACTGTTGGAGACAGGCCAAAGCCTGTGTCTGCTGAAGTGCAGAATGCATTGGCTTTCCACTCGGTGATGGTGTCAGGGATGGTCACATCTAGATCAGCATTTCCCTCAGAGCTGGTTAGGGACAGAGAACAAGATTTCAGTTATATTCTGGTGATCGTTCTTCTTAGCCTACTGCATAATATCTGCTGACAGCAAACTCCTGGCCAGCTGGGATATGGGCATTGGCTTTTGCATGTTCCCCCAAAGAATCCTATACTTACTGACCTTAAAAAATCCCTCTGTCTACTAGAAATACCGCTCTCACTGAAATACTGATACTTCCTTTGAGGCTTTAACATATAGGTTAGTAAAAAAAGTAAGGTTTTGGCCTAGTGACCACACTCTACATTCCCTTAAACACTTACTTCACTGAAACTATGTCCCAGATCCATGTCTCAGGAAAGTACTTCCGGACAGTCTCCACAGTATTTTCACCAACCATACCTTCTTCCATCTCATACTCCAAATCTTCAAGCAGATTCATTGCAGTGACTAGGAAATTTTTCCATGACAGGAAAAAAGGAAAAGATGTGTCAAATTCTAATCTAAATCAGGAAGATACTTTCCTTCCAGGTAGTGGTTATTCTTAGATAAAATTTTAAAATTGAAAGCACAGCTTTGAAATCTTGGCCACTGAAAACAAATGCATTTCTCTGTTGCCATCTCAGTATTTAATTTTTCCTAATGTTGCTGCTCTTACAGAGATTAGATGTAGTGGAGCACTATTCCCTCACTGCCAGCAAACAAAGCAGTGCCAAAAGAACCACGTATGATGATGTTATTGAGGGTATATTTCTGTTGCAATACAGAGTCAAACATGAAACTTATTGTCTCCAGATATTAATGTGCCACATAGTTTAATAATCTGGATGAAGAATTGATTGAGTTTATAGATAACCCGAAACCTAAGCCACACTTAGCCCTCCATCTAGGATTTTTTTTTAGATGAATATGGGTCTTTACATCTTTGACCATTTGCAACCAAACGGGAGGATGCTTTCTCACAGTGCTGCATACTTTTGTGCCTTATTGAAAGGTTTTCCATCAGCCTTAGAAGATTTTACATCTTCTCAAAGGAGACAGTTGTCTTGGGCCATACTCTGATGACAAATCCTTCATCTCAAAACCAAAGATCTGATCTGTTATAAATAGAAGGCTAGAAGTTATCACTGGATCAAAAGCTATCCTTTTTAAATCAGAACTGTGATACTGCACTGGAAAAGTCAGTAACTGGAAGTGTCAAAGGTAGGAGTCTTATATAGCCTTTCTAGTCTGAGAACTACTCAAGAAAACAAACATACAAACAAACAAAAGTAGTATCATTGTTATGTCTTCATAGTCACTGAATCTGCAGCAAAGTGATGTGACACACCCAGCCCCTTCTAGTCATGTGAGTGGGAGAGCTGGGAACAGAACTAAATTTCTCATCTTCCAGTGGTAAAATATCGACCATTTGTCTTGGCCCACTGTTGCCCTAGTTGTTCCTCTAGTTATTGCTAGAATGTGGCTGCCTAGAAGAAGAGACTCCTTTTTTAGGTTTCCACAGTTGAACTCAAGTCTGATGAAAAAAAAAAAGCCACTACTTTGTGCTGAAAGACTCTTTTAGTGCCTACAAGATCCCTGCTGTAGGGGCTGGCATGGGAGTCACCAAGCACACACAGTTCTAGCCAGACATATCTGTCTAGCTGGGAAGATGCAGGTAGAGGTAGAGCAGTTTCATATTTCAGGACTGAGTCCAGAAGGGATCGATCCTGAATTAGGTTAGCATATCTGAACAGAATCAGATCTGACTGGTGTAATTAATATTCAAAGATGTAAAGGGAAGGAAAGAAGCAGGGTAGTAAATTTTAGGAAGTTGTGTGGGAGGTGAAATCAAGAAGGTACTAGAACCACTGTAACTCCTTTCCATCATGTGTCCTGGGTAATGCTGGCAGACTTCAGGCTTATGGATCTTGCTGCTAGTGAAGACTTTTAAGCCCAATTCCTAGTAAACAAAGAGAAAGAAGAAAAAAAATATGAAAAAACTGGTTTGGATATAAACTTTATTTAGTATGTCAAGAACAGATGTACTTAAGTCTGGTAGTGATCAGAATAACAAAGGCTTGTATATAAATTCCAGATAGGCAGGTTTAACCCAGATGCTGAGGCTCTATCATGTTACACTCATACTATGGTTAAATTCTGGCATGATCAATGGAATACTAAGGCCATAGGTCTACTTTGAGCACAGCTGCCTGTATGAAAATGACTTGTGAAACACATGGGATTGAAGGAATCCAAAAAGTCTTGTGCAAGACACTTTAGATGGGTATAGGTGGATTTTTGGGTTATCAAAGTAACTGACACTTTATTGAAGACATTGTTAAAGCAGAGAGAGAAAACATGAAAGAATGAGGAAGAGTTTCTAATATTATGGCACTAGAAATAATTTCTCAGGACTGTTTCCTTACTCGAGCCCATTTGCAGGTATCTCTATTAGCAATGAGGAGACCTTTCAAAGTTTTAATGGTTCAGAGAAACACTCAGGTACCAGTGATGGGCTAAGTATGAAGGGCCTGGGCTTGGTTATTTTCTTGCATACAAAAGTTAGCAAGTTTACAGCAAATGAGCTTTTCTGTTTTGTTTTGTTTTGTTTTCATTAAAAAACGCTTGAAGACAGATGAGGAGAGCAGACAATTCCAAAAAGGGACCAAAAAGAAAAATGAAAGGCTGATGCTTACTTTGAGAATGTCATAGGCATCACCTTCACCATCAGGAGAAATGGGTACGTAGACAAATCCATTTACTAACATATTCTCAAGTGACACACAAGGGTTTACATTGTCTTCTTCCAGGTAGTAGCCCTTGAAGCTATAACCCCGGATTTCCTTCAGTGGAAGAAGATCATACACCTAGGTAAATGCAAAAAAAACAGGGGAAAATGTTGCAGATCAGCACTTATAGGGGGAGATACTATCTAACACTCCATTGGTAAATGCCAGCTTCTGAAAAACAAGTGCAGTGAGTGTACCTGTAAAAATACATAGCCCCATTCCTATAGTTGTGTTAATAGGTATTTAGTTGGTTCTTGTACTTGCTCATTACCAGAAGTAGCCAAGACTTACAGAACTGAGAGAGAGCTCATTTTCAGGCTTCATAAGGAGAACACTCTTGTCCACAGCACGAAGGGCACACAGGGACCCTGGTGTGGCATGGAGTTTTAGGTGTGTGTTGGAGGCAGGAAGACCTTCCTTGGGTACAAAATTCAATCTCACCTGCAAATCCAAAAAGAAGTTCAAACAGCCACTTTTCCAGACACTGTTACATGCTATTATACTGATGCTTCTAGCCTTGTGAACTAAGCTCTGCTAGTGTCTTGCAATTCTCATAATATATATTCAGCTTTGACCAATGTAATTAATAATGATGACTGATTTGCTTTTTTATTCTGTCTTGCCCCACTTTTTATAGTTATAGCTTTGTAATTTATTCTGGTCAACAATCCTCAGTCAATATCTGCTCAGGTCACTTAATTAACACATTGTGAATGAATTCTGCCTCCGTTCTGGAACTCATAACTGAACTACTGGTCACAAGACAAACATGGGTTGCATAAACTGTGACATATACTCACTTTATTAGGGAGGCAACTTTCAACCTGGAAATCTGCTGAACTGGCAATGACTTCCCCACTGGGCGAAGTGGTATAAACAAGCATCCGTGCCAGGGGAGCGATTGCTGCCTCAACAGAGAGGGTCAGCTGAAATGTCCCATGAGCTAACAGAGAGAAAAAAAGGCTGATCAACACACAAGAAGTCCCAGTACATGCATTTTCCTTTCCTAGATAAAACAGTCAAGTTCACTCATGCTGAACATTTTTAGTCAGCAGGGGTAGGAATACTGATACATGATTGAAGCCTATGGCTGCTGCTGAAGATACCTGCATTCAAAAACGATTCAAAGAGTGATCATGAATAGCCAAATGGAGTGAGTTGGAGAGCTTTTAGATTCTCCCCAGTTAACATCTGGCATAATTTCTTGATGTTCTCAACCACTGTTTCCCTCAAGCTTCAAGATCTACCAAGAACAGATGAGGGAAAAAAAGGTAACAGACTATTGTAAAGGGAGGCAGCAGTCAAGGTTGCAGAGTGGCTGAAAGAATAACTGGCAAAGTTACTGCTAAGCAAGCATTTAGCTGGAACACTAAACTCTTGCTCCAAGCACAATAGAAAATGCCCCTCTGTGCTCTAAAACTCTTTTTATCTGGGCCTGAATTTTATGTCACAATCTGGACAAGGCGACAGAACATCTCTTGATATTAGCCATGGTGTTAGTTTAGTAACTGCTACTAGTTAGTTTAGTGAGGATGCAGAACTTTGTACGAACATACAGCACCCAAGACCTTTTACTTCCATAAACTGTTTATAGCCACTGCAGCGCAACTCCTTCTCATAGACTTACAAAATATCTCCTGGTCTTATTGTCCAAAGACATTTAAAGTTGCATTACAGCCAGTCTCAGTTACTGAAATGTGTAACCCTCAGACATTTATATGAATAAAATTAAATGTATTGGTTAGAATATAGGTATGTTTGGGTTTGCATGCTTACAAGACAGGAACAATATCAAAAAAATGAAGGAAAGAGAGAGAAAGAAAAAGAGACACACTTCTTTCTGTTCACTGTACATGTGATCCCACAACACTGGTAAGCATCAGCAGTCAGAATAGGGTAGAGTGGTCATCAGAAAGTGCTGGTTTTAGGAAATGGCCAAAACATTATGCTTATTTTTTGTGAAATTTTTTAACATTTTATCATTAAAAAAATAGCACCTAACAGAACTCGGAGAAAACAAAACTAATCCAAGACACTTCATCAAAAAGATCTAATTTTGAAAATTCAAACATTACATTTAATGTTTGAATTGAACATTAAATTAAATGCTTAAATCTAAATAATTTATCTATGTCCCCCCTGCCCCCAAATTATCATTAGAAATACTGAAAATGCATAGTACTGCTCACCATCTCCAGGATTCACAGTCAGATCATGGGTGTCTGCTAATATAATTTCTCCCTTGGCCATCACCTGTGTGACAGAGAAACCATCTGTAATTGTTGCTACTGGTGTTGAAAGGAAGGAGAAGGAACAGTCAGTGGGTTATCTGTAGATTGTTAGTATAAATAGCATTGCCAACTGTGAGCAACACCAAGAAGGTATTAAGCAAGTGCCAGACTAGAATTCACTGGGTCTTGGGAGACAAGTATTCAATCCTAGGAGGACCAGTATTTTCTCACTGATCAGACCTCTCTTGCTTTTGTACATATTACAGGTTTGAATGCATTTTATCTCTGACCCCACATAAGTTAGGGGATCATATGCACATTTCTAACAATCTGGAACAGATTGAGGGTCAAAATTTCTCCTAATTGCATTCTCAGTTGCATTGTGAAATAGTCCGAAGAAAAATTTAATCAGGATTAGTTTCATAACTCCACAGAGTTGGGACAGAAGAGTACAGGCTGCAAATAATAAGAGCTTGGATAAGGTACCTGAATTCAGGCAGTAAGCAACAGCCTGAATGCTACCTGTAATTTCTTCATTTCTAGAAGATGATTCCGTTTTCACAGTCAAAAATGGTTTCTATACAATTACTCTCCAGAGCAAATATATATATTCCATAGCACCATATTTGAATTTTGAGGTGTAGGATCCACTCCTATAAAAATTGAAGGTATCTCACTGTTTGTTTACCTGCTGTATGTGCATACTTAAGACCAGCTTTCCCAGGCTCTAAGGAGAAGCAGGTCTGTTGTCCTTCAATTAGCTGTTAGCAGTCTTGAAAATAAGCACATAGGCGTCTCTAGCAAAGGTTTCTATAGATTCTCTTTTTTGAATCTCAGCCTAAGTCCCCCAGTGTTCTGTACAATCCATCAGAACGGAATTGTCTTTTCCACTGATTTCTTCTGGTCCTCCAAAGGTACTCTTATCATTCTGCTAGTGTCATTAAATGGGAGAACCAGAAAAACAAAGAGAGAAAGAAATCCTATTTGAATTTTCACCTGATTCTTCCTGTTCTTCCAAGCAAAACTGGGATATTATTTTTTGGTTACAGTTCAATTAATCTCTCTTCTCTGACCTCCAAATTGAACAAATTCATAGTTCTCAATGCCAGCGTGCTATAGTCTATTCTGACCACTGTGGTATCCCGAACTTTCCATGATTGCTTGATGTTCATCCTAAGCTCTAAGTTTATTGGGTTTTTCTGGTAGTGTAGTTAGAGGTGTTGCTTTAGTTTCATCAGTCAGATGACTACCAACAGGTAAAATGGAGCAGAAGATATTTTTCCTTCTCATCTTTTATCTTCTTATTGTAGGGTGCTGGTTTCTAACTAGTGGCCATATGTGAACTGGAATTTGGAACGGGGGAAACTGGGAGTGGATTATCATGAAATGAGAGTCTTGGGCGGCTGTGCCAAAGACAGTGCTCTCTTCATCAGTATTCTGTCTCTCTTCTGTTCTTAGTAAAACATGTACACCCTACCTATATCTGCTCACAGAAGACAGAGAAATGAGAAATATTAAGGAAATGTGTTTAGATTGCACTGCAGCAGGTCACACTTTCCATTTCAAACCCTCTCTACCATTAATGGCTATATAGCAGTGCAGTAGTTCCTCATCATGGGACATAGCTATAGATGACACAGTACTTTCTGTGGCCATAGATCAAAGTAGCCACAAATACTTCTTACCAGGTAGTAAATGACAATTTTCTTCTGCTCCCCTATGGCCTCCCGTGTGAAGATATAGTGCACCTGGATCTCTGCAAGGGAGCCACAACTCAATGTCTCATGCTTTGGCTCAATTTTGAGGAAGCTCTTACTGGGGGAGTAAAACCGACTTATTCTACGCATGGCATGCTCATATGATGGTGTGATCCAGTTGCTGTCATAACAGTTCAGTTCAGGTTTATGATCTGCCTGAGAAAGAGGAAAAAAATGTTCATAGCTAAAAAAAACAGGTAACAAGTCACATAAAAGTCCACAGAAAAACTGGATATGTTCTGTATTTCCCATTCTTAGAAGATGGTAGAGAACATGCACAGAAGACACAGAGAAGAGAGGTCACCTGCCAAGAAAATTGCCTTATTTTCCAGCTGGCAGAAAGACTGATGACCCATGGATAGATATTTCCCTGTTGATGAGAAAGACAGAGGCTTACCCCTGTCTGTGCCACTCACTCTGATTTCCAAGGAGGCTTGTGTGAAGGTGGTAGTGTCTATGGAAAAAGAGGATTGTCCCTGCTCATCTGTAGTGTAATTCCCTTTGTATCTGTCTCCATCCACAGAAACTGTGATGGTTTCGTTGGCAATTGGAGCATCAGTGCCATCAACCAGCTTCACCTAACAAAGCAATAACAAACTTCAGGTTTTAGACTAGCAACAGAAAATAATACCCAAGTAGTAAAGCCACTTGTCTTTTTCCTTCTTTCCAGGTAGGATGTTTCTTGACAGAGAACAAAAGAAAAGAATGTGGAAATGTGTGAGGCAAGTCCTGAGTTGAGGGAACAACTGAGGAAATTCTCAGTAAAACAGGCTGATTGGCCCATGGAAATAATCTATCAGGACCCTAAGTTCCTCAGTAGTTTTAATTCCCCTGACCAGCTTCATCTGGGACTTCACTATTTATCATCTACCTCTTGGTTCAGGAACTCTATGTTCTGGCTTGTGCCTTGTCCCAGTAGACCTACACGTAGCTCTTTCTCCTGCTGTTCCCATCTGGTTAAGTGGACTTTCTCGTCTGGGCTCAGTCCTGACTCATCATCTCACATTGTCAAGTGGTCACTAGACTGTTGGTGGAACCTGTTATTGTCACCACTCCTGCTCTGCTCAGTTTGGCTGAGTAGTTGGGACTGCGCTCTTGTTGATGAGATCACTATGCCTACCTGTGTTGTGGTCACCCTTTGCACCTGGATAACATTCCCTTGTGGAATAGTCCATGCTTGTTGCTCCCTGTCAGAACAATGGGCCTTCTCTTCTGTACTGGGCTGACTGCCTGGAGTGTCAGGGTCATGTGCCTCTTAGAGTGCCCCAACTATCAATAATTCATCTGCCTGTGCAAAGGCACAGGAAGGTGGGCCATGTAACCTGCACTCACTGCTCCTCCATCTAATGGGATTACACTCTTGTGTATTTGCTATGCCATTTGTTGTCCATGGTCTCAGAAGTTCCTTACCCTCCCGAAGAGTGGAATCCCTGGTCTGTACTGAGAGTCCAGCAGGTCAAAGCTGATTTTGCTCATGATGGGTGTGATACCACAGGAGCCTGTTCCAGTCATTTCTATTCCTGAGACAAAGCCCAGTAAAGAGGGATTATTAATGAATTTTTAGTCATGTTGGTCCATCTTTCTTGTCTTTGCCAGGCCCTCCTGTTAGGGCCTGCCACCACTTTGCCATATCCATGTGATACATACCTGTGCCCTCTTCTGTGATCTTGCCTTGTACCTCAATGCTCATCTCATATCCCCTACGCTGGAGTTGAAATACCTTGGTCCTCACTAGACCAGAAACACACCCACGAGCATCTGACTAAGCAAGGCATTGGAGAGAAAATTGAAATTCTGTGAACAAAGTTGGTGCCATAAAAGACTGAAATAGAGACCCCAAACCCAACATGCCTAAATTCTGTCCATGAAATCCCAGACTTATGTCTCCAAGACCAGAACTTGTGTTCGGCCTGTTTCCTAGTGTTTCATCTGTACTTTCTCTGTTCTGTGAGGTACCTGACACACAGTTCTCTAAGGCACACACTGATTTCCCTGTTAACTTCCTCCTACCTTAGTTCTGTTTTTCTTCCTGTTTCTTCCATTGTCTTCACTGCTTTCCTTGTTGCCATTTCTCCTGTATTTGACCCATGTACAATACTACCTCATCTTCTTTGTTCCTTGTTCTCTATACTGCTTTCTCTTTTCGTCCTCATCTTTGCTCCTCACTCCCTGACACTCCCTCTCACAGTCACAAAACTCTTTCACAGATTATTTTCTTGGTTTTTGGAACAATAGCAGGGACCTCATGGCCGATAACTGCAGATTTGTCACTAGTCTCAGTGGGGTCAGGATTCCAGTTGTGGAGTTTTCATCATCAATTCTGTTTCCAGTTTAACGACCCCTCTCTGAAGCTTGCCTTCCTCTGAGATTCTCTGCTTTTCCCTGGACAGAGTGCTATCTCTGATGTTCTACTATCTCCCAACAGTCACAGATTTGGCCTCACTTAAGATAACATTGCCCATTAACCATAAGAAAAAATACTACATGTTAATCTTGGGACTCACCTGCCTAGTGAATTCTTCACACACAGATTCTGCCTCTTTTCCGTAACAACTTGAAGCAGAATGGGAAAATTTACGGCACACTTGGACATTCACCAAACCAGGAACAGGTTTCCCATAGGTGTACCTATAATCATAATGTGTTAATGTATCAGATGAAGAGACAATCAGTCACAGTCACACTCAAATGCATCTCCTTAGAGACCTCTGTGGACGATTTCCTAATACTTCTTCTTAAAGGCTGACTAATCTGATATTTTAATGATTCTAGTGATTATATTTCCAACATTTCCATAGTAAGATTCTGCCATTATACATGGAAGAAACATCCATTCTGTTCTAGGGGGGAGGTCTCTGCAGAAAAAGATTGACTTTAGAAAATTATTTCAGCCAGGAATATTCTTGTATTATAAACTGCTGAGGATTCAGTGAAGAAATGGAAAGGCAACCAGGAGCTCAGAAGGAGCAATTTATGAGCTAAAAATGAGAACACTGGGTTTGCATCACCAGTGTAAATTATGTCTGATCTGATATCTCTGAGTATTTGAGGGTTCAGGATTGGCAGAGAAGCTCTAATTGAAGAAATGCAAGGACAGAAAGAGAAAATATACAATGAACTGGGAAGTGAGAGCTGTGGACCAGTTTGACATCATCTTTAAAGGAACACAGAGAAGACCCTTCACTTTGACTGCTCAGACCAAGTAGCAAGCTCAGGATTGACAGAGTGAAATAAACTTGTAATGGATGCCTGGGAAAAGTATAAAAAGCCTTCACCAGTTCTTCTTTTGGTCCTTGGTAGAAAGGAGGAGTGAAGGATAAGCAAGAGAGATTTACTGGAGCTCTGTAACTCACAGACCACAGACAGTCACTGGAAGCTCGTCATCCTTAATCGTGATCATCCTGGGCAGCTTCACCAGGACCTCAAACTTGGGCAGCACTAAATGAGAGACAGAAAGTCTGATATGAGATGAGTGAATGACAGCTGTGTACTATACAGCAACCCAAACAGAGAGCCAGGATCATCTTAATAGGAACCTCTTCGTGCTCTTTAGCAAGGATCTCCTACCCCTTCCCTAGGTTTTCTCAGCCTTCACCATTGTTTGGGTTCAAAGGCAATTAAGGAAGTTTGTAGTCCTTACCTTCTCTTATTTACAGCACATGCTTAAGTGATCCCACTGGCACCAGACAGCTGTGTAGATCCCTTATGTATGTCCATTGAGAAGGACACATTGGTCCTGTGTGTTGTGTTCACAATTCATAGTTTGCAACTAGGACTTGGAGCAGCACATTCGCCACCTTTGTAATTTAACACATTGAAATGTCTTGAATCATTGATTCTCTTGGTTGATTCTTACTGTTCAGGAGGTCCAAAGTTGCTTTAGGCTCACTAATATGTACCATGGGATACTGTCCTGCATGCGCAGGGAGTTCTAATGAATCTAGCCACAGATTCTCAGGGCTATATTTTCAAGGGGAAGAGGTAGCAATAAAGCTCAATATAAAGGGGTACAAGTAAAAGACATATTTTGCTCCTGAGTATTAAATTACATCCCTCTTCATATATTGCATCCTACAACCCTAAGCCTCCAACTATCATGCCCAGGACTGGACTGAAGCATGTAATGGCCTGCTTCCAGGTGGTGCACCTGAGGTGTTTTTCACACTGCAAGGAAATAACAGCAGAGTGGGTACACATCCAGACCCAGGAAGTGGAAAATAACCTTGGGTTATACAGTTTAGACATAAATTTGTCTCTAAAATGGGAGGCAAGGCTCAATGTTTCAACCCCAGAGCACATTTCCTCAAAAGACTGTAAGAGAAATAGCAATAGGAAAGATTCACAGAAATGACTCAAGAACAAATAAAAGAAAAATTAGCCTAGTGTAAGGCTAGAAAAGGGACATACTTCTTTGATCTTGTGGGGTGTTCAGAATGATCTTTGCGGGAGGAGGAACAGACCATCTGTCACCATGGCACGTTGAAGCCTATAACTTTGTTTGTGGTCAAATTATTCACCATGCCTGACTTTGAACCAAATAAGCCAGCCACTTCTGATACTCAGTACCTTCTGGCTCAGCCCCTATGAATCCCATTGCCTGTATATTCAGTCCCTCTTTTCTACATGCTGTTCCCAGGAAATTCCAGATTGAGAGGTCACAGTAAAAGGCATTGCTGTCAACCCCACTTGCAGCCCATACCTCCTCTCCTTACCGTATTCCTCCACACTGAAAAAATGTTCCACAGGGGATGAGAAGCTCTTCTGCACAACTATTTTGTAGGAGCCCTGGATGGGGTCTGATGTGAGGGGGAAGGAGAGCTGTATAAGGCCTGTTTCTAGTTCCACCCCTTGCCACTGGTACACACGGTTCCTCTGGGGATCCTACAGGTGAGAGTAAAAACATCACAAGACAGGAGACTCCTGGGGACAGAGCAGTGCAGTGCCCAATTTATATGTCCTTGCTGGGATAGGCCTGTCTGTAGTTATTCAATAATCTGTGAGGATCTGTAAGCACTTACCTGTCAATTCTGCATAACTAGCACGCAAGAAAGCTTTTTAACCCTGATGGTCCTGTGTTGTCTCCTCCTCAGCTCTACCTGCATGCTTACGAATGATGGGGCCTGAAATCTAGGAAAGACAGACTGGCAAGGTAGCAAGATAAAGAAATTGATATCAGAAGTGGAACACAGAGAAGGGAAGATCTAGACGTTCCCTCCTAGGAAGGAAGTTTCAGTTTCCTTGACTGGCTATACAGCCTGCAAAAAGGGTTGTTTTTTTCCCTGCCTGGAATGAAGACTGTTGAAGTACCAGTACACAATCTGATGAGGAATCAGATGCCTGATATATCTATGGGACTGAGAAATGTACATGTGTAAGAGTCCAAAGCTACTGGTGGGCTGGTGGAGTGGGAACATGAACAGAGGGAAATGTACCCCACATATGGAGCTCTCTTTTCTTGCTCCTAATGCTGGAATTGAAGTCTCTCCACTACTACAGTTGTGTAATGTTCATTATGAACTATCAATAATTAATTCACTCAGCCCCAAATTTCTTGTAGAAGTCACTGAATTGGCACAGTGGAGCTACGTATTTTGATGCCCCTTTCCAGGCTGCTCAGTAGTATAGTTAATGTTTACAGTCTTTCATTTTCTGCCTGCTCTTTGCTTTGTACCTTGTCTGTCACCAAAAGTTCATTTACTCTAGATAGGTATGTGACTCAAGGTATGTGATTACGTGCATTTACTTCACTGAGATTTTATCTCAGTGCTCAGGGAAAACCAGGATGTGAATGGCATCTCCCAATTGGAGGTCACCAGTCAGGGGGCAGAAGCGAGGGCTGTCTTCCCAAGAAGCACTCTGGGAGGACAGAATAGCCAGTGCTCTGACCAAATTCTCTACATTATCACATTTCAACCCGGCTAAAAAGCTCACCCCTTAATGTGAATGACACCACTGGGCTACCTTGGAAGAGGAACTCAAGAAGATGTTTACAGCTGAGCTTGTGATCTTGTTGCCGTGATGTATCTATAGGGAAGGCCTGAAAGCCAGGGTGTTTTTCCTCAGAAAGGTTTTTTTTTTTTTTTTTTTTTTTTTTTTTTCTTTTAGTTCTAAATGACATAAGCAATAGGTCACGATAACAGTTCAGAAATAGTAGGCTCATTCTAACTTCTGCCTTGGTGGTTGACTAAGATAAATTAGTGACATTAAGGGTCTGGATTGATGGACATTTATTTCTTTAGGAGTGCTGACTTTCAGGTTGTTACCTTTCTTCACTCCTGCCACTCTTTCCTTTGGTCCTTAGCTTATTTGTCACAGTTCTTCTGTTTCAACCACACTTGGCAAATAGAAAATCTTAGTTCTGATTGGAAGGAGGAATAAGCCGTTCTGATACGACCTCTAGGCAAGTGTAATTCTGTTCACAGCATGGCTTGCACTGCTTAACTATTTTGTTCCTACAGCACATTTTGCAATCAAAGAACCATTGTTGGAACTTCTTTTGATGCCCAGCTACTCAGCCTTCTTGTACCCAAAGGAAAACGTTCATAAGTCCTATGTTTTCCTTTGCACCTCAGCCTGAAAACACTGCTGGAGACAAGTACATCTCTGCCTGCACATTATTCTGAAATAATAACATGGTTATCCACTTACCTGAACGTAGACAAATGGAAACTGTGAGGAAAGAGCAAAGAAAAAATCAGTATTAGACATCTTAGTTACATGTGGATGGAAGTAATTTTCAGATTTGAACAGAAGGACAGAAGAACAATCTTCTAAGAAGTCCTTTGGGTTCTTCCCTTTTTGTACTTGCTCTTTTTCCTTGGTTCTTGATGGTTAAGAGAATATTTTCTGTAATATTTTAGAGCCCTGACTTTTCATCTTACCACAGTGTGAAAACGTGATGAAGTAAGAGTTTTCAAAGAACTTGTCTGCATGAGGAACTGATTGTCAAATAAGCTAAAAGGGTGGACTCACAACCCTGACCAGTTCCTTAGAACAAAGTTCTTGTCATTCTGCTCTCTGTCTCTAAGCTCGTGGTTGCACCCACTGCCAGGAACAACTGCACATCTGTCACTTCCAATGGAAACTTGTCCTACCCACATTTTCAGTAAGGAGATCCCTGCCCAGATGCTTAGCCACATACAGGCTTTTGCAAAACTGGCTTTAAACATCTGTATGCTTTTGAAAAAGGGGACATGTTTTTCAGCCAATAGAGACAGTGGAGTGTGTCCCAGGACAGAACACGAAATGGGGGAAGGATGGTGTGAGAGAGTGTCATATGCTTTAAAGGTTGTCTTCAGTGGATCTGGATGATGACAATAATGGTGTTAATTGGGAATCAAAACTCCTGGTTAACAACAAGTAATTAAGACTCTACCTTCTCATTCAGTGGGTAGAAGTCTTTGTCCAGAGAGACGATCCGAAACATAACTGAAGGGTGTAATGGAAAAGAAGGAAATTCCACTGTTAAATTTTTAGCCATTACGAGGAAATGTCAGTGTTTCAATAACTTATAACTCAGATTCATTCCATGGATCAACAGTCTCTGAATTGAGATCTTTCAGTAATGGAAGCAATTACTTCAGGCTCTTTCTTTTTTAGATGGTGAGGGGCAGATAAATTTAGAAGGATAATTAGGTCTTGGCTGAATTGAATTGTCCCTAGGGAGTGCCTGTCCTGCTTTGTTGACTCAGGTGCAGCCAAGGGAGACTATGCTTTGAAGTCATCCCAGTTTTGTGCCACCAGTTAAGTAGAATGAATCTGAGCCTATGTCTACATCTGGCTGAGATGCTGTGCCTGGAGGATGAAAAATAGGAATGATGAAGGTACCACATGCCCTAGATCTCAGCTGACAGATATAAGATTTACTGAGAGTTTTAACTTCCCAAAACTTTTAAAGTATAGTGCCTCTGGGGAATTAAGTCCTTAAGATTTTCTGCTGTCATAGTCAACACCAACCCAATTCCCTGTACCTGTTTGTCCGGGTTTGTAGATGGGTTTGTCTGTCTGGATGAAGACCAAGCTCTCAGAATTCTTGACCAGCACTGACTTGCGGCTCTTGAACTGCAGGGTGTCCCCCTTCACCATCACAGTGAGAAATGCCACTGATGTGCTATTGGATTTTGGTAACTAAGGAAAACGAAGAAGAAAACTGTTTTACAGATTCACCCCATTGCCCTAAGCCTTTGAAGGACGGAGTATTAGCTGGGTCAGAAAGTTCCCTAAAGGGACAAAACAGACTCAATGCATGAAACAAGAGAAAAACATTATTCTCTTCCTTCATTTATGCACTTTTTTTGAGAAATATTGAATCTGATCTTACTCTATTGTATCGGTGATTTATCAAAACAAAAATTAACCCAGATTCATTAATTAGGGGGTGAAACCTGTTGCTTACATTACTCAGCAACCGCTGTCCTGCAGTAAAAATTCGTGAATAAGCTCCAGAAGGACACAAATGACCTCATGAATCTCACTATCTTTAACCATTCCCCAGTTTCTACAGTTTTGATTCCACCTCAATACTTTTCCTCTGAGGGTTATATAGATCAAACAAAAATGGGATACATTCTGTCTGTCAAAGTTCCAAAAGACTTCTCTAAGTCCTGCATGCACAGAAACATCATGTGGGACACAGAATTTGATAATGGTGGAAAATTATTCCTCATAAGGCTACCACAGTTAGATATCCACATCAAACTAAGTTTTTTGTTTGTCTTAGCTTAGAAGGCTGATTGCAGTGTGTCTTACTTTTAATTTCTGGACTGTTTGGATCTACTACATCATGTCAATAAACACAAGAGATCATCCCACAAGGATGAGATACTCACAGAGAAAGGGATGCAGGTGAACACATCTTTCTCTGACACCACATCATCAATCAAGCTCCTGTTCTCCCCTTGATGCTCAAGTGTGGCACTCAGAGTCACAGACTCATTCAGGTGGGTCAGCTGAACACAGACTTTCTCAGGAGAATCCGTGTGTATCACAAAGGGCAGTAGCACCATATACTGCCTAGGAAGAGAGGGAAGCAAGAAAGATCAGAAATGTGCAACAGTTTTAATGGAACAGTATTAAGTGAAAGGAAATTAACAAATCAGCATGTCTAATCCATTACTATCCCTGTGAACTGCAGTGCATATAACATGAGCATTCATTTTATTTTGGGTTTATACATATTAAACGGCCTAACTAATTAGCCTAAAAGCCGGAAAATGCTTGCAGTAGAAGGAACAATTTCTATGCTAATAGAAAGTGCTTTACAAAGGATGTTTTGTTTGGCTTCACAGCAGGGAGAAAGGAAGGTTTGAAAGGTTCCAGGCTGTTAATTGAATTTTGTATATCCTACAATCTCCTACTGAGACTCAAAGGCACTAGCTAAAAACAGTTGAAAAACCCCACCCAGTTGTCTGGCAGCTCCAGTCTTTGCCTATCCAGGTTTCCAAATCTTTCACATGCTGAGCAAAGATGTGAGCAGTTTGGGACCTTATTAAGATGAGCACACAAAGGATTTCAGAGTGTAGTGTTTTATTGCAACTCAAGTGTACTTGTGCCTTCAAAGAGCTTTTGACAAAGGTCCCTCACAAAAGACCCTTAAACTCATCTGTCATTCAATAAAAGGGATCATTTTACTAATAAATCAGAATTATTAATTCTGACCCGGATTAATTGGTTAAAAGATAGGACAGAAAGGGTAGGAACCAATGAAAATCTCTGGAATTTGTGTTGGGATCCTTGTTCTTCAGTACACTTCTAAATGATCTGGGAAGTAAAATTTTCTGATAATTGTCCAGGGTAAGAAAATACCTAAAATTGACTTATGTATTTGTGAAAAAGTGTTGTTATATGGTAGAACTGAGTAGCAAAAATGGCAAATGAACTGTTCATAAATGGAAAATAATATCACTAAGTGGGCTATTACCACGCAGACTTGAGCACTGTTTATCACTCTTGGAAAATTCCCATTCAGTAGTGAGTAACAAAAGGACTGTAGGAAAGTGTTCAGAAAGGAGTAGAGGACAAATACAGCTTTGTCCATCCAGCGCTACATTATTGCCTGGGCTCTGGGCTTTTTGGGAAATCCTAAAGCTACTGTGGAGGCAGTGAAACCCAGGCAGCACCTCAATTTCCTTCACCACCAGGCAATAGGATGAAGTGTGGTGAGGAGCCTGGCAGCAACTCTGCTCAGCCCGTGCTGCTTCAGAAGCAATGAAAGGAGGGAACTCCAACCACCCAAGGAGTGACTTACTACTTGTGACTCTCTGCATTCTCTGGTGTTTCCCTTCTTCCACAGCCTTCTCACCACAGCTTCACCCCATGCCTGTTTCCCCTAATCTCATTTTCCCTGTCCCCTGTCAGTGGCACTGGCAATCTGACAATAACATCCAGTCTACCAAAGGGACAGCGTGACCTAGTTTGTTGGGAATTTGGCCTCATTTCTCTTCCTGTTCACTGTTCTTCTGAAATTTTGGCCAACTTGCAGAACTTCCCCTTGGACTGGTTTCCCTGCCTTTCAAACAAAGATATAAAATATGCTGTTTATAGACCTCTCTTTAGGTGTTTTGGGATGTGCTGGTGAAAAGAGCTAGATTAATTAAAGTACTAGGAGGGCTTTAAGTAACTTGGGTCACAAAATCCACGTGTTGACATTCCAGACAAAAGAAGCTGCCTAAAGAGACCTCAGCATCTTCCCTGCATGCAACAAGCTGTTCTGACAGGAGAGGCAGTGGCTCTGACAGAAGCATGCATCAAAGGAGGAATAGGAGACCCTGGGGAGAGTGGCTGAGGCAAAAATGATGAGTTTGTCTATACAGAGAAGGTAATACTGTAGCTTAAGGTGGAATCATGTCTGTCTGTGTATTGACCCTCAGCTACTTACTAGAACAAGCACCTAATCAAAGAAGGCAGTGAATTTCATCAGCTCCATCAGCCCAAATCCATACTTGCCAATTCAAGTGTCATTATGACCTCACATTTCCGACCATATGCAGTGTATTCCCAAGCATGTACACTGCATTGTAAAACAGCTTACAGAATAGGAGAACAATACCTTCTGTTGCATTCTTCCAGAACGACACAGAGAAAGAAAAGCAATGGAAGAAAAAGAAGCAGAAGAAAACATATCTTGCTCAATATCTTACAGAATGACAAAAGTTTTGTTTGCAAAGGACCTCTGGATGTCTCGAGACCAACTTCTCTCCTGGAACAGCACTGTTGCAAAGGACTCCATACATGGAGTTTCTACCATCTCTGTTCCAGTGTTGCACTCTGTGAATGAGTTTTTTTTCTAATATGTAGTCTGAACCTTGTGTCTCCCGTGCAGCCAGCCACATCTGAAATAGCAACTGCTGCTGCCCAAAGAAGTGATATCACTACTTGCACAGGGTACAGTAAGCAAGTCTTAGCTGAAGTTTAATTTTTGTCTTCAGTTCAAGGATGGCTTCCCGTCTGTGTTGTACACAGCACCTGATCTACCCTGCAGCACTTAAAACCACTTATACTAACTAGCAATTCATAGCTCAGACTCCACTGCCTCCCTGCTGGGCTCCTATCTTCCTTCTGGGGAACACAACAACACTCCTGTCTCTCCCACCTCATCCTTTCCTCCTTCTTCCCTCACAAAATCGGGCTCAGATCCGGGACAAAGAGCAACCTACAAGAAAGATGGAGAGAGACTATTTACAAGGGCACATGGTGACAGGACAAGGGAGAATGGCTTCAAATTTAAAGACAGTAGGTTTAGATTAGATATTAGGAAAAAATTCTTTACTGCGAGGGTGGTGAGGCACTGACACACGTTTCTCAGAGAAGCTGTGGATGCTCCATCCCTGAAGTGTTGAAGGCCAGGTTGAATGGAGCTCTGAGCAACCTGGTCTAGCAAAAGGTGTCCCTGTCCATGTCAGGGACCAGATGATCGTTAAGGTCCCTTTCAACCCAGGCCAGGTTATATGATTCTATGTTGCCCAAAGGTCTTAACAGGATGGTTTTATTCCCTTTCCCCCTGATGTTGAGCAAGGATGAATTAAGATTACTTAATTACTTAGTTACATCAGATTTCTGTAGGGAGACCAGAGACCTCTGTCTGACCTCAAGGCAGACTTGGCTGGCTGATCTATCCTGGAAGCATCCAAACAGGGCAGATGAATGAGGAGTTGATAGTACACTATGATTTAAAGGTCCTAGAGGCTGAGCCAGTCATCACTTCACCTCTGACCACACAGTGGGTGGTAGCAGTAATGCCGCACCTTCTGCCATACCTGTTAGCACTATAGTAGTGCTTCTGGGCATGAAATCTCTGCAGCAAGCATTACAAGACCTGTGTGTGTGAGAGCTGCACTTCTGTCAGCACAGCAAGAGGAACAGTGTGTGACAGCAGCTGGAGTCTGAAGAGGGAGACTGCTCCCACCCAGATTAGAGACTTGAGAGCAACACTCTTTGCTAGGGGAGGCTGGGGTGGGCATGCCAGATTCCAGTCAGCCTGTGCCACCCCAGGCTGCCCCTCTCCTTGGGGCCATCAGCAGAGTGTGTGCTGTTGGTCTGCAAAGCCCTGGCGTGGATGTCCAATGGACGGTGCTGGCACCAGACTCTGCCGGAGGAAGCGAATCTAGGTCACAGATCCTCTTTGAGAACGAGTACATCTGATGCTGCCAAGGGAAACAAACTGGCAGGAGAAAAGGGAACAAACCAGCTTGAAAGCAACAGTAGAATGTGGAGAAGTAACTCAGTGATTGAAACGAGGATACTCTAGGAAGGGAAAGTGTCTGGAATCTGTCATCAGACCCAAAACCCCCAGGCCCTGAGAGGTTCTTAGGCAGAAACATACTTAGGCAAAGATGTTGTGAGGATCCAGGTCTGGACTATCAGGCAGCTGCAGGGCAGGACTGTGGGTGCTGACAGAGATTGGGGAGGGAGGGGGGAAGGGCTCAAAGGGGGGCACTGGCAGAGATGGCAGTGGGGAGGGGTCCAGGACTGGACAACTAGGGGGTTACAGAGTGGGAGTGGGGAGCACTGCCAGAGCTGTGCAGGACACACAGGGCTTGGTTATTAGTGGGATTCAGGGCAGGAATGGAAGAACTGGCAAACAGGAAGGAAGAAAACTGAAGGAAAAGGGGAGCACTAAGACCTCCCTCCCCCCTCCGCCTGTGCAGCTTACGGTTCTGTGCTGGGAGAGGTATTTCCAGGAAGGAAGAAGAGAAGAAGGAGGAAGATGTTTGGTTTGCTGGGCAGCTTGTTCTTCCCCATGGTGCAGAGCAGGTCGTGGTGAGTGAAGCAGACACCCAGTCTGGTCCGGTGCTGCTGTTTTCCTGCACCTTGTAATTCTCCTCCACTCTCTGCTCAGTCAGCCTCTTTATAACTGCTCTCTGCAAACAGCCCAGGGGCTGGAGGAGATAAAGGCTTGGGGCCAGGGCCCATCCGGAAACAGGGAGAGGCGGTAAGGAGGAGCTGGAACAGAGGCACAGTATTTGGCCAGAGACTCTGCAAGTGGGGGAAGGGTATTTATTTGGATAATGCTTATATTATAAATCTTTGAATGATTTGTCCCCTGTTTTCCCTACACCATCAGAAATCTGCAGTGCTGGGGATACAAACTATATTCAACATACAGTAATATTCTCTGTGAGCATCATCAATTCACAGCACTCTGATGTAGGGTGCTCTGATCTTTTAAGCCAAAAGCCAGGCTTATAGGTATTTTAAGAACAAAAGAAAACCCACAGACAGAAACACTGCTCATAACACGTTAACAGAATACCACCATAATTTGCTGACAAAGTTGCTATAGGTTAGATAATTAATTTGTCGGGAATATAGCCCAAAATGTGATGGGCTGCTGCTCTAGATATGGAAGTATGTTCTGTTTTCACTGTGAATATGTACAAATATTACACAATGATGTTGGGAGTCATCCTTGCCTCCCTAGAATGGTGATCATCTTCCATCATTCAGTGTCACCTGGAGCGCAAATGTTCCAGGTGGCTCCTCCTTCCCATTGCCAGTTCAGATCTGTGCTGCTCTGAGTCATGTTTGTAACAGATGTTGCTCAGAAATAGTGCTGCTCACTTGACTTGGTCTTCTGCAAACCTCTGGTTGTAGGAGCTTATCTAGAAGCTGAATCTAGTGAGAAAAAAAGTTAGCTAAATTCCAGCATATCATTAAAGAGAAATATTCAGTTCAAACTATGAGCACTTCCTGACCAGCCTAACTAGGTGGGGTGTTTGCACCAGTCCATGGAAAACTGTTGAAATTGCAGCCATAATGCTATCAGCATGCCTTCCAGCGCTGTGCAGTGAAAGGATTCAGTAACACTCCTTATGGAGATTCATGATCTCTGTGAAGATTTCTGTTGTGTGCGACTAACCCAGCAGAGAAAACGCTGCAGCACAAACTACCTTGAATGTGCCTTTGTGAAACCATGTTAATAGCAGAGGTTCTCTGTTCTGCACAAGAGAGCTTATTAGACCACAACAGCACAGGCAGCCCTATTTGCTCTCTGTCTGAAGATCAAGCTTTGAAAAAGAGTGAATGTTAAGACTAAATGTTAGCTGTAACAGCATGTCTTGACTCTGACATACTAGCCAGAAAAATGCAGGGAAGAGCACTGCAAAGGACCAGGAGAAATGTCTGTAGATAAAAGGAAATTTAAGGATGGTGTTCAAAAATCAGGCACAGACTCTTGTAGAATTAAATTTATCACCTTTTGTAAACTGCAAAAGTTAGGAAAACAGTCAGGAGGTAGCCAATGTCTGCTGGTGGGAAGTGTTACAAATATATGTCATATGGAGAAGGAATGAACACATACTCAGTCAAACCAGAAGATTTAGCAGACTATCAGTTAGAGATGGAAATACTGATAAAAAGACAGGGTTGTGTAACTGCCAAGTAATAAAACCCATACAAATCTTTTTCCAGAAATGCCCCTGTCATTTGTCCTCTCCCATCTTTAATAAATAAATTGTGCAAAATAGTGGCTTTCAAAGAAATAGTGTCCTGGGCATTTGCTGGAAAACATGACTCGTGCCAAGTTGTCTGTTTTCATTTAGACTGCTGAAAACTGAAACCAAAACCCAATCTGAATGGACATATGCAAAGTACACTTTAAAGATGAGTATATAATAATTCAAAATTCATAGATCTACAGAACAGTTGAACCCCGGGATTCAAGGTGATATTTGCTATCATCTTCTTCCATGAATTTACCACTCACAAGGTATAAAATACCTGCTTCTCAGTTCCCCAAGAACCACTTACCAGCTCTCTGACACCCTAATTCCCACTTTGCTCCACAAACACTAACGACCCTATTAGCTCAGGCAGTTGGTGCTTCAGCTGACTCCTCTCTCACAGAGCTCAGAACAAGTGGTCTGAACTTATACTTAGCTTGAAAGCTTTTGGGTGTTTTTTCGGTCCTGAAGGGGAGATTGTGTGTTTGAAAGACTGGTTACTTCTTCCAACAAGGCTATATATATCACTGCTGAAAAAGGCACACAACATCTTTGCTGTACACAGTGGTGGTTTCAATGACCTATCAGTCATAATTTTAACCACAGGAAAGATATTTCCTCACGCAATAATACTTCATATGTGTCTGTGGTCACTGTGCACATGGCAGGTCAAGAGAAAATCTGTACGTGCCTAACATCTTCAGTGACTGGTCCCCATATTAAGCTGATACAAAAGGCAAGTGAATCATTGTACCTATTGTTGATCACAAGGAATTTAAATTATGCCATGTCACAGTAAATCTAACCAAAATGCCTAAATCAAATATCTTATATCCTTCCAAGCAGAGTGGATTTCTATACTAAATGATAGCAATTAATTTTGGTTCTTCCTGCTTTAAAATAAATGATTACATATGTTTACTCTCACTTTTAAAGGTAGCACATCTTTTGGCTGTTTCATAGGAGGTTTTTGAAACATATATTTCTAATGCTAAATTAAAACTATAACATTTTTCTGAAATTTTGTTTTGTTCCAAAGAACACTTGGGAAAATTAGCTTAATTCTAGATAATTCTCATAGAGATTACAGTAAGTGTTATATTCCAGTAAGTTACATGTGCTGATACACTGGATTTCCTTTACAGATATTATTATATTTAAATGGAGCAAGACACCAGGTCAGTAAGTAACAGATGCCATGGAAGCACTTTTCCTGAGTGTATTGTTACGACTATTTTTTATTTTCTGAAGCATTCAAATTTCCACAATATTTCCTTCACAGTTTCTTTTCATCAGCACTTTAAAATTTTTGAGTTGGACTGACTGACACGAAAGTTAATACAGGCCATGATGAATATTGATAAATTCCGGTCACAGCACACTTTATCCTCCAAAGTTTCCTCTAAGCTGTACAGTCTTCAGTGCATTGCTTGGCAAAGATGGCAGAAAAATTTGATGTGCCCTACTCCCAAGTTTAAAACTCAAACCTTTAAACTCCCAAGTTTATGATCACTACGGAAAGCACATTTTCCCTTGAAAATAATGTAAGATATTAAGCTGTGTCATTTTAATCACCTTAATTCTGGCATAGCTTCCTCTGACTTCTTTCTTTAGCTTTGTGGATGACTGCCAATTATCCAGTAACAGAGTGGCTCGCTGGTGACTGCAATTGCAGGAAGAAAAGGTGTCTGTGAGTGGGTGTAAATACTCTCAGTACTATCACAACAGTACTATATGTGGGAATCCTTGTCTGCCACAGAAGTCTTAAGCAATTTTGGAACCACTGTCACTAAAGGTAGATAATCCCAAGAAAGACACTTGCATCTTTAATATGTTCCTCTTCTGTCTCCTGAAGGACTGTAGCACAGTGCTGAACCCTCAAAGCCAAAGCAAAGCAATAAATTGAACTTCAACCTTTGGCTTTGAAGAACAGGCATGTGTTAAGAAACTGAGGAAATGATTCTTGAAAACACTGGTATTGTGCCTAAGGAGGTCCATGTCCTTTCACCTAAGAACCTCTGCTGGAAACCAGCAGGTCTAGTAAAGGAATGTCTCTCGCTAGTACCTACATCCTCTTTGTATGGTGACAGGTGAGAAAAGAATCACTGTAAGACCCGAGACTTATATTAACAGCTCTGGTTAACAAAATTATGCTGGCTGTTCAGCTAAAGGCTGAAAAAATACTCCAGGAGAGAAAAAAAAAAAATTATTTTAAAGGAAGTCCAAATAATGATGTTGGTTCCCCAACCTGTGTATTTAAAGCAAAGAAATCAAAAGCAATGTATTTCAAATGACAAAAAATATGACAAGAAAAGTAATTGTATAAATCAATAGAAGCAACAGCAACACCCAAAGACATAAGAAAGGGTTTATTATTGTGTGGGAGACAAAATATTTCACAGACTATAGTTAAGAGAAGGTCCTTTATCAACAAACCTCAGGAAACAGGAATATTATACAAGTTGCAACAAGCAGAAAAAGGAAGATATGCAATGAAATGAAATGCCATAAAAAGGCTTCATCAGCAAAACTTCAAATGAAACTGAAAATGTCAGAACTAATAAAGATGATCCACTTTGGTTGCTTGTTGAATATCTTAACCTGAGAGAAGGGCCTGGTGGCAGATAAACTGTTTTTCAGACACGGACAGCTGGGCTGCCAGATATAATCCATATATCTGTGGTGTCATATGAACAGATGAGTAAATTCAGGCATGGCAAGTGCATCAATTAATTATTCTCATTTTGATGCACTTTGTAGATTAAATTGCAAACCAGATCGGTGGCTGCATTTTTAAATAGTCCTGTGACCATATTTTATGGGATATAAGGTAGCCCATTTGTAGAGTAAGCCCTACAGAAAGTAGGGTTTATCTGCCATTCTCACTTATATTATAACGAACTTCATAAACTTGGTCTTTTCTTAAAAGAAACCTAGACTGTGTTGCAAAAAAGGCTATAACCAATCTTGTTAACCCTTGGGCATGAGAGACCTATAGTGTGTCTCTCTGATACTTACAGTGCACAGCACACACAGAGTAGGATCAGTTGTTGAAATCCCACTATTAAATCCATTAAAGGCAATTAGTGAGAGATATCTAATAATTTTAAAATATATAAACAAGAAACTCTTTGCATGTTCACAGATATTTTTTGGATATTATAGAGAAATGAAGATACTCCCTGATGTAGTAATGAATGACAAGCTATTTTCATTTTTACTTTTGTGCTGCTCATACTATTGCCAAGGAAGGGGAGAGAAAAAGCCAAAGCATTCACAAATGTGTCTGAGAACAGCACTTGGGACAATTATCTATGCTCTTTTTGAGTCATATGACTGTGCTTTTCAGATAAAGCTTTATAATATAAAAAGACATACTAAATGCACATAAAATTTGTGTTTAGCTTTAGCTGTTATATGCTCCCTTTCTCCCCAAATGGAGTATAGGCATCTCATAAAGATCAGTCTGCTGGCCCTGAGGTTGATGTTCAAGTTAGGTTGAATGGTACTGAAGCCAGACTTTCCTCAGAGATGCACAGTGGCAGGAGCAGAGGCAATGGGCCAAGCTGCATACAGAGAAATTCTGAACAAATGAAAGAAAAAAAGTGCTTCCCCCAAGGGTTATGTAATAACAGAATAGGTACCCACAGGTCTCATGAGATATCCATCCCCAGAGACCATCCAAACTTCATAGCACAACGCCATGAGCAAGAGTGCCAGTACAGAAAAAAAGTACTTAAATTGTGTAGGCATTTCAAAGATCTTTCCTGTTTGGATTTGATGTTCAGTTATAGCTATAAAAAAAAGGTGAAACTTTAATCAATGCCCCCTCTGAATGGCTTGCTAGAAGAAGGGAGCAGAAAGCAGTGGCATAGACCACGCTGTACTTGTCTGGTATAACATCCACTTACTGCAGAGATGTGCAAGGGGTTTCACTCCTCAGCAGTGCTGGATGGGGGTCTTGGCCCCCTCCACAGGGGCCTCAGGCCAGAGCCTGCAGTCTGAGCTGAAGGGGCTGAAGTTTATGCTTAGTTTATGCTTAGTTGAGTTAATGACTTGTTGGGTAACATAGGGCAAGTCCATTGGGCTCTCTCTGCGCTTCAGCTAAGCCAGATGTAATCTGGTACTCAAGACAAGGGTCTTTCCCCAGTGCAGAGAGGAGCTGAGATTCAGCTGCTGTGTTTGTTCAGTTTGAGATGGAGGATGCTACAGGAAAGCCAGATAAGAAAGTCCTAATGGAGCACGAGGCAAGGAAATCAGATATTCTCATGTTTAATCCTTCCCCCTGCACTTCTGCTTTGTTCTGTTGCACCTTGATAGGCAGGGCAGAGCATGTTTGACCTTTCATGTCAGGGAAAGGTGTATGAGCCGTGACACTGCAACACAGCTGGAGAACATACCATTTATCAGGTCCCCTTTGAACACTGTCCTGCTACAGAGCCTGCCCTGGTGGCATTACACCACTGCACTTCCCACCTCTTTTGGGGTACCCTGCACTGGAAACAAGTGGTTGGAAGGCAACAGGACAAGACCTTGCCTAAGCAGCCAAGGGCTCTGAAGAGAGAGCCACCTGTGCATCCCACACTCAACATACAGGACTTTCCAGATGAGCTTTACCATGGCACAGACCTTGGGTAATTGTGTAATGTGGACACACCTTGCCTTGACAAGGAGAACAGCGAGGGGAATCAGTGGGGCCTAAAGCTAGTCACTTCTAGTTAAGTGAAGTAGAAAACACATGGCATGGTTATGCAATTGCTTCCAGGATTAACCCAGCCTTAACCTCCCCATGGGTAGTGAGCCAAAGAGTATGAGGCTGAAAAAAATGTGCAAGGTTAGCACTTTAGTAGCACGCACAGAGAGTCCTGTCAGTACACTGTATGGTGATTTTTATTCCCTCTGCCTCTGACTACCTTGTTTAAGTTTACCCTCCCTTCAATCTCAAATAGGAATTTTTAAATTTCCCAACTGTCAGGTTACATACACAGTCTGACGACATGGAGTCCAGAAGCACTGCTGAAATCACGTTCTCAAGGGAGGTGCTGGTTTGCCCAGCAGGAACATTGCTGTGGCAGAAACAAGGAGCAGAGGACTCCAGAGTAGGATCAAAAGGCATCAGGAGATGAGTGTGCTGAGCTTGTGAGAGTATCAGAAAGGGGAAGAGTAAGAAGTTTCCTTGAAGGAGGCTATTAGGTCCTGTATTCAATACAATGCCTTGCTTTTAGGATTTTCTTGACCCTCAAAAGTTAGCCCTTTAGGAGGTTGAGCAGAAAGAAGTTTTCACTTTCTTTGAGCTGCAGGATTAGCTTACACAACATTGCTTCTTCACTTGAAAATTTTTGAGAAAAATTTTAATTATTGCTCTGAATAAAAAGTTGAAATATACATGAGTGATGTTCTCAAGAAATCCTTCTCTATGTTATGCCCCACAGCCAGTGGGGTCAGAGATGTGACCATGCTTCCCTGCTACCTGCCTGATGAATCAGATGCAGAGGGTCATTTGAGTGCAAACAGAGCCCTACCTCCCTAACTGTCTACCAGGTAGGCTGCAAATGAACTCAAAGAAATAATCAGAGAACAAGGCTGAGTTGTTTCCTCACAGCAATTTGACACATCACCATTTGTTGACTGAAGGTTCCTCTGGCACCTTTCTGGTCTTTGATCACTGAATTGGTTGGTCATGACTCACACTTCGTATTTGACACAGATGGTGAGAAGAACATCTGTAAAATAAAAGAAGTCTTTCAGCTGAGGTCTCTCTGTGCCATTGTTTAATAGCTTGGCACTATTACGTGTTACACTGCAGGGATCACAGAAGATTTGAGCCAAAAGATGGAGCAACTAAATTCCCTGGACCAAGGACTCTTTTGTCTAACAAGAGTGGTAGCTAAGCAATTGAGGGGCCTAAGCAAGAGAATGATGCTACAGTGGAGCTCATCTTTCTGGAGAGATCCATTTTTTTTACAGTAGATTTTGCATCCTGCTGCCTGCACTGTGGGTAAGACTCACCATCTACAGTAAAAAAGCTTATGTTCCCTTTCCAAAGTAAGTATCGTCAATATAAGTCATCTTCTTAACTAGGCCATGACATCAGCCCTTTGCAGATCCTTGAGTGTGAAATCCACATGAACAGTAAAACTCCCATGGCATAAATAAACTCTACAAGAAGTATTTAATACAAAGGGAAGTAAGCTTGAGAGAGCATTATAGTCAAAGATATTATCATGTGATTATACTCTTTGTTAATTCTTTTTATTAAAAAGAATTGAATTTCAGAACAGCTTTTAATGTACTTCTAACAGAGCCATGCACAGACCCACAGGAGATCCAGAAGCTGCAGAGCAGATGTGAGGACACTGACAGACAACCATAGTGAGTTGGGAATTTCCCATTTCTCACAGTGTTGCTGACTCAGTTCAAGGACCTGCACAACAATTTCAGCTCTTTTAAACTTAGATGTGCAATACTGAGCGCAGTAAACCAGTTTCAGTGCCTTTGAGTTGGCAGCAGTATGATAGTCTGTAGCAACTCTTAGGCCAGTGAGCCTGATTTTCTCACATATAGGCAACAGAGTTTGCTTAGCCTGTATGTCTTGCCAAAATTCAAGTGGTTCTGACCTTCTAATGCCTAAAGCACTCCCTCCTCAAATCTCAGATTGAATGATATGACACCTCAGGATTATCAGGAAAAAATTACATTCAGTCTAGTGGGTGTCCCTGTCTTGCTAAGACCACAATTAATATACTTCAGTTTCAAGTGTGTGGCACAAAACCTAGAGCCAAGGTTCCAGAAATCTTGGAGGTGTCAGAATGTGTTTTAAGAATATTGCTGTTGCCTGTGGGAGTGGGAGCCAGGGAGACATGATCTACATGCATATATCTGGAGGAATGGTATGAGCATGGGATGTTTATTAGATTTGACTGCAACCAGCAATTAGCTGAGTCAGAGGATAAAAATGAGTAATAAACATTACATTTTCAGCATGTAGAGGAAGGGATTGCACTGAGAAATGTGCACTTGATGTTTTTATATTCAGGTTTGGCCTTCCAGGAAGAGAGGGCTCCAAAAGAATGATAAAAATGCACACTTCTTTTTTTTTTCCCCAGGACCTTGTTTCTTCCCAGAAAATGATGTTTGGCAGAACAGAATAACATTTGGCCAGACCTTAGGGGATTTTTATGAGTTCCATGTGCAGTGTACTGAAGCCTTAGTTTAATTGGCCTTAAATCCCTCAGAAAGATACACATCCTGCATCCACATCCACTCAGCCTGCTCTCTTTTTTCAACCTTGTTATTGTAACTATAGATTTCTCTTGCTTTAGTCCAGTCTTATGCTCATGTAAATCGAGTCAGTTGCTACAGTTTGGGGTGTGTCAGGAAAGCAAAATTCACAGCCTTTTTTTTAAAAAGGCTTTTCTCCTACTTCCAGAGAAGTTTTAATTTTGGAACTTAGCATGGAAACCAGCACTCTACCCAAAGCTATTTCATGCCCCACAAATTCCTCATCTGTGGAACTTAACGAAATGGTTTTTTATAACATCAATATCATGCATATCCTAGGTGGTCAGTCCTGCGCAATTCTAAAACTAAAATTGCTTAGTACGTTTTTCAAAAGAAATTGACTCAGGAAGAGGGATATTCTGCGTTGACATGATTAATTTTCACTGGGGGAGAAAAAATAACCAAGTCCGAGCGTGGCTTTAGCAAATCGCCCGGTGAGATGGATCCTTTCAAAACACATGCTAGCTCTCAGCACTTGAGCAGTTTGCACTGAAATTCTCGTTCGGGCCCTTGCACGGCAGGATCCGTGCCCGGTCCCTCCCCGTCTCCCCCCAGATCCGTGCCCGCTCCATGCCTGTCTGTTCCTGGATCCGTGCCCAGTCGGTCCACATCTTCCCCCAGATCCAGGCCCAGTTCCCATCTCTCCCTGGATCCGTGCCCGATCCATCCCTCCCCGCTATCGAGAGGCGCGGAGCCAGAGCTCCGCCTGGCGAGTGAGGGAGGAGCCGCGACCATGAGAGCTCGGCTCGGATGGGCGAGCGCTGCCGGCGTCGCGGTGGCCCCCGATAAGAGGAGCATCATCCATGTTTCTTTCCAGAGCTCTGCTGCCTCGTCTCCAGCCATGCCTCCCTGTGCTTTTGTCCTCCCTGCTCCGGTAGTGCCTGGCTCACGCTGTTCCCATCCATCCACCAGCTCTGGCATGCTGCAGCCCAATAGTGCTTTGTGTTTGCAGAAATCATCGTGACTCCAAGTGTAACGAAGCAGGGATTAACAAGGGGTTCAGGAAAACGGAGAGGCTTGTTGCTAGTGGCTGTGGCAGGGCATCTTGATCCATCGTGATCTCTTTTGGACAAACTCTGGCCAGACTTGTGGACTGGAGGGCCCGGAACGCTGAGATCGAGGATATGGGACCAGGCGCTTACCAGGCCTGGACTGCAACTGGCCCCTTTCTTCACCCTCTCCTGTACTAAGCATGATGCAGTGTCACTCCTTTATGTCCATATGTAAACCCCTACGCTTATGCTGCAGAGGCAGAGGAAGCGCCCTCTCAGGGCTGGGGAAATGTGAAGGGCTGTTCAGCAGCCATGAGCAATGGGTGCCAACCTCTGGATGTGGGAGGGACTGAACATGCTACATTTTGTGGTAGTTACCAGCAGTTGTCAGGTGTAGCTTAGAGAGGAGGTGAGTGCTTGCAGGCAGGACAGGTATGTTCCTCTCTTCATCCTCCTCTAGCCAGCAATCATAGTATGTGGACTATCATTAAAATGTCTGTTCTGTGACACTCAAAAAAGGCCAATGCCCAATGTAAGAGGGTGGTTTATTGATGGAAAGATATACATGATTATGCTACATATCTGGAGAGATGTGCCGTGAAAGGAAACAGCGAATGCGACACTCACTCAAATGACCATAGAATCCCACTGTGATTTGTAACGTGAAATGGCTCTTTCCAGGACTTCATGACAGAAGCAAATAGGGTGCTTGACCACTTGTTCAATGTTTATGGTGGTCCTGCAGAGGAAAATCCAAAAGAAAATAGCCTCAATGAAAACAAACCAATGGCTGCAGGATACAAAATACAGGTATTTTACTTCGAGATACAGGGTAGTCAGTTCCTTCTGTGGAAACTGGACCAAGGTCTGGCAGCAAGCTATGCCTGTACCCCTTGGAAACTGCTCAGCAAATAACCACCAGCATAACCGCTGTGCTGAGTGGGTTGCAGACTGGACCTGCTCTATAGCAAGGCAGTATTGTGCCTCTGACTATTTAACACACTGCTTCCGTGATTCATGCCACCTCATGATCTCCTCAGATAACTGTCCATGAGAAGGTTTCTATAAGTCCATGTGAAACACCTTGCCTATGCCTCTGAAGCACAGGCTTCAGGGGGGGAGAATTTCAAAGATGGCTACAGGTAGACTGTTCCTTGCTATGTGTCCATGCTTTTGAGGAAACTTAGAAGGTATTTCCCAATCTCTCCATTATTCTACACTTTGGCTTTCATTCTAGAAGCTAAGCTTTTCCTATGAACAGCAACCTGGTCTCAACTTGGAGTCCCACTGCCATGGTACAGGACCTGGCTACTGTCTCTCTCTGCTCCCTGAGAAGCCTCATGGAGACCTTATATCTTTGAGAACAGTGATGTTTTACCCACTCTTTCAATCCCCCTGCTCTTGCTACTTTATATTTCACTTCCTTACCTGCTTGGATTTTTTTCTGGCTTTCGCTTACCTTTTAAAATCATTAGTCCATTTCTTCAACAATCTCTTTGCAAGGTGATGTATATTGAGCAACAGCATACTCTTCTGGAGAAGAAGGAAATAAATGTTCCAATTAGCCACCTCCTGTGCCTTTCCCTGGAAGCGGATATACCTTACGCATGCCTAAGCTGGAGATCCTTGAAATGTCCTTCATTCTGACACATGCATTTTTGTTTTCTAGTCATGCTCACTCGACACCTTGGGCATGAGACCAAACTCACTGAACTGAAATGACTCTCTCCCCTGGCCCTAGATTCAAATACTGATGGAGTTCAGAGGAGTGTTGGTTCCAGCAGGGCTGGGTCTGGGTCTCCCTTAATGCACACAGTGTTTCTACTGTCCCTTCTCCAAACTTCAGACTGGTTAAAATCAAAGACCTACCTGTTTCATAGTAATCATAGATCTGCACAGGAGCTGGCTTGGAGTGGGTCACTATAAAGTTCTGCTCAACTGAGAAAATGATTTCTTTCCTTTTCTTCTGTGAGATCTGGAAATGAAGGGACAGAGACCACGTCTTCTTATTTGTACAACACCATCTGGAGCAGACGAGGGGGGTAACATTGCATATTCCAAATCCCACTGATGCTGCACGTAGAGTATGGTACAGAAATTATCTGAAACATGTTTGGAGACTCCAAAGTGAACCTGAGCTGAAGAGCTATGCGTTTGTTATCTTGCTTATATTATCTGATTCTATAATTATTACAGATCCTACTGTTGGAGAAGGAAAAATTATCCAAAGGGATTGAGTTTAATTCTCCATGATTTCTTCAATGGTCGGGATGATAAAGTCTGGTATTCCAATACCTCCCATTTCGGACATGAACATTATGTTCCACCAAGAAATTGGGAATCAATTTAATGTACATCACTGGGATATTGGCTTCTTTTGTTAGTTCTACAGGGCCATGAGCAAATTTACTTTGACATTTACTATGTAAATTCTGATTCAGGGATTAGATTACAGGTTAAATTTTGTAGTAAACTAGTGCAAGAGAAGTAATGGAAATCTTTCCAGAGGAGAACAAAAGCAGTGTTGGAAGGACTGGGGTTTATGAGAAACCTACCAAGGAGACGTATACACAAGGGAACCTCTTTTCTTTTGTTTATCTACTTTTGACTGGAAGGAGAAAGAGTTTTGATTCATTTCTTTGTGCTTTTTTGGATTAACTTTGTTTTCTAGTGGCTAGTAGGGCAGGTGTCAGTTTGAAGCTGTTTGGAAAGTTGGAAAATTGGAAAGTTACATGCAGTTTGGGAAGTAATCTGCTTAGTGATTATGGGGGGAAACTGATGAGGAAGACAACATGATAAATGCCTTTTATAGAGTTTAATCATGTTGTAGTTGTATCTATTACATGCTGTTTCCATTCTTTGTGGTAATCAAATAGACAGTGACCAGAACTTACATTTTGCAGATAAAGAAGAAAGTGATTTTTCTTGTTTTCTACTTGCATCACTGTATTACTGCCAATGAGCTTTAAAACAAGAAAATGAAGACAAATATATTTATAAAACATTAAAAAACAAGTGCTACCTCAGCCCTTATCACTGCATGGCTGTGGGATTCATTCTTCTCCTAGCCAAGTATCAAGGGCTGGAAACTGGTTTTTAGAGTCGTTGTTGAATAGATGGAAAGGATAGAGAAAAACCTACCACTTGACTTAGTCTTGAGTATGAACACTTCCCAAATGCACAAGTCACTGCAATTCATTTGGGGAATACTGCCTGACTCCAGTGTGATATATTTTTCAGGGCTAGTCTGACAGGTTTCCCAACAGTTCCCTACCTGGGCAGTGTCAGCTCCCTGTTGCAGCTACCTGCTGGTCAGTCTTGAGCAGGAACTTTTCCTAGGTTTTAATGTGGGAAGGTCTGTGTGTTTGAAGCTCCCTGTAGGGCATTCCCTCCACCCAGTAATAAAGACAGTGCAGCCATGCAAACACCTCGCAGGGTTTGTGGCTGAATGATTCTTAACCACACCTCTGTTTCTGTCATGACCAGTCTTCTCCTCTGTCCCTGCAGGGAGTAATTTAATCTTGTTCCTTTAATTTACCTTATCCAGGGAAGACTTAACAGGAACAAAGCCAGAGAGCATCTCCACATCAATAATGAGCATGTTGGAGCTGCTGTGCTTCCCTATGTAACTGAAACAACAGAGGCCCCTGTCAGTGTGGATCATGCCTGGGGAAGCAAACCTCAGCTCCCTTCTGGTTTCATACAGCATGGAGAGGTTGGTGTGAATCACACACACTTGCTGACTGACTCAGGTGGGAGACACTGGTGAGGCCCCCAGCATGAAGGGGGCCAAGTATGTGCTACCACCAACAGTTACTGTCACAAGGTCTTTTGGGATATTGTGTCTTACAGGCTGATATCATCAACATATTGATCAGCTCACGTTTCTTGACTTCATAAGCAGAACTGAAAACGCACAGCAATGTTCTCTGTGTGTTGTGTCATCTGTGCGACTGGTTTGTTGATGGTGCATTACCTGCTTATGGGGACAATATAAAATTTTGCTGGTCGATCTAGTGGGCAGGATGCATTTGATATCTCTACTGAAAGCAGAAATCCAAAGGCCCCCTGTGGAAGGTGAATGTTGTATCTCAGTGCTGTCTGGAAGAGGAAAAAACCTTTTGTTCAAGCATGCCAAGGATATTTCTTTGTATTCCAAAAAAAACAGGTGTGTCAGACTTATGAACTTTTCTGGCAATCTTGCTCTTGGTTTTATGTGGAAGATCCTTGCTTACATCTGTGACGAACACATCAGACTTCTGCTCTTTGACAATGAAGGTATTTGTATCCAGAGTCACCTCTGAGAAAGAAACTAGATGCTGATTAGAAAGGACTCTTTTTCCATGCTGTAACTCCATAGGAGTCAAAATATGGGATGGAGAAAGGAATATTTAAATAGTTTAGGGAAGTCAAGTAATTAGGAAAAATAAAGAGAAGTCACCTAGAAAATCATCAAAACTGTGGCTAAAATCATCAAAATTGTGTGCAGAAAGTGAGACACAATGAAGAGAAGAGCAGACATTTACTTGCATAAATACACATCCACTGCCATTCATGGTTAGGCTGTATTTCCCAGGGACCTCAGGAAGGGGAGTCTGTTGCACCAGGAGCCTGTTCTCATTGTTGACAATAAATACCTTCTCAAAAGGCTTTTTGGAAGTGATCTTGACTCCATTTTGTGTAGCAGAGTTGTAGGTGGCCTCACCATAAGCAGCAAGGGCTTGAAGAGCAATGACTGTGTCCTGAAGAAAAAGAAAATAATAAAACACAGTTAGCTACGCAGTGTGACCAGTGCAGAGGAGATCAAAGTCACAATTCCAATATGAATCACAGTCACTTTATCCTGGCTAAAAAAAGCCTAAATCTGTGTATAGTTCTATGGTTCCCATACAGAAGGAGCCATTTCATTCTGTCATGTGTGTTTTAGGGTGGAAGAAATCTCACTCCCCATACAAAGGTCTCGGAACATAAAATCTGAGCACTAGAACACACTTCTAGAGTTTTTCATTGTGGTGAATCCTGTGTTTTCTGGGGAACTGCAGAGAACTTCTTGGTCATATAACAGCTGGGACTTGGTGTTTTCTAGGCTTGTCACTGATATAAATATCTGTATTTGTTGCTAGTCAAATTACTCTTGTGTGGCTTTAACCATTTTATAATTAAGAAGAGGGGGAAAAGTAGTATTTTGGTCTCTCTAAGAGAGAGGTGTTTGGTCTCTGTGTGTTTTAGATGGCAGATGGAAAAGTGAAATAAGACTAGGTAGTCAAAGCCTTGCTGGAACCCTGAAACAGTGTCCCAATTCCTAGGACTGAGTGGAGAGTGGAAGGTAGTTTTGGCACCTGCGTAGAAGAGAAACCTCCATAAGGATTCTGCTGCCTTATGATCCACTGCACAATCCCTGAGGCCTTTATGAGATCCTTGTTATTCCAGCTGGGTTTGTAGAGCAATGCCAACAACACGTAACTGGTGATCTCAACTTCAGCTGATGGGGCATGGTCAAGGAAGGAGGGAGATTCTTCTGATGGAGACCTCTCCTCCTGCTCCCAGTGCTGTGAGCCATCTGAATAAGCAAAGAGAGGCTGAGTAGCAACCAAAATTGATTACAGGTGCCACTGCTCTGTGCTGCCTCAGAGGCTTAACTGTGTCCTGGCCTCTTCCTCAAAAGTACACTCTGAAAACCAGTGGATGTACCATAGATTAACTCTGTAGGTTATTTGCCGAGTTTGGTTCATGTGCTCATACTCTCAATATTGTCGAGGTTAGACCGTCAGTAAGATCTGTTCCACCTTCCCAATTCCCAAATTCCCAAAAGGGCTGAAACTCACCGATTTCTTTTGCTGATTTCTGTAACTCTTCAAGGAATGATTCACATTTTTCTGTCTTGCCAGCTAAGCAGAAAGCGTAGACCATGAGTGCCTGAGTGTAAACATCACTGAAACTCTTCTCAGATGCAGTCTCCAGACAAAAAAAGGCATTTCGGATTACAGGATCCTTAAAAACAAGAAAGCACGTGGGTCTAATTCAGGACAGTAGTTTTCACCTGGTCAAAAATTCATTTTCTTTAAAACTGTTGTTCATCCTGTCACTATCACAGCAATGAGAATGGAACTTCAGCTTGTATAATGACTTCAGGAGAGAGAATACAGAAGTCTTCAAGGAGGGTTTTCACAGGAAACATCAGACAAATCAAGTAGCTTTTAATCATGTTCTTGAAGACATTGGTCTATAACCAGAAGACTGTTATGTTTCTTTCACAGCTAATTCCTGCTGCTTACCTCCATGATAATAATTTAGTCTGCACTTCTATTGTCGAGAGTTTGTTTTCTTGAACAAATCTAGCCTAGTAGTCTCTATCCTCAATGATTCTGTTATAACTTTAATTTAATTTAATTGTGAGGTTGCACTCGGTTTATACCCAGTAAAAAATGCACAGTTTGACCCTGTGTCCTCACTAATGCAATAATCAAGAAGGTCTTCAGAAAAGATATGACAAATTGGAGGCTAACGCATACATCGAAGTCTAACATCTGCTCTGTAGTCTCCTTTGTATTAGCAACTTTTTGAAAAGGACAGATAAGCTTTTGCTAGACCTTTGTTTTTCCAATGTAGCTTTTAGTTACATCTATAGACTTTATAGATTTACCTGCAATAAATTACTTTCTTGACTGGACCATGTTTGAGGCTAAGCCATAGTGTGTAGTTTGCTACCTGTCATGTGTGTTACTAACTGTCAAGTTTTTTTATTGGAAAATAAAAGGTGTTACTAAATGTTTTGCAGGTCTCAAACAGAAAATCTAACACCACTGGTTTGTACAATCTCTGCTTGAACAGTGGTGGCTTAAGAGGTCTAGAAACAGGGACCTTCTCTATCACAGCAACCAGTGCAGATACAGAGCATGGTCATGTACTCTGGGAGGTCTGTCCCTCTCTTTCTCTCTCTTTACTACTTAGACAGACACTGGAGCCAAGTCAACAACTGGGGACCAATTCCAGATGAATACCAGCAGCTGAAGGTCTCCTTACCAAGCTGGAGTGCCCAGCTTCTAGCATGGCGATGGTGGTGTAGGCAGAAAGCAACAGCTCGTCATCTACTCCTCCCTGAAAAGGACGCGGAGAGGGAAATAATCAGTGAATGCCACAAGTGAGAAGTCTTTAAAATATGAATTGCCACATACCAGCTGTGAGAGTGTGGCAAAATCTGGAGACAGCCCAAAAGGAAGGAGAACATTTGCATAGCTCTTAAATAGCTCATGAATCAAGAGAAGCCCATTGCTATCAAATCAAGATATGATTTGATACTCCTTCAAGCTTACAGTCCTTTAACCCCTATCACAGGTGCTCATGAGATGTAAAATATATTGTAGGAAAGCTGACTGACCTGAAAATAGTTGTTGTAAGATGTGGAGAGTTAGCTCTGGGAAGAGGGCAGGCATTAGGAGTGAGATATAGTATTTGGCAGTAATGGGAGAGAAAAAGTATAAATTTGACAAAGAAGTTATTCTCTACTACCTTCAAGGCATTGTTGAAGAGTGTCCCAACACTTCGGAAACAGCCATCTGGCTTCTGTTTGCTTGCCAGCCACACAAAGGTTTGAAACTGGGCATTGTCATCAGTATAGATGAAGTGACTAGCTTGTGCAAATGATCTGTACACAAAGGCAGTGAGCCTGCAAGGGAAAGATGAAGCTCTGAGATGAGCACTGGAAGTAGAAACAGAAAAAGTCAGCCCTCCCATTCATGCTGTTCCTAAGCATGAAGAGTTACAGCCAGGATGTTGGTGACTTACTTTCTCTTTGTGTGCTCATCTGTGAGAGAACAGTTAAAGGAGTAGTAGCTAAATGGGACATGGGAAGGATGTCCAGCACACTCTGAGGTTGATCCTGTCTACAGAGCACTTCAGTGCAATGGGTTTCATGAGAGGCAGCAGGAGTAGAAATCAGAAAGCCAGCTGGGTCTTTAGGGATCAACTTAGGGATAAAGTCTTTGTGCATCCTGCCTGGCAGGGGGTGGAGAGACATCTTTCTTAGTACTTACTGAGTCTCGGTCCTAGACAGCTCTGTAGATCTGATTTAGCTAGTGAAGCTGCCTCTTACCTGCATCATGTGAATTGAATACAAATTCAGCTCTGAGCCATTTCTGCTCCTAGTCACTCACCAGGTATTCCCTTCTTTATCTCTGGTGCCAAAGATGCTGTAGGAACCATCAGGATGTTTGTATGACAGCTGGCTGGGGTCAGTACACCACTGTATGTTATCAAAATGGCTTAAATTTTGTAGACCTGAGGCCAGAGATATATGGCTTGAAAGGCAGAGTACCTGCATGGGAGCATGATTTTCTCTAATATCCTGATCTGTTGTATGACTGTCTCTTCTAGTTTTTGGTTAGTGTGTAATGCAGAGAATTGGGCAGCACTGAACTTTCTTCAATAGAAACATAGGGCATAGGGTGACTATGAAATGTTTTTCACGTATACCTTCAAAATTTTCACAGAAGTATCAAACCATATGAAACTGGAACAGGCAGAAGCAATAGGTGGTTCTCCAGAGGTCTCTCTGTGGCATGCTGTGGCTGCTCAGAACACAGACAACCGTCTGATGTTCTGTTTTGAAAACCCACCTCACTGTCATTTCTGTTGAAGAGGATCTCTACAGATTCTACAGTTAAGGAGATTCACTAAGAATCAGGCTTTATTTTCTCTGCAATGGGATACCCATACCAGGAGCAGTTGAGAAATTCACTGACAAAGGCTTGAACTTGAGTTGACATGGTGAAAAAAGGAGACGATCAGCATTGCATGTTCTTGCTTTTCGTGGCTTTCTCAGATAGTTACAAATTTATTGCAACATAATAAAGTATTCATTCCGAATAAGTCAATTTGATAATCATCACAGTCCATATCCTTATGCTGCAGGAAGGTTTCTAAGGCTACTTTTGAAAGTTTAATCTAAAGGTCAAGTGGGTTAAGTGACATTCGACGGTTGTAGAGATGGAGGAGAGTAGTTGTGTATAACTTACTGTTATAAGGAGCAGAGATTTGGCACCAAATATAAAGTTGATTGTGACTTTAGTCAGAAAGTCCACCCTTGTATTTCCAAGATCTGGCACTAGTCACAATGTCTGCTGTGCACACACACCTTCTGAATAGTAACCAAATGAAGGACAAAAATGACTCAGGCTTCCTATATCTAGATAATTCACTGCACTAGTTTAAGCCCTCCACTAACCATAATGAAGAAGGTAATGAAATAAACAAACAAGAAATGCAATTATCTGTAATAGAGAAGTTATTGCATTAATATGATTGCAATCAAATACCCTGGGTGAAAAAAAGCTACCATACCTTATCACAACAAAGGAAACTAGAAGGCATCCCATCTTCTTGTCTATAACATATAATAACTTGTCTTTCACAGGAAAAATAACATACCACTTGATATAACAAAAAGATTGTTTTCAGGGCAAATATTTACAAAGCGACTGACATTTGGGGTTTATGATTTTTTAACCATAAGACTACATCTCATTGTTCTTCAAATCCTAGCATTCTGTTTAACTGAACCGTATATGTGTAAGAAGCTTGTGGAGATTGCTCTATAGGGAAACTAGAGATGCTACTTCATCACCAGGTCAAAAGACTGTATTTCATAGAATTGCAGAATGGCCTGGGTTGGAAGGGACCTTAAAGATCATTTAGTTCCAAATCCCCTGCCATGGGCAGGAACACCTTCCACTAGACCAGGTTGCTCAGAGCCCCATCCAACCTGGCCTTGAACACTTCCAGGGATGGGGCATCCACAGCTTTTCTGGGTAACCTGTTCCAGTGCATCACCACCCTCACAAGGAAAAGTTTCTTCCTGTTATCTAATCTAAACCTTCCCTCCTTCAGTCTGAAGCCATTCCCCCTTGACATACCACTGCATTCCCTTGTAAATAACCTCTCTTCATCTTTCTTGTAGTCAGGTACTAGAAAGTGTACTTTTTGGGGGTTCATTTTCTTCCTCATAGAAGAATTAATTCAGATGACTGGCGTCTAAGTTAACCTAAACCTCCTAACCACACACCCACACACCCAGAAGATGTGTAAGACTCTCCTTATTCCTCTGTCACTGAGGTTTCTTGGAGGTAAGTCTCAAGGCTGATGTGTTTGCAATACTATGATTCCTTTGCAGGAGATTTTTAGAAGAACTTGCTGATCTTTCTGTGTGTATATGAGAAACTGTAAAGTAATGTTGGAGAAATATCTATATACAGATGGATTATCTTGTGTTCTTGACTCAAAATGGGTTGTTTACCAGCCTAACTTTGAATATTGTCAAAACCATAACTTCAGACCTCAGGTACCTTTGTTTAGTAATAGCATACAGAGAGATATCTGTGTGTTTGCAGATGGAGAGCAATGAGAGAGTGTCTTTGCGATAGTAGAATAAGCTGATTGATTTAGTTTCTTTGTTAAGAAATGACCCACTAGCCTAGTATAGATAGCATTCTGCCACTGAAACAGCCCTGCTGCAGGCATAGTTAGACTGTAAAAATTGTGCCTTTATGGTTGTGGTTTGGTTTATTTGGGGCAGTAAGTACAGTCTATCAGTAAAAGCTTATATTTACAAATAAAATCTGTCCTGTTGTGAAGACTATAGTAATACTACTCAGGTGCAATTTTTTTTTTTCATAGAGAATTGGCCACAGTGATTTCTGTCTCTAGGAATTACCTGACCTCAAATTTCACTCACAATCACTGAAAAGAGCTCTACTTCTTTCCTGTGGGAATCATAAAATGGCATTTTATGATGTAGTACTGTCTAGAGCTCCATGGTTTTTCTTGTTTTTGCAGTATTTGTACTCACATTTCTCTTCATTCTGGTACTCCTTCTCACTCATTGTCATCACCCAAGCATCATTTTTGCTTGATGGCAGCAGTGAAGGGGTGGTAATTCTGTGTGTTTGCACAGCCTGGCAGAACAGCTTTGAACCATCCAGCTTAGCATTGCAGTGGGTAGTGGCATGACCTCTGGCAAAGCCCATATGAGAATTTTCATTATTACCCTCCTGCCAGCACCCCAGCTGGCACTCTAAAGCCAACCTGGATGTGTCTGCAAGACTGTAGCTATGTATTTGTGGTGTAGACACCATCACCTTTCTTGTGAATGGGTTAATTGCTGCATTCAGAAGAGGATCAACACAAAGGAACTTGGTCATTACAGCTGCAAAAATTAGTTGAAAAGCACTGAAGCAATCTGTGACTTTGACTATGACTGCTTCCTATAAAACCTTCTTTAAGTAGATTAGATTGTAACAATATGTTTAGGCATAGTAAAGGTCGAAATGCTTGGTTTGGCCCAGGTGGTTGGGGAACAATGCTGAAACATGGTAACCACAGATAAAGTCCAGCTTGGTCAATAGGGTCTCCAGTCAAGCATGCAAGATTTCTTTCATTGTTCTAAGATATGTGAACCTTGTCAAAGTCCTCTAGCAGCTCTGCAAGCTAAAAGGATGGTGAGGTCATTAAAGCAAAAAAGTATATCCCTAGCAGAATAGTCACGGCTTGTAGTGATTTCAATGAGTGATGAAATTTTTTTTCAATGAAATGTGGTGGTGGGGAGAACTGTATATTTTGGTGGTCTATGATGTTTTCAGTCCTGGAGAAGGCAATTGTATAAAAAGTCAACCAGTTGCAAGGATTCTGTTATGCCAGTGACTCTGGTGAGTGTGGATGGGTCATCCATAACCTGTTTTCAAAATTGAGACCTTTATCCATATATGTGTAGAGGCTGAGGTCTGAGCAAGAATAACTGTGTGAACTAAAGTATTAAGACTGTCTTTGCTGTGCAGTTTTGGTGACAAATGTGCCAGTCAAAGGTGAGTGAAGCAGGAATTTGACTGCTGTTGCTGCACTTGCATAAGCCTTAGAGTGGATACTGTTACACTATTGAAATTATCTTTCCTAGTTATACACAGGTTACCTGGCAGTTTTCAGGCTAAGGTACAAATCCAGTGCTACACTTAGGCTATTAAGATAGTCTGCACTTCTTTTGGGAGAGCTTTGCAGTTTTTCTGTCCTTGCATGGACAGGAACAAGGGTTATTTGACCCTCCTTTCTTTGTGGTCTTGATAGACAGCAGCAAGGGTTCCATTCAATGTGAAGAACTCAGTAATAAAATATCTGAATAAGGCCTCGAAAAATCTCTGGTACTTAGTAGGTTCATTCTTCATACTTGTAAATATAAATCAAGTTTTTATTAAAGGGGGAAAAGAAAATACTTAATAATGAGTATCAAGGGGGAACATTTGACATGTAATTAAAAAAATATAACTATTTAAGCCCTCTCCTCTAGTGGGACAACTAGTCTGACTGTGTGTTTTCTCCCTAAACCTCCCATGCCAGCAATCAACTTACATCTGGTGCTGAGAAATCATCTTGTGTACCAAAAGCTGACACAAGCTGTACATGATGTTGCCATGTATTTGCTCTCCTGGCTACCAGAAACGTACTTCAGGCTGGCATCTCTTGCATGTTGAAGGATGCCCAACTCATTTGTTGACCTTTTAGCCTCTAAGCAAATCCTTAACCTTTGTTTCTATTCCACAGCTGCACACAACTCTTTTCTCTTCAGACCTGTAAAGTCTGCTCCCTGTAGGTAGAAGCATTTGCTTTAATTTCGGTAACAACACATGACAATCACATGCAAAAAAAAGTAGCTCTCTGAGGATTTCATATTGCAATTTACTCTGCTATATGGAAAACCTGTTTTTTTAATTTCATTCTGCAGAAATGCCCCATAAATGCATTGTAACAACAGATTTATAGGTGTTCAAAGCACCATAGATCACTCTTGTTTTCCTCTCCTTCCCTCCACTAGTTTCCAGTGCAGTAGCTGGTTCCCCTTCTTTTCTGGAGTGATTTGGGAGGGGTCATACAGGAGTTCTGCTTCCCCTTGGAATTTCAGCCATCGGACTACAGATCTCACAAGGGTAATTGTAAGGACCTGTAAGGTCCTTTCATGGAGTTGAAGTCTCTGATGACATAACAGATCCAAAGATCTGTCTAAAGTGCAGGTCAGTCTGCAAGAAGGGAACTATGGAGCAGCAACGTCTTTACACAGTTCTTCTGATGTAGTTACATGAGTGCAGCTTTGTGGGCCAAACAAAATTTCTTGCATATAGTTTTTGGGGAAATGCAATATGCCTAATCAAACTGCCCTGAGAAAGGAAGTGTGGATCTCGCTTCAAGGTTGTAAAATGATGTTAACAGAACCAAGAGTTCATAGGAGTTAAATCTGAGAAATGAGCAGGTGCTACCTTTTCTCATTTTTTTCAAGTCTGTCTTCAATGTAGGCATGGTATTGCTAGGGCTCTATTGTGAGAAAGAGTATGGGCTTAAGAGTTTCTCGCAACTGGTTAAAACCACCACTCATCTCTTTATGAGTACTTTGATCTTTTTGCCATTGACCAACATCTAGCTTCTAAATCCATTTTTTGAGGTTGCAAAGGCTTTTTCTTTCCACCATGACATACCAGGAATTGAACTTGTTCCAGACACTTTAGGGAAGGCATACAAATGCTATTCAGAGCATGCAGCTTTCTCTCCCTTTATCTGTTATTATTATCTACTTGGCAGCACAACAATACTTTTGTGTTACCCGATATATTAATTGTGCTACTTTAAGGATGCCCCCCAGGGAGAGCCTGTTTGTGCCTTCAACCCCTGACCTTATGCCTGAAACGTTTTTTTGATTTATTCCTCTCACATAAAGGCTATTTCTGCTTTGTCTCCAGTGAAAATATATTCTGCAGCTATATATTGGACTACTGAGCACTGTACAGAACAGGTTGGAGCATGTGTCCTTGATGAAGACCTGCCATTATTTATTATCTTCTATTATCTTTCTTAACAGTTGATGTTCCCAAGTTGTTGCAGGTCAAGCAAGCTGGCCTCAGACAAACAGGGAGCTAGAGAAAGTCCTTATTGCATAGTTTTCTCTTTTGAAGAACTTATATTTTTAAGACTGCCAACTCACATACAACCAGTGCTAGGCAAAACTCTCAGCTGGAGAGCACTGTGTGGCAATGAGGGAATGACTGGAGTATCCCATCCATGCCTAATGTCACACATAGTTGATAGTTCAAAGGTAAGACAAGTGCTCTGTTATAACACAAAGTGGCAGAGTCCTGGCTGTTCACACCTGAGCAAAGCCTTCCGAGTCTATTCTGTCACATTCCCATGGACTGCAGCAGATGGGTCCCATAGGAGCTGCTGAAAGAACTGGAGCAGCTGAATGACCTTTTTGCACACGGAAAATTAAAGAAAAGGTTGATTCACAGTAGTTTTAGGGTTCTTGAGTACCTTTCTAACTATAGCAGAGTAGGAACACTTGATGCAGGTGATTTTTTTAAGATGGAGCAGGTCACCTGGGAACAAAACTTGATGGCACATTTAGCTATGACAGCAAAACCATAAGTCCTACCTGTTCTGCATAGGGGCTCAGCAGACTTTGAATCCTGATAAAACCCAGGGAAATGGAAAGGAAGGCTTTGGTAGGAATCAGATTTTGGAAATGTGTGGAAAAGCAACACTGAAGCCCATGACAGGCAACTCCTTGGAGCTATACTGAACAGACAGAGTCTATATGATTTACACTGCTGCTACATCTGTGGCTATTCCCCAGGAATGGCTCTGAGTTCAGAATGCTCTGCTTCACTTTGTTAAATACACAGTGCAGATTAAAAGGTAAAGTCATGGTGAATCTTCTTGCTTTATCTAACAAAAATAAAGTGCAGTAGCATCTAGGCACTGTAGGATCCCACATATGTGCTCTCTTTAAAGCCTCCAACATGCAAGGCCTAAGCCTCAGCATAACACTTCACTGGCTTCTTGGGCATTTTGTTGTTTTCTTGATTCTCTGGGTCCCTTTTGCTCTGGCTTTCAGTAAGTCTTTTTTTCTTATGATACATACCAAAGACTTATAGTTCTCTAAGCTATTTTGTGAGTCCTCCACTGGCAGCACTGATAAAGAGGTTCCACAAGGTGCTGAAAGTTTCATACTGCTGGCCACTGAGTTGGAGGCATTTCTTCTCTTACCTGGCAATCAGAAATATTTCTGCTAAAAGGATCAGACTATCATTCTTTTCAGGTGATTTCAAGGACTTGTTTTAATAGGAAAATATACGTACACAGCAGACTAGTATCTGTGTTAACTAAAGAACTGAGTGTAAATGTATTGTATTTGGCATTTTTGGAGATGGGAGGCAGCCCTTACAATTTTATGATTGATGCACATGATTCTAAAAACTCAGTATCTGAAATTCCTGTCAGTTGTTATATCTTTTTATCTGACTTGCATTGAGGTTCACATGATGCAACCTTCATAAGAAAAAAAAAAGGTCACTAGTTGTGCAGGAGTTAAGAGTTATAGAGGCAAAAGAAGGCTATAAAATGCAGATTTGGCTAGGTACTTCTGGCATTGTTCCAGCCACTCCCTCTCAGCCTAGTGTTTTGAAAATTTGTAGCAAAATTTAAATGCTGTGATCTTGAAAGAATCTGCATTTCGTATCAGTTTCCATCTGACCAGACTCGCAGTTGGCCATTCATTGGAATGGCATTAAACAAAGGCTTTTGTTTAACAGTAGGCTGAGTTTACACAGCTGAAGAAGGTGAAGTAGCCTGATTGACCCCTCTTGAAGCTCACACAATCTTTTTTGCTGACAGGAATGGAAGAGCAAAGGGGAGATTGGGGTCAGTGAAAAACAATGTGGCCCTTTAACTTCTTTAGAGTCATAACTTATTTCTCAGCATGTGTCTGTCTGTAGCAAAAGTCACCACAGGTCTCATGCAAACATGAAAACGTTGCTTTTGGGTCAAGGATTGTGTTCAGGGGTTGCTGCTGATGGGAAGAGAAATGCTAGGGATAGGAACTCTAGGTTTTGAGCTGAATTGAGAGAATTGAAAACTACTCCTCTCACAACATTTTCTCAAAATGTCCTTTTTTCACAAGATAGAAATTCCATCAGAATTGTCAGGGACAAAAAATTCGCTCATAACTTGTAATATAAACATACCCTCCCTTAGTTTAAAACCATTCCCTTTTGTCCTATCACTATCTTCCCATGCAAAAAGTCACTCCCTCTTTTTTATAAGCCCCCTTTAAGTAACAGAAGGCTGCACTAAACTGTCCCTGGATTATTCTCCATGCTGAGCAACCCCAACTCCCTCTGGTTATCTTAAGAAGAAATTCTAAGTTCCTACTGGGTGATTCAGGAGGTTTCAGTTGATGTCCTCCACAGGTCCCTTCCAAACCAACATTTAGGTGCTTCTACAGCTTCCAAACTTGTTTTGCATCTTTCTGGGTTTACACTGAGCCTGTAGATTTCTGCCATGACTGCCCCTTATCACGAAGGTTCCTGCACTGCTCAGTGAGACAGGATTTGTTTCATCTGAGCCATCTCTGTGCAAGGCTGACACCTTACTAAACAGTGCTCTCAGGGTGTACAATGGACTGCTCCTCTCCTACCGTGTCCTTTGCTGTTGCGTGGTCTGTCTCACATCAGGCACATTGCTGTTGAGTAAAGTGTTTGTAGGAAACAAAATTCGCTTTGAGCAGACCAGTTTCATGATAAATAAATCTCTTCCAAGACTATAACTGTGACTGTGTCTTAACACCCCAATTAAAGAAGCAACAGCTCGGTGATATGATTCAGTTGGTAAATGTCTGCTCAGATTATTATGGATATGTAGTCGGTTTCTGTCTCCTTCCACCAGTGTAATCTGGTCAGCATGAAGGTCATGTCAGGTTACTGCAGGCTGTGAGGGACAGTGGCCACAGTGTCTGGCTGTCTGCTGTACCTGTTCATTAAATGAAGAAAGCACAGTAGGAAATTTCTTGTACTTTGTCTCTCCATCACAAGATCCTTGTGGCTCTGTTTTTCAACCCCTCCACACCTTTTCCATTTTCTCACTGCAAGGGCTCCATGGGATCTACCATTCCTCTCTAACCCCTTTTTTAAGAGTTTTTGTGTTACAGCTCTCTCATTTCTCTCACCATTAGGTTTTGGGTGGAAAGCTTTCATCACATTGGCCAGGGTCCCCCATTCTGCCTGTGCCACAAGACGTCACTGATGTCAAGATGTCACTGATTGACCTGTCCACGGTATGAATGTTTTAGCTTATGAAATACCTTACATCACTCATTTCTAGATAGAACAAGGAGTGGAGACTGGAACAAACAGCATTGCCAGTTAGAATATTTTATTACAAAGCACAGTAAAATATGAGATGGGAATATGAAGAAAACATTTCTTTCTAAATAGAGACAAAAACTACATAAAAGTTGTCCTTTGACTAGAATTCTGACATCTGTAAATTTTTCAGTTCAATTGCTGAAAAAGGTGAAGATCAATGTAATTTCTTTAGGATTTTCCTTCTGGATAATGTAAAGACCAAAACAAAATCTACAGAAGCAGCAACAGCTGATTATTCTCTGAGATTGGGATTTCTTAAGAGGATTCTATGGCTAAGAACACACATTTCAGGTGTTTACCTTTACATAAAGCTCCCACTGGAATATATCATGAGTTTCAAAGAAGATGGATGGTCAGGGTTAACAACTGCACAGTATCTCCCTTGTTAGGAAGAACACTTTATCTGCAGTTTTTAATCCACACTGACCCCAAGTTCTTTTTGAAGTGATCTACTGCAATATGGGATTTGTTTATTCCTTATTATTCTACTGCTTTTCATTGCACTCCCAGAAACAACAAAATCTCTTATCCACTTCTTCCTCTGTAAATGCTTGCCTGATACTTTTTGAATCATTACATCTTCTGGCACATATCTGATTTCAGTTGGAAGGCAGGGAGCACGGTGTGTTGTATTCTGAAAGGGCATATTCATCTGGAAAGAAGAAAGGATGAAGACATTTGCATGAGAGTGAGAAATCATTCTAACTGCACTCTATGTACACCTGTGATTAACACATTACGAACCAGAAAATATGATAAATTTTGTGGTAGTCTTCCAGTTGCCAAGGCACCCAGTTGCAGAAGTGCATAGTTAGAGACCAATGCTCTCCTCTGACTGTACAAATCATTGCTGTGACCATGCCAGATGTGGATCAGCTGGCAGAAAATGCACTCCAGGGTCAATTCTCTGATTGCTGCTCCTGCTAATCCACTAGGATGCAGTACTCAAAGGTTGTTCAAAGCTTGAGAAAAGCTTCGGGAAACCTGAGCTACAGCTTTAATAACATAAATTCCACAACTGAGTAATGTCTAATGCAACCATACGTCCTTGAGATCACTTCAAAAGAGGTGGTCAGGCACTGAATTTTCTATTTTTAGTTACTTAAACTCCTTTTTAGTTCAGGGGGACTGTCATTCCTGCTTAAGTATTTAAATTCTTCTAAGGAAAATCTTTTTGATTGCAGCCTACTATGGCAATGTTAAGCAAAAAAAAAATTAGATAATCCAGATCAGAGAAGTTAGCAACATTGCTGTTTTTCAATTATTGATTTTAAGCATCGGGTTCAAACTGTGGAACCACACTTCCTTTTGGTTTGTAAGAAAGCTACTCCTGATGTATCGCTTTCTAATCTGCTTTATGTTGAAAGGAAGCAAGAAAGGAGGGGGAAACTGTCTATGCTCTGCAAACCCTTTGCGGTTTAGCAATCAAAAAGCAGCAGAATTGCTAAGTGGGTTTCCATTTGTCTCTCCTTTGGTTTCAAAGGCCTTTTACTGAGGCCTACTCAGGTCACCTACCTGTTTCATAGTAATCATACATATGTACAGGCACTGGTTTGATATCTGATACAGGCAGGCTTTGCTCCACACTGAAGGAGAAGTTGATTTCTTTCTGGGAAACCTGGAAATGGCAAGACAAGAAAATGCATCAAAACTTATCTTTTCATAACTATCCCTGAGGCCAAGGTTGAACAGATGCATTTCTCTATCAGACTGTGTGACAAAATATGTCATTGTGCAGTTCTCTCCAGTTTGTAAATTTGATGTCAAATCAAGTAATTGTTTAAAAGCTGCTACTAAATGTATTTTGTTGCTGCTAAAATTGTGTGCTCTTTTCTTTCTTTCTCTTCATATTTCCATTGCAAATTAGCTCAACCATTCCCTGTTTTTCAGCACATCAGCATTCATCCTGTAATTGAAAGTTGCTGTTTGTTTCTTTCCTTGCGTTTCCCAACTAAAATCACCTTCAATACCCCTAATACTTTTCTCCATACTTTCCTCTCTTTAATAACTTTGAACTCAATATCTTCATTTTCCTTGTGGTTCTGTTCCTCATTCCACACTCTTGTAGCCAAATGTCCCAAACTTTCCTCCTTGTTCCTCTTTCTCTGCTTTTCAAGCTTTCTCTTGCATGCCTGGGATGGTGTCACTGTTCTCTTCTCCATTTTTCTGTGATTTTATCTTGCTGACCTTTTTAAAGGAATGGAGCAATGGACAGGGGTTCCGGATAACTGTCTCCATCACTGGTGCCCTTCTTGGTAAATTTTTCATATCTCAACATCTCAGCTTTTCTGTGAATACAGAATACTAACTACAGTCTTCCTTAGTAGATCCTTGGAGACCAACTTATAAAAATTGCCATTTGAGACGTCTATATGATTACTATTCCTTTTTGCTTCACCTCTCTTTCCCTTCTTGTATTTTAAGATCCCTTCTGGTTTGAAGTATATTTTTCTCCTTTCTCATTCCTTTTATTAATGTCATTGATGCAGCAAGACTATTATTTTCTCTAGAAGCACTTTACAAGGAGGGCTACAAGCTTTTCAGAAGAGATAGGCTGTGAAGGACAGGCAGGTGTGTTGCCCTCTATATTGAGGAATGGATGGATTGTGAAGAGCTGCCTCTGAGAAACAGCCACAAACGGGCTGAGAGCTTGTGGATAAAAATCAAGAACCAGACCAACAAAGGACACTTGGCTGTTGGGGTCTACCACAGGCCACCTGACTATGAGGAGGCTGTTGACAAGGCCAGGAAGCATCAGCATCGGCTCCAGGAAGCATCATGCTCACAAGCTGTCATCCTACTGGGGGATTTCAGCTTCAGGGACATCTGCTGGGAAAGCAACACAGCTGGCTGTAGGCAATCCAGGAGACTACTGGAATACACTGAGGAACAATTCTGATCCAAGTACTGGACAAACCAACATGAGGAGAAGCATTACTGGACCTGGTGCTTCCCTGTGCAGATGACCTCATTAAGGAGGTTAAGAGCAGAGGAAGCCTGGGCTGTGACAGTTCTCAGGGTGAGTTTATTATCTCAAGGAACTGGTGAGGAGCAAAATTCAGACTCTGAGCTTTGAAAAAGAAAATTTCCAGCTCTTTAAGAAGTTGGTGAATGAGATCCCCTGGAAACTGCTCTTAGGGACAGAGTTTTAGACCAGAGCTGGCAACTCTTTAAGATTGCTTTTCGTAGAGTCCATGTGTAGGAAATCAGACAAGGCAGAGCTGGACTCCAGCATGGCTGAGCAAGGACGTGCTCTTCACACTGAGGGGTAAGAAGGAAATGCACAACCAGTGGAAGCAAGGACAAGTGACTGAGGGAGCGTACAGAGGTATGGTTTGGATGCTTAAGTATGAGATCAGGAAAGCCAAACCACAGATGGATTGTTATTTGGCAAGGGATGCAAAGAATAACAAGAAGGGTTTCTATAAGTACATGGGAAAGAAAAGAAAGGCCAAGGAGAGTGTACCACCTCTATAAAAGAGAAGGGAGAACTGGTGGCGACTGGTATGGAGAAGGCGGAGGTACTCAATGAGTACTTCACCTCAGTCTTCACTGGCAGTCAGGCTTCCCATGTCTCTCGAGTCCCTGAAGCTGCAGGAGGGGTTGAGAGAGCAAAGTTCCTCCAACAGTAAGTGAAGAGCAGGTTTGAGACCATTTGATGAAGATGAATAGGTACAAGTTTATGGGACTGGATGACAGGGTTCTCAGGGTCCTGAGAACTGGCTGATGTTGTTGCCAAGGCACTCTTCATCATATTTGAACAGTTGACAAGGGAAGACCGACCGATGTCATCTACCTAGATTTCTGTAAGGCCTTGAAACGGTCCCACATGACATCCTTGTCTTCCAATTGGAGACACATGGATTTGAAGGAAGACTATTTGGTGGATAATTTCTATAATTCTATGATTCTTTTCATACAGAAACCTCCCTAAAAGGAAGGAAGATGATACTGACTCCTTGTGAAGCACTCCCAGATGAACTGGTAAGAAGCATCACATGGAGGCTGAGGAATATTATGTAGACTAGGAACTTTTGCAATATGGAATGCAACTTAGCTACATTTGTGAAATGCTATTTAACCATACAACATGCTTCACAAAAAAGTAATAAATGTATATCTCTTCACTGTAGACTACAATACTGAGTATATATATATGTATATATATATATAAATATACACATACACACACATACACACACACACACACGCACACAACTATATATATATATTTGATGTTGGACTGAGTGAAGTACGTTTACATCTTTAAGGTAAGTGTAGTGTTAATCTGCTATTAATGAGATTTTTCTTCTGTCTGTGAGTCTGTTTTAAACTTCCAATTTAATAAAACTGAAAGAAAACCTCCCAAACTTACCTTCTGAAGATAGAAGAATATGTGGTTGTTCTTGATGTCTACACGATCCACAACAGAATTCTCATCCTGAAGCTTTAAACAAGGCAAGAGATAGCAATATTAATGCAGAGATTTGCTGAGGAGATTCACAGATTCCACGACAAAATGCATTTAAAGTGGCTGCTACTCTCCTTTTATGCCACCCTGCCATCTAGTCGCCAAAAAAAGAAATGCAAGTTGAATGTGTTCATAACCGATGTGTGCAAGCCAGTCACAGTGGTGAACAGTTTTACTAGGCAGCTTTGATGCTTATGACTTTTATCGGTAACTGAAGACTGCTTTCATTTCAACAAAAATTTACAATTAATTTCTGCGGCCCAACCTGACTCAATAAAAATTATCACAGCATGTTTAGGGGAAGAACCAGAAGGAACAAAGAGAAGGATAAAGTCCAATTGGAATGAAAAAGAGTGGAAAATTATATAAAAGGGGCCAGTTGCACCTGGTCACCACAGTCTCTCCTGCCTTCTTATTTGTCTCTGTTCCTGACTATTTTGCTGGGTGAAGGGCTCTCTGTTCTGTGTGGATGTGTGTGTAGGCAGTGCCCATCACTGAAGAAGGGACCACAGATAACAGAAACTGTGTGTTTGGGGTGCCAGATACCCCAGAGTTCAGGCTTGTTGTATGTGGGTGTGTATGTCGGTGTGTGGTAGCCAGTGAATACCAAACTGGACTAGCTGGTGAGTTAGTAAAGGGACTTGGCAGCCAGCTACTGAAGCAGGTGTAATTCTGTCTCAAATACTGATGACACCAGAGGATCTGAGTTAGCCACCAGAGGGACCAAGATGTCCAAACCTATTTCTGGAGACACCATACGGTCTTGGAGGGAGACACTGATCAGGTTATTGGGCTGAACCACCTACCGAAGAGTCGTTTGTATGTGTCTGTGTGAGGCCACTAGGAGACCAGGGGACCCCATCCCATCTGCTGCATGTCTAAGACTGCTTATAGAGGCATTCACCATGGATATATGTGGTGATGGAACCCTCAGTTCCAGGTGCTGAATTGGGGCTGAGGTCTTGAGGAGGCATATGCCCAGGGGCCAGCAACTGTACAGAACAAGGATCCCGGGGCAGCTACTGAGCAGACTGAGTGTCCTAGGTCAGTTATCTGAAGGAGCCACATTGTGTATTTGTATTTGCTTGTGTGTCCATGTGTATATTTATTTATTTATCTTTTCCACAATGAGCTTTTAGTCTGATCAGCCAGAAAAGGGAACAGGATAAGGCCATTTGTGTTATCTGTTTTGTGGAAGTGCTGTCTTTACTGATCTGTGTGACCATCATGTATTTATGTATATATGTATATATGTATATATGTATATATGTATATATGTATATATGTATATATGTATATATGTATGTATATATGTATATATGTGTATATGTATATATGTATATATGTATATATGTATATATCATGTATAGTATACATGCCTGCCTATTGTGAATATACACTGAACATTGCCGTTGGTTGGATTTGAATGCGGATATGAAGCTGCAGCAGTCTCACCTCTTTTGGGCTACTGGATTTGGCAACTCCTAGCAGATTTGTCTCCAACAGATGAACAGCTACAAGTCTGAGACACAGAGTATGTGACAGAAGGCCTTTCCCAGGGACTTTACAATACTCCCACGGGGCTCCAATTTGCTAATCAGAGACTATTTTTATCAACTTCTTATGTTTTCAGGGTTTATAATTTACACTGGTTCCATTTTTTACCTTTTTCAGGGATGATTCTACAGGAACAAAACCTGAGAGCATCTTCACATCAACAATAGCCATATTGGAGACTTTACGCTTTCCTGTGTAACTAAAATGAGAAAAGGTCTGTTAGTCTGGTCCGCAAATGGAAAGGAGATCAGTGAATAACATTTTCAGCTTCCAACAATCCTGTTTTTCTTCCTATAGCTGCACAGCAGCAAATTACTTGTATTTAAATCCTTTCTTGCATGCTTTACAAAACTGTGAATGCAAGAGGGTAGATCAATGAAAGAAAGTTACCTGGCAAAGAGGACAAGGTCAAACTTTGGTGGGTAGTTGCTTGTGCAAGATACATTCGCTGTCCTTATGGAGAGAGAAAATCCTGCAACTTTTTTTGGCAAATGGATGTTGTATCTCAGAGTGGTCTAAAAGAGATGGAAAGTGTGAGATGGTAATGGACTTAAAGGGTTTTGTGTCTTTGGCATGACATATGCAGAGGAAAAAAGTATGGAGAACCCCACGCTTATATCTTAGAGAGGTTGTGCTGATTTTCCAGCTTGCTTACCTGCAGATAAACACAGCCAGTGCCATTCACTTCCACACTGTAATTCCCCGGAATAGTAGGCAAGGAAGCCTGCTGCAGTAAGAAGCGGTTCTTGTCATTCACCTGGAAAATCCTACTGGGGGACTCCATAGAGTGGACTTTGACCGTGTTAAGATTTGTTTTTGAGAAAGTGAGGTATCCGTACTGGGCTAAAGCTTGGAGAGCAACAACAGTGTCCTGAAAAGAGAACAATCCCTAATTAGATACCCAAGTGTAAGATGGTACGTGAGATTAGCACAGCTCCTATTTCCTTGATGCTTTATCAGTGCTTATAAATGGAGAGGGGCTTTGCAAGGAGCTAAGGAGACAAGATACAAGTTCCTTGTAGAACTTGTCCTGGTGGACAAAAAGCTGACCTTAAGTCAGCAGTGTGCCCTGATGACCAAGAAGGCCACCTGGGGCACATTAGGAAGAGCTTCTCAGCTCTAGTGAGGCACATTGGGACTGCTGTGTCCAGTTCTGGGCTTCTCAATAAAGAGAGACATGCAGCTCCTGCAGCAGGTCCAAAGGAGGGTGACAAAGATTATTAAAGGAATAAAGCATCTCATAAAGAAAGGCTGAAGGAGCTGGGCCTGTTCAGCCTCAAAAAGAGGTGAATGAGAGGAGACCTCATCAATGTCTATAAGTATCTGAAGGGAGGGTGTCAAGAAGATGCAAAGAGGCTCTTCTCAGTGCTGCCAAGCAATAGCACATGAGGCAATGGGTAGAAAGTGATGCACAGGAAGTTCCACCTGAACACTTCTTTACTGTGCAGGTGACTGTGCACTGGAACAGGCTGCCTAGAGAGGTTGTGAAGTCTCCCTTACTGGAGATATTAAAGAACCATCTGCATGCAATCATGTGCAGTGTGCTCTAGGATAACCCTGCTTGAGCAGTGAGGTTGCACCAGATGACCCACTGTAGTCCCTTCCAATCTGACCCATTCTGTGATTCTGGGGCAACAGATTTCAATTAACCCAAAAGACCTGGTATAATGCTGTGGCAACAGTGACTGCTGTCTACTTCTAACTTGGAACTCAGGTAAATTGTCATTACCTAAAACTAAATTATGTATGAAGCTGCCTACAAAGAGCATGATGTGTCCTGACAAGATAACCTGTGTGAGCACCAATTATCAAATATTATTCAAATCAATATGCAGTCAGGAAGCATTGTCTCAGTATTGAGATTCAGCTTGCAGACTGGACTGCTCCCAGAAGTTTTCTTTTTACCACACCCAGTTGTTACCTGGCTGGAGGAAAAACCACCATATGGGTTCTGTTGCTTGATAAGCCAGAACACAATGCGGGAAATATGGGACAAGTCTTCTGGAGCAAATTTTGTTCTGTTGAGCAAAGCCAGGAGCACATAGCTGGTAACTTCAATCTCAGCAGAAGGGGCACGGGAATAGAAGTCAGGGAAATGTTCTGCTGGTGGCTTATTTTCTCTCTGCCAATAAACTGAACCACCTGAAAACAGAAAAGTGGGGTGTAAAAAGTATGGAAAAATTACTTGCTGTTTTATTCATTGCAGTATCATTGCAGGAAATAGATATACAATTCTGTCTCTCCCTCTATTCAGGAAATTTTTTAAGCTGTGGGTGTCCTGAACTGGGTAAGTTTTATTGATTTATGGAAAAGAAAACAGAAAGTGATGGAAAGAGAATTAATAAAAGGAGGCTGTATAAGTTAGAGAGAGACTGAAGTGAAGGCAGGGCAGCAGAAGGATGCTAAGGCAGTCACAGACAGAAGCACATATAGTGAAGGGAACTGGGTTTGTTCAGCATGTAGAAGAGGAACCTAATCATGAAATTAGATACAATCTTCCAGTACCTTGGACTGAGACTTGTGGAGGACTCTCTCTCCACCTAAATTGTCTCATAATTCTTGGAAGATCAGGCCACAGCTCAAACTTTTGTGAAGCCCAACCAGACAGACAGAAAAACTCCTAGAGATAAATTCAGTAGCATAGCAGGCATGAAATGGGAAGGGAACAGCATGCATGTGGAAACTGTGCATCAGAATAGCTTACATCACACAACATGCCATTCTGTCAGCTGTATTGTTTGTACCATGTCCATACTGCCCTTACCATCTCTGACAGCTGTCTTGTCCAGCTTCTCCAGGAAGAACTGGTGTCTTTTCTCTTTGCCAGCTAAGCCATAAGCATAGGCAAAGAGGGCCTGGTTATACAGGTTGTGGACCCCATTGGCAAATGCAGTCTCCAAACAGTTCATGCCGCTCTGAATGACAGGATGCTGATAATGCAAAACACAGTAGGCTTGTCAGGTGCTTGGGTTTGTGTCTCTGCTTCTCTTTAAATACTTCCGTCACTGTTTAAGCTGCAATCACTGATCCTTCATGCTAGAAATATACATTATCCATGGCATGTTTAAGGGCCTACAGTGTGTATCAAACCTTTCAGCCTTACAGACTATCTCTGCGAGATCTACTTCACCTCAGACATTACCAGCACACTACTTACCATGTCTTATCTACGCAGCTTCACTTAAACATATGGTACCAGGTTCTTGCAAAGATACTGGAAACTAAATTAATGTTGCTGAAGAACTATTTGATTCTGCACAATGTTTTCATCCTGGTCTCAGATACTTAAATGATGGCCCATACCAAAGGAACTGAGAAATGTGCAAAAAATCAGCACATCTAGAACATATTTGTCAGCTTGGGAGTAATTCTCCTCTTCCCCATTATAAAAGAACAAAGTCAGCATAAAAACAGGGTGACAAGGAAATGCAGGAAGTATACTATGCAGAACAGAACTTGGATGTCATTGCCCTATGTCTAGTATTCCCACCAGCAACTCATCATTTCCTCCCATTACTAACAATTCCACAGAGAAATGGAAACACAGCTTGGATCCAAATGTACAGGGTGATTTTGCAGGACTGAAGGTTTGAATAGCCTGAACTTTGGACTGGGCAAATTCAGAGAAAATTCCAAAGTGGACTCTGAATGGGGTGGGCAAATTCAGTCTGGATTTTGCACCTACTTAGACTACTATTACTTAAAACTGGATTCCATAGAGGTTTTTTAAGTTAATCCATAGTTACTAGATACATAACTGATTTGTTACACTCATCAAACACTTATGGCTACTTCAGGGTTCTGGAAACTACTGTCTACAGACTGCTACTGTCCTACAATCATTATTCAAGTTCCACATTGTTAAATAATACAGATGTGAGGACTATGACTTGTGCACTCTTTGACAAATGGCTGACTGTACTAACAGAGCACCAAATACCTACTGCAGCAGAGTGTCCAGCCTCCAGCAATGCTGCCACCACATAGGCTGTGAGTGAATATTCAACCTCTTCTCCACCCTGATGAAAAACAAGCAAAGAATTGGTTAGTACAAATATCCTAGAAAGAAACAACATAATTAATTCATAGCTCATATATCAGTTAGATTTGAGATCTGAAGTAATTTCTGTCTCCCTGTGTGCACAGGAACAAGAAAGATCAAGTTCACTTAATATAAAGTTAAAATTATTTAATGCATTTTCTTGACTTTTGCATATACATGATAAAGCACATTATAACCTATGGCTAAGCACATAATACAGTAATGGAAAATAAAGCCTGAGATTTGTAACTCGGAAAGTTCGAATTGTTTTTATTTCATCATCAATTGCAGACATAAGAATCATGCTCTGCTTGTATATGAGAGACACAAGAGAACAGTACTAGGGAGAGTAAGGGTGTGGTGGCAAGCTTGTGTCTGTCAGAAATTGTCCAAATCAATCCTAACAGCGGGACTGGAAATTTGGGACTATACTCAGTTACCTTCAAAGCATTGTTGAAATGCGACCCAGCATTTTCAAAGCAGCCATCTGACTTCTGCTTGCTTGCCAGCCAGATCAAAGTTTGAGACTGGACATTGTCATCAATGTAGATGTAGCGTTTGGCTTGTGCAAATGACTTATACACAAAGGCAGTGAGCCTGCAGGTGGTCCAGAAACAGAAAGCAGGTATGGTGTGAACAAGACCAAGAAGATTTACCAGTGCATAGGATGTGCATAGAAAATGACATAAAATGAACTTCATAATGTTTGAGGTTAAAGCAGCGTTTTCTAAGTTTTAAATAAATAACTTAGATAAAATGCTGATATTAAATACAGACTTGATATTTCTACTAAAAAACATGTCCTGAAATCATTTTTCAGAGTAGGGGTAAAGTATAGACACAGTTCAATGATTGATGTCAGTAATTTCTAAGCTTAGTTAATAGAATTATGAAACAAACTAGGTCAGAAGTTCAAAGTTCTGTCAGGTTGCTCAGTCTTTTCTCCAATCATATGAAAGTTACTAGGAATAGAGATATCCCCATCTTCTCTGGGCATTTGTCTCAGTGCTGCAGCCTTCTCCTGGGCAAGATTTTTTTTTCCTTCTACCCAGTTAGAGTTGGTTTTGTTGCCATTTGAGTAAGGACATACTCTTGTCCTTACTCTGTGCAGCCCTGACAATAGTCTGACCCTGTGTTTTCCACAGTCCCCATCTAGGTAGCAGAAAGCTTCACCTAGATTTCCCATTAGCTTTCTTTTCTACAGGCTGAACAAACTCAGATTCTTCAGTTTCCCCTTGAACATTATGTACTCCAGCTCCCAGTCATCATACCGTCCTTTTGTTGCACTCTTTCCAGTTTATTAATCTCTCCTTTACTAGGGGATTCAAATTAATTGAGCTATATCCATTTAGACTATTAAAAATAAGAATCACTGAATACTTTGATCATTTTTCAAAGCCTAAAGATCCTGTGTTAGGGAAATAGAAGTTATCATCACTTACCATACACTCCCTTCCCTATCTCGTCTCCCAAAGGAGCTGTAGGATCCATCCTGGTGTTTGTATGACAGCTGTTTTTGATAACCTGAAAACATAATAAAGAAGACACATTTTCTAATCACAGAAAAGGACTAGCTCTGCTGTTTGTTCAACTGAAGCAGTAAGACTTTTGGATTTAATATCAAGTAATGTATGTCTGGTGAATATAGCCAATCACTATGAATTCTAGCTGCTTTTACTCCTGGAAGAATGACATGTTGTTTTGGGGTGCTTTCATTGCCTGATCTTACGCAATAAATGTGGTGCTAGAATTCAGAGATTGGTGCTCACCACGTAGAGCTTAAGAACTCAGTACACACAATCACAGCATTAAATCACTCAGAATATTCTGAGTTGAAAGGGACCCACAAGGGTCATCGAGTCCAACTCCTGGTCCTGCACAGGACTTTCCCAAGAATCACACCATGTGCCTGAGACTGTTGTCCAAACACTTCTTAAACTCTGTCAGGCTTGATGCTGTGACCACTTTCCTGGGGAATAAGATGGAAGAATTTGAAAACCTCTCACCTGTGGATAAATATCCAGTACCCCTGACTCTAATCTCTTCAGTCAGCTGCTCAGTCTTATTCAGATAATCCAGGGCATAGATGTTGGGTGTAAACAAGGCCATGTTCTGTTCTCCACAGCCATAAGGCATATGGAGAAGGTTATCTAAGTTCCTCAAGGCTGTACCCAAAATGTCTCCTGAAGAATGAAAGATATAAGAAGTCAACTCAAACTTGCTTTTATTACATTCATTGCTTTATATTACTATGAATCCAAGAGCAACGACTAATATAGAGTAATCACAGTAACCAAAGACACAACATAGAAGAAAAGCATTATAATGCCCCATTTTTAATGTCTTGTCTGAATGCTGGACACCTGGAAGAAACTGAGAATTTGAGAGAAAAAGAATGAGCATGAATACTGGCTGGCATGGCTTCTGAGAAACAGCTATGAATCACTAAAAGGGTTAGATTTCCCTGCCCTTTACAACCTGCCTCCTGTGTTTTCATGTACATGTGAGAATGCTGTGTGGGTAAGATGCTGATGGGCTACAGAGGCTATATTGCACAGTATCAGCAAGTCTCACACAGACACAGATATGAAAAACAATTGTAAATTGTATTTAGAAAACAATCTGAATTCAGAACCTCAGAAAAAATTCACTGAAGAGAACTCTCAAGTCTTAATAAAGACTTTCAGATAAGTAGATTTGATTGGGACCTGAAACTTTTATTTTATGGGAGCTTATTGACTTACAAATGTTTTTCATTATGCAAAATGATAAATTTGAAATTATGTAGTCAGCAAAGTTCTGAAGCCTTCTTTCCAAGAAATCAAGATAATTTTTTTGAAGAAGTCTGCCTTATGTTGCTTTTCAGCTGAATTAGCTGTTTTACTCTACAGAACAGGATATGCTAAAGCAGTATAGTCTGAAATGCAATATAAGTTGAAAAAATTGGACTATTTTGTCTTCTCTTGATATGAGAGAACTTTGAGGAACTTTTGCCTCTCATTTCCATTTTGCAAAGAAGAAAACTTATACTGTGAAATCAAGATTAATTACTTCCTCAACTTTACATTAAGTTTGCATGTGTATACATGATAGCACTTGGTACAGCACAAGAGGAGTGCCATTCACTTTTATTCTTAGTACTAAACTTACCAATGACGGAAAAATAAGCTCTGGCTGATCCCTGCACTAGGTTTCTTGGCAAGCTGAGAGGCACTGGTTCAGAAATCTTTATGCCTGATGAGAAAAGGTAACAACAAGAATTGTTAAACCCATGTTTTTTTTCCAGAAGTCTTCACTTTCTAAGCATGACTACAATGACTTTTAGAATCTGCAGTCTTGGTAAAGAAAATGCCACAGAGACTTGCCCGAAGAGTCAGAGGTATCTCTGAAAACCCTAAATTTTAGACTAGCACCATGACCCTGAGAACCTCTTTCCTCTCCTGGAAGGGTCTCTGGTTTTGTGAGACAAGATCTACAAGACAGTGAAGTAGTTCCACTGACTCCCTGGAATGAATGAATGAATAAATAACTGAACGAATGAATGAACTTGCCTTACCTTTTGCACAGATGAGGGAGCTCTGAGTCAACTCCTTTTTAACACCTTCAGGCTGTTTGATTGCAGGGAAGTGGTCAGGAAGAGGAAGGAAAGTGTAGAAAATTACCATGAAACCACAACAATTCAAGGATGTGAATCAATATGTGAATGTGACTATCCAAACAGTGCACCTCTTGTACCCAGTCCTACCCTATCTCCACTACACTATCTCTTGGTCCATGACTCTCTCTCTCTTATCCAACATCCTGTCTAGAGCACCTTCCTTCTTGAAAAGCAGTTATAAAATAGGCATTTCCAGCCTCTGAGAGAGACTCTGTCCAACTAATCCTATGTAGCTGTTGCTTTATGATGCTCAAGATAGATCCTTTTCCTTTTATGTCTTCCCTCCAACTCCCTCCCTAGTTTGCAAGTCACAGGCTAAAGGTACTTAAAAGCAGGTATGGAATCTCCTCCCTTCTGGCAATATCTCTACTGACATCCATGGTTTGTCAGGGTATGTGTGCTCATGTTCCCAAGAAGGAGACAGTGGAAGGAGAACAGTGGATGACACTTACCACTGTGATTTTTCAGTCTCATTTTCATAAGGAGAACCCTACTGTACACAGCTCTATCTGCATCAGATGCCTTGCCTCCTTACACTAACTGACTGCTTCTAGTCCACAGCTATAGATAACAGTTTCCACAAGGCAGAAAGCACATGCAGATCTCCTACCATACCTCAACAAGTAGGGTTTGAATCAAGGTGTCCCTGTAAATTGTTTCCTCTTCTGAAGATGTGCTGTTTTCAGTACCTCTGGTATTCAGTTTGGCCTCAGCCGTAATCACGAATTTCACTTCACCTGGAAAGCCACGCACCAGCGCAAGAAAAGGAAGTTATCTCCAAATGTCCACAGTTACTCCTGGTTTTCACTGCCTTTTCTAGGCTGATGAACCGCTGAGAAATGTATTTTCTTTAAAGACAGTTCAGCATAAACAAATTGCATGAAGGCTCTGCATCTGTCCACTAGTGGCAAGGAGAACTTGCCTGGGCCATAGTATGAGTTAAAAAATAGGGGTGATCCTGGCCAAAAAATGGACAGTTCTCACTACCAGTTTCCACCCCTTCTTAGCCTTTTGCTGAGCTTTTTCTGGCCTAGAGTAGTGTTGCAATAATTTGGCTATAGCTCTGTTATGCTTTAGTTGTGCCTCTTTCCTTCAGATGGAATTTATTAACTGAGGCACAACACTGAGGAGCAGCCTCAGTGCTGCAGCAGCACTGAGAACCAACCCTGAAGTTGCAGAGTTGCTCTCGCACCCCTGCTGTCATTGCATACTGGAAATCCAAAGGAGCTTTTTACTTGGAGCAAAATGTGTTATTATCAGAGTTATCAGGGTGAGACAGCAGCCTTCTTTTTTTCAGCTCTGCAGTACTATTATGCATATCCAGTTTTCATCTCACTATAACTTCACAACTTTCTCAGCGAGTTTGAAATAATTGAGTCATACAGGTTTTAGAAACAATCTTTTCAAGAAAAGGTCCATCTGTGGTTCATTTTGACAAAACCTCTGCTAATTAAAAGTTTATTTGTATTTCAACTTTTGGAGCACTTATACATGCAAGTCATTGTAACTGCTTTTTAAAAAAAGGCAGTGTTGACTTTAAGGCAGTGTGAACTAACACAGCTGTAGAATTGGATAAGAGCAATTTCCTCTTTGCCCATTGAGAATCCAGTCCAAAATTATTAGCAGATTATATTCTTACTGAATACATTTGGTTACATACAAAACTGTTAGGTGAAAGATCATATGCACATGAAAAACTGACAGTGTTTCATACATCTGGCAAGTGAAGAGTTTGTCCCGAAATGGGCAGGAAATGGATTAACCAAAAATCAGAAAAGAGAAAATGCCAGAAAAATTCATTGCTCATTCAGTGCATCCAAGGAAGCTTTAGCAGAAGTACAGTACTAAATTTGCAGAGGAGTTGCCCATAAAAGCCTGCTTGTGGATTATTGATGCTCCATTAAAGGGTGGAAGTAGAAAGATCAAACAGGGACAAGTCAAGGTGATGAAAAGACAATCTTACCGAGTTTGCGGGGGCTAATAGCCCAAATATAGGTTTTTCTTTCATTGGCACACACCCTTGCTGTGTTACCCTCTGGTGAAAGGATTTTTGCCTTGTAGTCACTTGACTTTGCTAGTATGGCACTGATCTGAGACAAAGAAAGAAGGAGCAAGATTACAAATGAAATCGACTGCCCTTAAAGTTAGGCTGCAGAGCAAGGGAAACTTGCTGAAGAAGTTATTTGTCATCTGCAGGATTGTACCAGAACAGAGGGATGAGACATTTATCTGAGGAAGTGGCAAATCCATCTCTTTACTGCCCACTGTCAGTGTCTGTTTTTGACAGAAGTACAATAAGGTGTCTGTGCTCATCAGCTGAGTTGCCTTATTGAGAGACTGTTGCATAACTCAGTATTTATTGTGTTTTGCAAGTACATGTCCGTACCCCCGCTCAAGTTCCTCCTTCAAGAGCAAAAAGAAGAGCTAAGTTATGTAGGGATAAAGAGCAAGTTCTTATCATCCATGGACCAGCCACAGAGGGAATGGACCGGGCAGAGGATACAGTGGAAGTTAAACACTTTGCATTTTTGGTGTATTTTGCAGGGGAATTCTGGGATCTCTGGGAAACAGGCAAAACATATAGGAAGTAAAAAGGAACTTGATATACCTGGACACACTTGTTGAGGTAGTTGAAGACGTTGGCTATTAAATTAAATTTTTCCCCTCGAATGACAGAGTATGGCAAGGTGAGATCCACAAAGAATGGTTGGAATGCTGTCAGTGAAACAGGTGAGGTGATGCCGAATCCAACGTCATCCTGCACACAGAAAGCACTGGCTTTCCATTCTGTGATGGTGTCAGGAATGGTGTAAATGGCATTGACCTCTCCTCTAGAACTGAAGAGAATAAAAAGAATGGAATAGGCAATGATCTTAGGAATTTTTCAAGACAAATTATAGAATAGACTTTCTGCTGGAGTCAGTACTTCCATTTTCATCTCACTTTCTGCAAGATACTTCTCCATATTTTTTAAAAAAAATATAATTCTTGAACTAAGGATCAAGGTGCTGGTGAATTGCATGTTAAAAAGCACTCAAATACTCAACTTTTTAAATTTAGAAATATTGTTTTTTGAAAAAACAGAATGCCCAAAACACATAGATTTAATGTTCTAGACAAGTGCCTATAGGCAGTTAAGATGGAGATATTCTCATTCCAGGTGCTGGATTGCCTGAAAGAAAAACAAAATAACCCAAGTTTGCTGCTGCTGAATTAAAAATTGGTTGAAAAAAACAAGGTTCTCTCCTGCTCTCTCCTTAACAAACACTTTTATGTTACTCTTAGGCCTTATTTCTCCCTGACAGAAAGACGGGGGACAGAGCACAGAATATTTGTCATTCACAGTTCAAGTAGGTTTGTCACTGTGTACAAGGTTGGGAGTTCAGTGGTCATTGATCAACATGGGAAAAGTAGACGCACATCTACAAAGCAAACATATGTTCCATGGTTTCTTCACAGAATCCATTTTAGCTACCTGAATCAACTCAAAAATTCACACAGGAGGAAAGCAGTGAAGATGAACATACTCACTCAGTGTGAACCAGATCCCAAATCCAGGTCTCAGGGAAGAATTTCCGAACAGTGCTAACACCACCCCCAATAATCCTTGACTCATCCAGAAGTGGGTCTATGGTTAAAGTATAATATTAGAGAGGTCAAAACACAAGAATCTAAACTTTGGTCAGACATGCTTGACACCATAAAAATGAACACCAAGTATTCTGTTTGAGCTTTTTTTCATTCTTTTTCCCACCAAAAAAAGGAAAATTCTAACAGATCAAGGGTACGGGAAGCAACAGTTTCTTATCTATTCTCTTTCCCATGGGAAAAAACTAGAAAAATTAGCTATTTCACAAGACATTTCACTTCATTTTGTACTGAAAGGTCTCATCATCTAGTTAGAAAGGCATCCTCTACCAGTAGCTCTCTGATTTGCAAATGGGCAACAGTGGCCAATATTGCAACCAAAGCTTATAATGCTTTAAAAACCTTCCTGAAAACTTATTAATTTTTACCCCATTCAGTAGTTAAAACAGGAGCTACTTTTGTTCTTATAATCATACTACAGGTCTGATTTTAGGAACAAAGATCATCTCTCCAGTTTTCTATGGACTCACTTGTGATGCCTGAAAACTAATTTAGTATGGAGGTACCTCAGTTTTCATAGCTGTATCATGGAAATAACAATACTTTCTCATTCTGCTGGACCTAGAATCACAGAACCACAGACTCATTGAAGGAAATCTAGGTTGGGAACAATCCCTGTAGTTTTCTAGTCCAATCTTCTTGAAGCAGGACTAGCTTCAAAGTCAGATCAGGTTGCTTAAGGGTCTTGTCCAGCTCAGTTTTTAAGATTAGCAGTGATGGAGACTCCAGAACCTCCTGGACAACACCTTCTAGTGAACCACAGTGCTCATGAGGAAGAACTTTTTCCTAGCATTGAGTAATACTTTCCCCTGTAGCAACCTATTTTGCTACTTTTGCTCTTTTGCTGAGCAATCTAACTTGAAGAAAGATAATCATAATTCTTGCTGTCCTATAAAGGCTTTGGAGGTTATGTGCTAAGTGTGCTAAGTGCTGTGTGAAGTCTTGACATTGGGAATTGCCGTTATGTTTCTGAATTGACATTTTGTTTTAAATACATAATTGAATTATGATTTGATGAAAGGTTCTGACCTGAAAAACCCTGGAAAACTAATATCAGTTTATGAAAGAAGCAGCATCCCAGTACTCCATGTCTGTTCTACGTGCACTGTGCACCTAAGCGAGAGAGAATTGACTCTACTGCAAGGACTGTCAGAAAGAGATTACTAGATGCAAACTGGAACACATAGACTTTTTCACCCCAAAAAACCCCAGCATACTGGCTGTTATTTTATACAAGCAACAGTTTGAAGACCAAGTAGGCTGAGACTGAAGATACAGAATTAACTTTCTTTTACCTGAGACCTTGGCATTGGCGTGGGCACCATAAAGGTGAGGGTAATCTTCCACATCTAATTTTTCTTCACTGCACAGAACTGGCTTCCGTAGCGCAGAGTTGGTGAAGACTTTCAGACCCATACTCTAAATGTGAAAGAATCTGTCAAGTCACTCAGAGTACACACTAACTACCAGTGCATTTCACTGGTTACCTTACCTCATCTCTCTCCTTCCTCATCCCATCCCATCCCATCCCATCCCATCCCATCCCATCCCATCCCATCCCATCCCATCCCATCCCATTCTTTCAGCCCTGAATGTCATAACTCTACCTCCCCAACCTTCTGTGCATTTTTTATGGAGCAATGACACCTTGTGTTCTGTAAAGAGCAGTAATAATTGGTCTGATGTTAGCCTTATGTCCTAGGCCATGGGACCAGTGGGAGGTGGAATCAAGCATATCAGGAACCAAGTGGCCTGAATCAGGGACAAAAATCTTTACAAGGAATGCCTGAAGTCATGAACCAAGGCCATGGTCCTGCTTAGGAAATGTCTACTAAGACATGTCTACTAAGCAGCATAGGCAGGATCCCAGTGAATGTATCTAGTAGTGATTTTCAGTCCTCCTGAGTAAATGATGGGGATAAGAAAGCAGAAACTGGGTGATTGGAGACCTTAGGCAGTTTCAGGCATCAGCTGCCTTCTCTTAGCAGTGAGAATCTGAGAAAGTTGAATGCTAGTGTACACGAATTCTTCTGGAACACCTCCCACTTAAAGAGCCACAGAGACCACATACCTTGAAAATGCTGTAGACATCGCCATCACGACTGACATTCACAGGTTCAAAGTACAAGCCATCAAAAAAGATGGTTTTGGTTGGGGTACACTCCTCTGGCTTGACATCTTCAAGGTTGAGCCCATTGTAGTAATAGCCATATAAATCTCTCACACGAAGTTGGTAGTACACCTAGGAGGTGAGAATGATGAGTGTAAACACAAGGAGGGTCTCAGGCAGGTGTAAAATCACATATATTCTAAGCCTGTGGTGTTCCCTGAGCAATCCTGTTGATGTTGGTGTGCTTGCCTACTGATGCCTACCTACAGAGGAATAAGCAATTTGGCTGGTGATACACAAGAAGGACTGGACTGTACTCTCCTTCTTCTGAATTGAAATGGCTTTGTGGAGTGAACTTGAGCCAAAAAGCATGGAGATACACTCTTGAGCTAAGCCAAGAGGAAACTGGAGTTTTACATGATACTGGATGACATCTACCACTTTCACTCTTGGCCCAAGGCCTATTTGAGCCATAAAAATTCAATTTTGACATAATCACAGTGAGGAAATATGCTGTCAAGGATTTACATTAGGCATATTCTTGGGATATGTGTTACACTGTTATGATTTCCAAAGGCAGTGTGCTGCTATCAATTTTTGTCTTTGATATGTACAACTGCCTTAGATATTTCTTTAATCATGGATATTTTGTTTGCAAAAATAAATAAAAATACAGTCAGCAGCAGAGAGATCAAAGGTGGGAACTCTGGATGTTATTCTGGATGTTCCTAGCTCAAAAGAACACAGGACTGTGGATGTGGCTTACACTCTCAGCAGAAAACTCTTGCCCAGACTGATGAAGGACACTCTGAATTGCTCGCAGGGCACAATAAGAGTTGGCAGCGGCTTCAAGGTGGAGTCCAACTTTAGAGCCTGGAAGACTCTTCTTCTCAGAGAACTTGAGCTGGACCTGGAAATTAATAAATCCAAGACAATTACATGGAAAGCAGGAGAATCAGATTGGCATATAGATCTAAATCTCACTTTTCAACAGCACTCATTCTATTCCCCGTGGAGCAAAGCTCCCACCGCTAGATGGCCCTTCGGAATCCCTGTTTGTAAAAATTCCCCACCTCTGTAATCCCCTAGCCACCTCCCTCTCCCCACTCTATTGTCTGAGTCTGACCATATGCGTCAATTCCAGGGACAGCTTCTCACGATTCCAGCCCCATCTGCACCTTTTCCATTCCTAAAGGCCATCCCTTGTGCAGGGCTCCTCATGAAGTAATTTCCTAACTGCTCTCTCAGCAAAGAGGCAGCTTATATATGTATATATCTCCCTTAATAAGAAAGTAAAGGTTTTCACCTTGTTTTTGAAGCATACATCAGTGTGTATCCAAGAGCTGTCAGCCACTATCTCTCCATGGGGATGCACTGTATAGAGCAGCAGTCTGGCTCTGGGGGCAAGCTTCTCAGTGACAGTCAGTGTGATGGAGAATATACCTCTGGAAGCTGTGGAAGGAAGATGGATCAGAGGAAGACAAGCCAGCAAAAGAGATTATGCAAACCTCAGCTTTGGTGGAAGGACCACATATTTCTTTATGACCTACTAGCACCCATAAAACCCAGGGAAATTGGATATCGGAAGATTCATCTCTCAGTGGCTGAGGAACAGCTTCCATCAGCAAGACAACAGATACAGGAGATTCTGAGACCAAGGTGCTTTGCAGAGAGGGGTCTAAACTGAAAAGAAATTGAACATGGAAATCTATGCATGATTGTTATGAGAAGAGCACAATATTACCTTTCAGTCTCAAACCTGGAACTTCCTACGCCAGAGAAAATAGACCAGTCTCCTAATTTAAAGGACAGTTCTCTTAATGCTAAGAAAGATGAAGTTCTTATCTACATGGATGAAAACTAGTAGTGCATGGACAGGAAGTTAAGCTTAAGACCAAAGATGGTAAATATGTGGGTATTTTGAGACTTCTGAAAGTGCAATGAATTTTGAGAGTTAACTGCTAAATATCCCTTTAAAAAGTTTTATTATTCTGATTGGTGAAGAGTAGGATGTCACAGAATAACTATGAAACAGTAAACACTCCTTGGTAAGAAATAAAACATTCCATATGTTTGATCACAACAAAATTTTCATGTTTCAATTAACAAGATAAATTTGATTATGAAATAGGGGATTGGCTAGATACTGCAGCAAAAGCAAATGATACTGTGTGTGGTAACAGGTTATGGGATTTAGGAACTAGTACCTGATTTAGCTACAGTTCTTTGCTTTCATCACTTCTTACAAAATTTACTTTGTTCTGGTATTCAGAATGGTGCTCTGAAGTATGAGTAGTAATATGGTCTAGAACTTACCACCAGAAATGCTGACTTGCTTCTGGCCACTGAGAGTAATTTTTCCTTTTGTCATCACCTGGGCATTAAAAAAAAAAATCTCATGAAACTGGATCAAAAGCACCTTCTCCTTTCCACAATGAAATAATTGTTTTTGAGTGGTATTCTGAAAAGCCTCAAAGGCCTTGAGGTCGATCCATGATCTGTAACCACTGTCTGGTTGGGAGATTTCTGCCTTACATGGTGTTCAAGAGAAGGTGAAAGAAAAGAGATGTTTTGGGAGTCACATTAGCACTCACTACATAGTAGAAGTTTGTGTGCGTGGTATTGCTGTAGCCCTCTCTGTTCAGGACGTAGTGAACGTTGATTGTTCGCTGCTGGCCACAGCTGAGCTTCTCTGGCACTGGCTCAATTTTCAAAAAGCTGTTGGTCCGTGAGTAGAAACGCCGGACAAAGAATGAGGCTTGGGGCTCATTATGACTCCCCCAGGTAAAGTCTGCACAGTCATCTGGTGCCTGTCTGACCTGTGAAATAGAAGAATCATACATGGAAAATCGACAGTGTGGAAAATAAAAAAAATGCGAGGCAGGTGAGAGGCAAAGACACCTTTCCTCTAAAATACTCTGTCGGGAAGCTGATTTTATGGGGCTGTTTAAGCCAAGAGCAAGAGCTGGTGTGAAAAATTTGTGCTTCACCAGTGCAGAGCAGCCTATTGCAGTAGGGAGGTTATTTCAGATTCTTTCAGGCTTGGGACCAGCTGAGTGAACTGCTAGGATTTGCTGTGAATTAGAATGGCACTGTTCTCAAACAATTTGCTTTTTCTTAGCTCTTCCCATCATACCAGAGCAAAGGCATGACAACACAAGAAGACCATGTGATGGCAACAGGCATTACTTTCTTAGAGCAGAAATGCAGGGAAGCAGGCAGCAGCTGTAAAAAGATGTTGGCATGCATCCAGGCTGAATGGAGAAGGCAGTGCAGTCTCTGAGGAAGGTTCTCTAGCACAGAGAATGAAGAGAAGGAAGATGAAGGCAGAAGGAGCTTCCGGTGGGAGAGAAAAGCAGGGAGGTGCTGAAGATCACTACAACCGAAAAACATGGCTGGGATACAGACAGCCTCTTCTCAGACACTGGAGTTTCTGGTGTTTTCTCATATTAGTTTCACATAGGTTGCAGGTTTTGCTTCTAATCCCTCTCTCCAACAAAGTATTTTCATAATGAATTAGACTGTAGCTTGTATTTACTTACTGTCAGCCTAAAACGGGGATCAAAGAGGTTGGACGTGTCAATAGAAAAAGCAGCAGTGCCATTTTTGTTAGTGGTATAGTTGGCCAGATATTCTTCATTGAGCTCCAGCAGGACAGTCTTGTTGGCAGCAGGCTCACCATTCACATTTGTCACAGTGATCTGAACAAAAAAACAACAAATAAGGGATTCAGAAAAAAATCCAAACCTAACAACAACAACAAAGAAATACTCTGCTTACTAGAGGATGCTCACTCAAGCACTGAGGACAATTGCAGGGAGTAGAAATCAAGAGTGAAATGTACTGAAGAGGCAAACACTCCTCAATATTTTGAGGGACCAGTTCCGTGACAGGCAAAGACAGGCAATTCCCATCAGTGTAGAACAAAATATATGCTACAGAGGGAGGAGGAATATTCTTTGGAGAACAATGTTTAACAAACAAAGTAACCAGATGATTTCATGGCCACAGGTAACCTGTGGAAAACAGCAGCATCTTTCAGCTCCTATGCATCTGTGCATACCCACTGTCTCCATTGCATGTCTGGATGATGCTGTACAGGTCATCTCCCTTTTTGTGCTTGAGTTTATCCTTCATGTGTAGGTCACTAACAAGTCAGAATGTGCTCCAATACCTCTACTGCTTTAAGTAAACATCCCTGGGATTGCGTGATGCAACACAGGGTAAATTCTACCTTCAGTTTAGGCATAACTATTGCTGAAGCATTTTCTTGAAGACTCCTCTTCCCCACTCATATGACCTTTCACTTAGTTGCCTTTTAGGCATCCTTTGACTATGGCAGAAGTGAGACCCTAACACTCCAGGTATGATATAATTTTATTTGTTTCTCAAGGAGTATTTAATGTAACAAGGGAACTATGAAGTCCCTGTTATCTGGAATTATCATGGGAAGCTGACAGCACAGAGTTAGGGGACAGCCATAAATGGGGCAACATGAAGATCATCATGCTGGACCTCAGAGAGTTTTGGTCTAAATGTATCCTCTTATGCACTCACTTCACCATAGTAAGGAATTCCCCTCTTGTAATAGGAATCCATATTCTTGAACAGCACTTGGTCATTTTCATTGTTGACTGCAACATAGTCATGGTCCTTCATCTGGATACCTGTGAGGCACACCCAGTATAAAGAAGAGGAAACAGAAATCAGTCATGGGAAGAAAGCTATTCCCTTTGATAAGCTGTATGAAGGGGTAATGCTCAGGAGGGAAACCTACACAAAGAAAATGATGATTGTTCATTATTTGCCACACAGATTGTGATCCAGGGGATTCCTCTCAGGAATTTCCATTTATTAGCTTTAATCAGCCACCCACAATATGCACTTGGTGTTACCTGTCCCATTTTCAGTGACGATGCTTTCTATGTTGAGGCTGGCATACATCCTGGCATAGCTGCGGTAAAGCTGGAATTTTTTGATGGAGATGACAGCGTTGAGGCAGCCATCCTTCCCCAGCTGAAAAAGCAGCAAAAGGGAAAACACCATTTTTCTCAAGGTTTGGAAAATTGCTCCTAAATCTGTATTAGTGGGACTCTGAAGAACTCCCCTCCTGCCTTACATTTTGCACTCCCCAGCTCCCTTCTCAGATCACTGTTTCAGTACCATTTACTCCAGCACATGGAAACTTCTCTCCGTATCCCCCCTAGTCTTCTCTATGGTCATGCTCCTTCTTAAACCCATCTTGCATGATGCCTGCGTTCTATGACCACAGCACTTTGCATCCGAACTAGTGGAGAAATTAATAATTTGTTTGAGTGCCCTCAAAGACTCCCAGTAGAGGTCTCCTGATTAGATTTGGTAAGAACACAGCTCTGATATTTTAGGAATGATCACAAATTTACAGTTTCATGTTGCCCTCCTTCCTACTGACTCTTTCTGAGGGGAAAATCAAAGTCTTCTGATGAAGTCATTTGTAAAAGATACATTCATGGTCTTTCAGCATTCCCTGTGAGATGGTGAGAAAAAACACACCTCTGAGATTGTCTCTCTGGTGTTCCCTTGGAAATGAATGAGGCCATCAAATACTGTGCTACATGTTAGGTAGGAAAGCTGACTGGAAAGAATGGACTTATCATGTATCATACCAGTCCAGTGACAGCTTCACAGGTTTTCTTCTGGTTTTGTTCACATCGTGGACCATAAAAGTGTTGCTGACACACATTGATTTGGGCTTTCCCTTGTACTGGTTGGCCATAAGTGTACCTAGGAGAAGAAGAGACACAAGAATTCAATCATGTGGATTTAGCATGAAACCTGCAAAAATTGCACAGCAGTGCAAATTCTAAACCCCTCGGGATTGCCCAGACCACAGACAGAAGATCAGCTGGGAATTACGACCTGCTAGCCCTAGCAGAAGGCCCTTCTACTATTTTTAGGCTGGTTTTGACATTTTGTTAAAAAAAGCCTGCTTTGCTGTTGTCTTTGCATAGTCATTCTTCAAGGTCTGAAGCTGGAAAGTGGTGCTGCACTCAGGGTTGGGATGTCATTCCCTGCTGCTTGCTGTTTCTCACTAATGCCTTGCACACAGCAGGTCATATTGCAGAAAGATCCCTATTCACCCTGTTAGCTCATAGCACCCTGCACTTTGGCAGTGTCACAGCCAGCAATTTTAATGGTAGACTCTCCTTTTCTGTATTAATAAAAACCAACAGCTAACAAGGATGTAATGTTTGATTTAGACACAGACAAACCCTTTCAGTTTTTATTCTGCTATGTAGCAGGAGAAGAGTTATCATATTTTACATCACAGAAGTCATAGCTAAAGGAATTGCTCTAATCCATGCTCTGAATTGGCAGCAGAATCTCTGTTTGCCAGCACAGCACACTATCCTCTATCCCAAGTTTGTTGTGCACAAACGTGTTGTTTTCAGATACTTACGAAGCACAAACGTTCACACCGATGTCTTCATCAAAGAAAGAAATCCTCTTTGGCCCAGCTGTTGTCACTTTAAATTTTGGCAGCACTGAGAATGCAATATGAATATGACTAATCAGCAATTGCATGCCACAGGCAGGTGTGTGTAAGACAGCAAAAAAACTGTTGCCAAAGACATTTTCACCAACAAGGATGAGGAAATGGTTCAAAGAAGAGTTTAAGTAGGAACTGTAGGATATTACAGTAGAAAATGTAGTAGAAAAAATAACCTTCAGTGGTAAGAGGAATAACTTCTTTAAAATTAAATAATAATCATATTAATAATTATAACAGACACAGTAAAAACTGTGATAAATCACTTTAATCTCTTTTCTTAAAGAAAAGGGTGGGAGTAATGCTGATGTCTCAAACTACCTAAGCCCTGGAGAACAAAAGTTATTATGCAATCCAGCCCCAGTGAAGGAGAAATGCAACAGATTGAGTGGAGTATTAAAGATCACTGACGCTGCCTCTCTTCAGCTTATTTTTTATCCCAGGTCACCAGCAATACTGACAACATATCTGGAAAAGGCCCTTTTCTTGTGCACCCGTACACAGGAGACTGGAAGGTGTGAAAGCACTCTAGAGGGTAAACAGGAAAGCTGCTTTAACACCCTTACAAAAAACCCACACAACTGGGAGTTGTCCAAGCTTTCTCTGGGGACTACTAAGGAAAACCAGCCACTGTAAGATGAGAAAACTTGTAAGATCAAAGTGATTTTAGCAACTCCCTGATACAGTTGATTCCAGGATCACTATAAGGGCTTTAGCACCCACACTACCCATTGCTTTCTATCTTGCACTTCCACTGGTTATCCACCCTCCCCCAGTAACAAACTGGTACCTGTCCTGTAAACTGTTTTATAGGTATCTTCAGATTTCTACTGCATAGTGCTTTTCATATAGTGACGGCATCCACAAAGGAGGACAGGCCTGATTTTCATTTTGCCTCTGAACGGATGGGGAGTGTAAGGCTTGAGTGATAGGATGTGGATCCCAGAGTCACACAGTAACTTTGTGCCAAGCCCAGAGAGGAATTAGACTTCTAATTTAATCACTGAGAAATACTGCTTTTCTCAGATTTCTTTTGAAAATGAAATGCCCTTCTGCCTTCATTTTGTCCACCCAGTTCTCTCCATGTCTTTCTTTTCCAGACATGAGGTGGAGAATTCAAAGGACTTAAACTCTGCACTAGTAGATCTTGTCTGATTTAGGTAGAATCAGCCTTATTGCTAGCACAGGGTAGTTTGTAGGCCTTTGCTTACCATATTCCTCCACTCTGAAGGAGTGATACTCTTTTTCACCTGACTTTGTCTCCACAGTGATGTCGTAGGACCCCAGAATAGGCTCTGGGATTAGTGGAAAGGAGAGCTGGACAATTCCATGCTTAGATGTTACCTCCAACCACTGGAAGATCTTGTTTTGCTCTGGATCCTGGAGAGGAGAAGAAAGAGATGTAGCCAAGCCTTTATCATCCTGTTTCTTGTCTTCTCGCCTTCTTTCACGTGTTGTCTCCTGATATATTGGCTAAGTGCATCACAGGTTGAATGTGATTCAGGGCTGGTGACATGTGCTCTGACTTCCCATTAATTTTCCATCTCCGCTTCTGGATTAAACAACCCTAAGTCTAACTGTGAATCACCTAAACTGACAGATGATCTCAGATCATTCAGAAATACTCCCTGACTGGGACTCAGGTTGCTTATTCGTAACTCTTCCAGCATAAATCTTGCTGACTCAACTCCTTCTGTGAAACAGGAATATTATGCTGGCCACCTTCAGAAAGCACTTTGAGATCTAGTGATGTGAAAAGTGGCAGCAGATTGATTCATTGTTAGCCTGTTCCTAGCAGAACATGGCAGAAAGTTATTATTCTTATGCCTGTATGAGAATGAGGCTATTTCACCACCCCATTTATTGTAGTCCTACCAAAGACTGGACTGAACACTCTTGTTTGAATTCTAATGACAGACACAGCAACAGTCTCGTGCTGTTTCTGACTAACAGCTCCAGTTGCACTGACTTTTTCTCCTCTAAGGCTTGATAATGGATACTGCCACTGTTCAAGTCCACCAGCTTTTAAAAGAGTGCTCTGGATGAGCCTCCCTCAGCTATTGACTGTATGGGGAATGATGAAGCATTCTCTCTAAAGCAATTTGTGGCATCTCTTACCTCAATGATGATTCTTGGATACTGGAGGAGGAAAAAAAGAAGAGAAAAAAAAATCAAAACATCAAGAAGTTCACTGTGGAGATTGAGAAATGCTAAAACATAAAGAAGGCTCTGAATGGCTTTCTCTGGATAGAGAAAACTGGGCAAAGCAAATAATTTGGAACTCATGTCTGTAATTTTAAAAGGATAACCGTTTTGGAATTTATCTTTTCTACAAAAACATCAATTTTTTTTCTACATACCTGGGCCAGGTAAAGTGACTACAAAACCTGTGTACTGTGAGAGATTTCCAGAAGTACTTTCAGACCCTTTGCCCTCTCTAAAGGTAGGGAAAGGATGGAGTGTGAAGCTAAGCAGTTAAAACAGTTCTCAAAAAATATCAGGAGGCCTATCCCATGCCCTTCTTATTCAATTTTTAAGTGATAGAGTCTCAGTGAACAGGTACCTTAAGAAGGTGCTTGAAAAGTCTTGACTATCAATCATACTTACTGTCTCCTGAACAGGTCTGAGCTGGGTGTCCAAAGCGACTACACGGAACAACACTGAAAAAGACATAGAACAAAAAGGCATCAGAATCAGCAAGGTTAGAAGAGACTTCAAAGGTTGTCTCGTCCAACCATGAACCTAGCACCACCATAGTCACCCCTAAACCATATCCCCAACTGCCACATCCAGATGCTTCTGTCATTTGCTTTATTGGTAGTGACAAATCACTTTGAATATACAACTAAAACAAAGTTTACCCAGGCTTTTTGGGAGAACTAAGGAGTCCCCAGACAACTAGAAAGGATTTGATTATCTTAGCCAGTGAAAAAAGAAAACCAAAGTAAATGTCATCTGAAATATCTTTAATTATGACCCACTGGGACTAGAGTAACCTCTATAGTAAACACAATTACTCTATTCTGCCTTCAGTCCTTCTTGAAGGACTCTATTCTTTGGAGCGTTTCCTAAAAAACTGTGTTACAAACCAGTTCAATATAAAACTCACAGATAGAGAAGGAAGAGTTTTTCTTTATTCTAAGTGTAAACTCTCTGCAGCACTGAAGTATACTTATACTAGACAGAACAGCTCACTACACTACAGCTAGTACTGTCATTTAAAAACTGTGACGGAATCAGCACTTTGTAATAGATCAGCAGTTAAGTAGAAAGAGCTGTTGACAGGAAACAAGGTGCTTACTTCATTTTTATGTTAATTTTATTAGTTTCAAACTTGACCTATTATTTTCTGTATTTTTAAGGATACTTTTTATATGACTGGCCTCAAGTAAACCCGACAGAACTCAAGGTCCTGTAAATGAAACTAACTCAGTAAAAATACATGAACTCTACTAATTTGTGGAAATTTTGTAAATTGGTCCTATTTTTCACTAACTTTTGGTGATCTCAGTATCAGATGAGGTCTTTTATTCCACAAGAGGAAGTTTTTGTTGCTCTAGACCTGCCCTTGCACTCAATTTCTCACTGCTATAGCTGACTCAAACTCATCATCCACCTGTTTGCCCTGGTTTGTAGATGGGTTTGTCCGTCTGGATGAAGACAGCGTTATCCACATTCTGAATCGCCACTGATCTTCTCTCAGCTAAGTCAACTGTGGTGCCTTTGGCAGAGAAGGAAATGAATGCCACAGGATCAGAAGTAGCTGGTGGGACCTGGAGAGGAACAAAACCCCAGAGGAAAAGTGATAAATGAGATATGTTGATGTTCCCTGATGCCCAGGGTTATTGAGTAAGATACTGACAGTCAATTGAGTCAAAAATACTTTATACAAAGTCATGAGAAGCCCCATCATGGCAGTGACATAATTTCTGCTGTGGAAGTCCCATAACCTGTCACCAGGTACTAAGATTTGTAGCTATTCTCTGTCTTGTGCATTTCCTAAGCTCATGTAGCTACCTGCTTGCATGCAGGTTGCTGCAGCCATATACCTCAGTTCTGAAGTGTTTTCTCCTGCTGCATTCTGGAAGACCTAACCTTGGGACTTTTTTGTCTTATCTGTACAGATCTTGCAGAGTCACAGGAAAGGGAATGAGCATCACCCATCTGGGTTCTCCAGCTTGACCCTTAGACAGTCCCAAATGGAGCATGCACCTGTGATGACAATCTAAAGCTTTTTTCTATTCACTCTGTGAATGGAAATGGAAAGTCTTTTTCTGCCTTGCTCCTACAGTCCATATGTCTTTCTTTTCCCTATTTTATAAGTCTTTCCAGCAGTTTATCTTTTTTTAATGCACTTCATATTCTTTCTCTCATTGACAAGGAGAGTCACGATCAGAAGTATTTCCAGCTTCTACACCCTCTTCAGTAGTTTCAAAATAGAAAATACCTTGAATTCACCACACTTGAAGAAATCATTCTTTATCACGGATTCCTCAAAGAGAGTCTTTCGGATACTGCCATATTCCAGGACAATGTTCACGGAGAGAGGCTCAGTGAGGTTGTGGAACTGCACACAAGCAGCCTGTGGAGAGTCGCTCTGCACAACTGATGGGACCAGCAGCACATACTGTCTGTAAGAAGGTAAGACCAAATCAGAGAGTTCAGTTATGGAGGAAAGTCAGAGAAAACAGGAGAGGAAAACACCACCAAAAGGTGTGAAGGAAGACATGGTCCGAAGCTTGCTCAAATCAGTGGATGGATCTCTGTTTCTTTTGATGAATTTTAAATAATATGCTAAAGTAGTACAAATGCCAGCTTTTTAACCCCTCACAGTTCTTTCTAAGCTGAGAGACTGGCATCATTCTATGGAGTGTCTTATCCAGCATGATACTGCATCTTTCCATTCCATGTATTTATGCATCTCCGATTACTAAACACCTGACAAGCATATCTGCATTTATCCTCCCTCTGTAACATCCTATAAGGGGGAGTGATATTTAGCTTCTTCTTGCGATCAATGACAAAAATAATGGTTACTTGCTGCAACAATTTTTAAATTTCTTTTTCTCTGGGTATCTCTCAGATGAGAACTGACGTAAGTCAACTCACATAATGCACATGAAATGATCTCGCTTTTCCATTTCACAGAATATTTCAGAGAATGCTCAATCTAATCTTTATGCTCTATTGTGTTTCCATGCCTCTGTTTCCATACTTCTCCCTGGGTTCTTTCCTTTGTTTTTTTTCTTCTATTGAACTGTTTAATTTATACTGCTCCCTATATTTAAGGCAACCTTCCATCCCCAAATTCTTCCTCTGAAAAGCATTTCTTCGTATTTGCTATATTTGTCCAAAGTTCTGCTGCTGTCCATCAGTTTGCTACCCAAACTGGTCTTTCCAAATAATGTATGACTGAATTAACTTCTGTAGCACAACATGAATCACACAATCTTTTCATTCTAATCTGATCCTTTTCCTTTTTTTTTCCCACAGCTAGCTCATATTGCCTTTATTGTTATTTTCATTTGCTTAGTTCAGGCTGCATGAAATTCAAAGACCAAAAATAAAATTAATAAAATTAACAGTGTATCTGAGAAAGCTAAACTCTCTTTCACTGTGTTTTCATTTAGAACTTTTGAGAATGGGATTTAAGCTCTAATGTTGGTGCATTTTTGAAAATTGCAGCTGAAATCTTCTGTTTGTATAAAGACAAGGACATTGACAGTGCTAATACAAATACTGATACTAATAATGCTAGGATTGCCATTCAGCATAGTCCCTACCACCAGGCATTACCTGGCCTGTGGCACCTCCTCGTACACCATGCTCCCTCTGTGCTGCTGATTATATCAATCCTGATCATTAGTATTACTTGCTAGTCTAGTCTTGAATCTCCTTCCCACTTTACCCATACATGTCAGACTCTGTATACTTCAGTTTCAGGTTTTTGTCATTCAAATTAAATTTCATAGCTCTCTCCCTCATAGAATGATGGAGAGCATCATTCCAAACTGTCCTTCACTGTCATCTGCTTCCATTTCAGACACATTTAAGGAACTAGTTCTCAACATCCTGTTTATTATATAGCAATGCCCCAGAAGAAATAAACTGGTGGGAAATATAATAAAATATGTTATCATAAAAACACAGAATGTATGATCACTTACGTTTCAGAAGACACTATGGCAAACCAGTTCAAAGATAGAATACTCAGAAGAATCCTTGACCACATCTCTACCTGTGAAGAAAGGAGAGAGACTGATCTCAAGTTGACAGCTTGTCTCTGGCTTTTAAATTGGCCTGAAACAGTGCTCCACCTCCATGGCTTCAATCACACTCTCACAAAAGACATCTACATAAAATTTGCATATGTTCATTTTCCTCCCTACTGCCTGTTCTCACACTCCTTGAACTCTCAAACAATAGCTTTGGAAAGCTCTCGTATTTCACATAGCTCTGTGAGGTATTGCAAGCCAAACCGGTTCCTGCCCATATGATTGTTTCATTGAAGCTTACCTCTTTGATTGTCATGTCATTGGCTGAGGGTTCCTTAATGTTTCAACTTGTCAGTATTTGCCATTGCCTAAGTATTTCCTTATTCTGCAGCAATCTCCTGCAGATAGATGTCACATAACAGAAATAACCATAGCCCAGTGCTATTGTGTGTCTATATGGGGTCCTCAACAGTTAAAAATACAGCATCAATTAGAATACAACTATATCTGCATTCAGAATGGCACTAAAGGAAACTCCTAATCGTAATCTGGATTTCTTACTGCAGGCACTAACATTAAGCAAGGAATGGTGTTGGCTAGTTGTCTGTCATTTTCACCAGTTGTCAGGACAAGAATATCTCTAAGGAAAGGAATCTGTTAACATTATTTCATTTGTTCACTCATCCCTCTGTCTGTCTGCTTTCCCCCCTGATCCCTGCTCCCCCCATTAAACAACTTGTAAGTCTGTTGGTGAATTTTTAGTAAATATGAGTAAGAAGAAGTTTCAGAATTATCAAGGTATAGAATCACAAAATAATTTAGACAGAATAGGACCTCCTGACATTATGTGGTCCAATGTCTCCTTCTAAGCAGTCATGTTTTGAATGTCTTCAGGAATGGAGAGTCCACAGTGTCTCTGGACACCTGCTCCCATGCTTAACCATCCATGCTGTGAAGATTTTTTCCCTTATATCAGAATTTCCCATATTATAACTTGTGTCCATTTTCTCTTGCCCTTTCACTGTGCAATCTTGGGAAGAATCTGTCTCTTTTTTCTCTATAATCCCACTTTACATTGTGGAAGACTAAAATTTTGTCCCCACAAACCTTTGTTTCTCTAGGCTGAATTAAATGAGACTGTCTTTTTCTGTAGGTTTGTTACAGTCTCTGAACATCCCAGTGACCTTCCACTGGACTCCCTCTGGTCCATCAACGCCTTTCTTGCACTGGGGAGCTAAATCTGGATGCAGAACTTCATCTGCTAAATAGAGGGGAAGAATCAATTTCCTTGATGTGTTGGCTAAAATATTGGTAATACTACCAAGGAAACTAAATAATCTATGGTAATTGGGCACTGCATTCACACTCTTAATAAGGAAATGGAAAAAAAAAAGCCAACCTGAAACAAAATAAGGTAGCCAATCAACAGCAATGTGTAACTGCAGCCTCAGGGATGTAACAGGCAATTTCACTTCCCATTTGTCTTCCTCAGCTAAACAGATGATGAATGGAAAGAGGAAGCTGAGTATAATGCAGGAATAATTAGGAACATGAAAGAGTGCTAGGGGTACTGAAAAAGATACTGGGCAATGCAGAGTGGGCCCAAAGTTATTTCAGCAGTAAGGGGTACGAGATGGAAATGAGGGATATATGGTAACATGGTGTACAAATAGATGTGTGCCTGTTGAAAGCCAGATTCTATCCATTTCACTTTTCATGATATAATACATTCCTGCAACTGTGTAGCTAATGATTCAGTCATATGGGAATTTTTTCCATCAGCATGGAGGCACTAAACTACTCATTCTTAACCAGCTTACGTACCCATCTTTCCCAAAAGCTTTCTGATGACCAAATTGGGACAGAAACAAAACTGCCCTGGATGCTGCTGGAGTGACAGTCTTTTCCAACTGCATTGGTAGTGAGAAATATTGCATAAAGCTTCCTGGAATGACCTGAGTTTATAGTGCCAATGCTTGAGTGGCAGGTGGTTGTTGTGCAAACAGGGCGGTCACATATCAAAGGAAGCTGCTTGCATTAGTTGTAATGATGTCAGAAGACAGTTAAGAATACATCATGGACCTGTTTGTATTTGCAGCTTTGAAGTGCCTCGACCCCATCTCTTGCTATAAACAGGTAGGAAGTTACAGTCAAAAAGAAAGTAAAGAGGGAGAAGGAAACAGCAAGCAATTCCAGGGTCCTGGTACAAATTGCTCAGGAAGCTCACTTTTTATTTAAGTGCAGTGTGCTTTTAGCATGAACATAAGAGGGCTTTGTTGTTTGATAATGGAACAGAAAAAGATAAACAGACACAGAAAAGAAAAAGACAAAGCATTTGAAAAACTGAAATCTTAGAAGACATTATGTTCAGATCAATTGAAAAGTACACATTTCTCTGGGAAAAAAATCTATTGAACTCATTACTTTAGTGAAAATACTGATTTCAGGGGATCTCTTGGTATTGTAGCAATTTTTTGATAAAAACACATCACTACCGTGTCTGGGATAGCTCTTAAGATCCCAGTACAAGGGGAAAATTATTCCAGTTATCTTTTGTAGGAGGGAAAAAGAAGAAGCTTTCAATTGTATGATTAAGAAGCTAGGAGCTAGAGGGGATTAATCATCTAGAAGCACGAAGATTGGCATTTAACGTGGAGAGACAATGAACCTCACACTGAGCAGTGCTTACAAGAAAGACACACCAAAGGTACCTTAATCCTGGAAGTCATAAACAACTCATCTGTGGACCTTAAGGTGTTTCTGCTTTGTACTGGCATAAGGAGAGATGTGTCTGAATATCACAGTTTAGCTAAAAATTTAATGAAATGAGGAACAGTTAATTTTCTTTCAAATAAAGTTGAATTTGCCAATCCATTTTATCATATTAGATGCACCTGCCCTCTTCTTCTCTTTCCTTTGGGCACACACACTCGGCAAGGCAATGTGAAGTTTTTCAGCCAAAACTTATCCCACTCACTTTCTGTGAGCATTTCAGTGTTTATCACGTACACTGCTCTAACAACAGAGCTTTCCATGAGGTTGTGACTAATCCACATCCAATATCCCAATTAGGTTGTGTAGATCATCTCAAATATCCCTACACAATCCCAAAATGCCTAGTATAGCTGTATGTGCAGAATCTAGACACTTATTTTAGTCACAAATTAGAAAATAAAACCATCAAAGAATATCCATTTGAGGTGTAGAATTCTGCATAGCCTGAATGTGGAGTTGAGACGTTCAAATTCTTGGTCAATACTGATCTGAGTCATGCCTGTTTCCCTTTTTGTCAAAAGGAAGTTCAGTACAAATAGGAGCAGTTTTTAGCAGAGAAGCCTTGGACTTTCCAGATGAGTGAGTAACATATAATTACTTGTTTCTGTTCTATGGCTCCACTTCATATTTGCATAACACTGCATTGCAAGGACTGTGAGTACTTTCTAAGGCATGACTTCACCTGAGATGACGTGCAAACAATCCACCACACCCCACACACCACAATCCGTGTTCCATTGCCTGATGTCTTTATCTAACACAGGTAGATGTTTGAGCAGAGCCCCAGCTCTCGTTTCACTTAGGCAAACACCCTTAGCAACAGTTCCAGCCTAATTACTACCTGTGATTTTCTCAGAAATCGATATCTGAGATATGTTCCTGAAACACATTTATCAAATGCACTGTGAGAAAACATTTTGTTTTAAAAAGCCAACATATCTCTGAATAGTGTTGTGTATGTCTTGGAGTTTACATGTTTTGGATGAATTTGCCCACACAGACTTCTACTCTTCCAACGCATATCCTTATCTGCAAGGTTTGCAAGTGAAAGTATTTCTTAGAATGTTTGGTGGCAACAGCAAGCTCATGGTGTGTTTGGTAGAGCATGCTATATCATTTCATGTTGAATGGATGGAATATTTTTCTGATATTACTCATTTTCTGTAATACTAAAGATCGGGTAATATTAAACATTGTAACACTGTTATATTGAGAACAGCAAGCCACACACTAATCAGTCCCTGAAAGGTCTTTGTTACAGATGGACTGACAGTAAATTGACTAGTATGCTGTCAACATCAACTTTAGTGAACATATTTTAGCCCATGATAAATTAAGAATTGCAACCTCATATGTCATGAAACACTTGAAATATCAACCATTTTTCTTTATCTATAAAGTGTAATATATACAGACATCCTTGAAAAAAAACTGCTGTGTCTGAATGATGAATATACGAGGGTGTAGACATAGCAAGGCAGGGCAAGGGAAAAAAAAGTTTAAAAAAGATTAGTAAAGATAATCAAAACTATCATCAGTCTTTCTTCAGAAACAACAGAAATAGGAAGTCTGCCAGAGAATCCACAGAGCCACGTAACAAGAAGAATAGAAGATGAGGTCAAGAAGAGTGCGGGAGCAGTGCAAACAATCAGTATTGTTACTTATTGTTTTAGTTAATCTAAGCAGTATTAAATATTACTGTATTTAAATTAACCACTTGATATAAAAATTTCATTTATCATAAAATAAAATGCCCAACAATCTATGGACAAGGCATTTTTTATGTAGCAATTATGTTGCTGACATTTTGAATTAGCTCAAAATCCTGAAAAAAATGCCATATTGATTCCACTCTGAGATTTGGTTGTTACAGACCTTTGCCATAAGAAACCATGAACATTTACTTCACCTTATCAAAAAGGACAAAAATATGTGTCAGTTAGCCATTTAAAGGGTAAAAATAATTTTTCCTTCAGCAGAAAAATTTTCTTGTTGTCACTATTTTTCTTGTTCCTTTATTCTTATTGTTCTGCTACTTTAGGGAGACATAGGCTGACTGACACCCTGGGCTTTAAAACAGTCAGAAAGTAACTGAGTTAAAATAAAGAAACATACTTGAGAACTTCCTTTTTGAAATGTTATCATCTCAAATTTTGAATTTTATTACAAAGAAAATAGAATCAGTTCACTTCAGATTCAGATTCTGAATAACCTCCCAGTCCCTGTGGCTAAAAGAGTTCATTTGGGTTTCATATCTTTTTGTTTTCTGAAGACAGCAATACTCAAGCCTCCACACTAGCTCATTTAAAAACCTCCCATTTTACCCTTTTGTAAACATCCACACTCTGACAGTCAAAGCATTAGTTTGCAATCATAGGAAAGTGAGATTGATATCCCCAAAATATTGCTGCTTTTCCTTCTCTAAAACAATCCAGTTTGGGGTCCCTCACTTCTAGAAAGTCATTGAGGTGCTGGAGAATGTCCAGAGAAGGACAACAAAGCTGGTGAAGGATCTAGAGGGTAAGATCTATGAGGAAGGGCTGAAAGAGCTGAGTTGTTTAGCCTGGAGAAAAGGAGGCTGAGGGGAGACCTTCTCACTCTCTACAGTTGCCTGAAAGGAGGTTATAGGAAGGTGGAAGTTGGCCTCTTGCAGGCAACAAGTGACATAACAAGAGGAAATGGCCTCAAGTTGTGCCACAGAAAATTCAGATTGGACATCAGGAGGAATTTCTTCATGGAAAGGGTTGTTAAACATTGGAATGAACTGCCCATGGAGGTGATGGAGTCACCATCCCTGGAGGTGTTCAAGAACTGACTTAACATGTCAGTTAGTGCCATGGTCTAGTTGACAAAGTGGTAATCAGTCAAAAGTTGGACTCGATAATCTCAGAGGTCTTTTCTAACCTTAATGATTGTATCATCCTTGTCAATAGACATTTCACAAGATCAGCTCAGGTTGAAGCTGTAATTGGTCCATGAGACAGGAAAAAGTCCTACTGCTCACTCTATAGCATCAGCTAGAATTGAGTTGGAACAAGCACCTATGAGCAACTATTCCCCAGCTGCATGGTCCAATGAAACAGAAAGACAAGGGGACTCCTACATGCAGGTAGCCAGGCATCTTGACCATGAAACTTCAAACCATAAACACTACAAAGACCAGATGATTTCATGGATAACCTGAGAACTAATTAACATGGTCTTATGTTCTGCCAGTTAGTTGTTCAGGAGAATTGGTAGTTCAAAGACAGAAGAGATCTTGTATGGGGTGATGTGATCCCTCTTTGTATGTTAAGACCTCATTCTCTCTGCCTTTTGAACAATGCATGAGTAATAGCTCCAAGACAGGCCTCACAACTCCAAGATTTCTATGTAGTTCAAAACATTTTTCAGGTGTGTTATTTCATCTGACAAAAGCTTATAGGCTTTCTTCCTGGTGATAGGAAACAACTGCCACATGCAGCTTCAGGCCATGCACCTGCTGTGCTACCTACTGTAATTTTGCAAGGGGCAGCACTCAATGAACTAATCTGTAAGCAACAGGATTCTGGAGAAGCCTTTAAGAGTGACTCAGTCAGCATAAACAAGCCTTTTGTATTCCTCCCCATTTTGTCTGAAGAGCCAGTTATTCTTCCAGTGACCAGGGTTCAAAGTCTCTGCAGATCAAATCACTTTGTGTGGTCATCTCTGTTTCCCACCAGTAAGATCACACGGCAGGTCATTCCTTTAAGGAATTTGCATTTTCTAAGAGAACCATTTTAGATGCTACAAAGCCCTGACAGTTGTTGATGTCATTTGGGATCATGGGAGTGCTCTGCATGTCTGTGTAGATCTATGTGGTGTGTATGTCTATCTGTGGGATGACTGCGCATGTGCCTACTGGGAATAACATGGTCAGTCTTGCTGCTGGTTGCATATAGGAACAAGGAGCTGCAGCATTTTCACCTCTATTGGGCTGACAAATTCAGCCCTCCCTAAGAATCTTTTGCACTCTGTCCTTTATAAGACACATTTAAGGACTCAAGCACAAGCAGAGGGCTCTATCTGCTATCTGATTAGGGAAGACATTTCAGTAGAAATCATGTTGAAGACATGAACAGAGCTTAAAAGCATGTTACATTATTTGAGAACTACTTCTTGGCAAACTCGTTATTCAGGTCTTTTCCCAAGATGAAAAAAAAAAAATGAGCAGAAGCACCAGTGTCCCAGTCTCTCTCTATTCACAGTGAAAATCTTGGAAATTTATTAGCACTCCTAACTGCTGAGTTCCTAAAAATAAGGCCATAATGCAAAAAAAGTCTGATAAATTAGCAAATAAATGCTTTGAAATATAGTTTGTGTTTAGCGTTCCTAGAGATCCTCACACGTAATGCATGACTGAACATAGGGAGTCCTTACACTGAAAACCATGTATGTCTCTGGAAGCAGCATATTGCAAAGTAGGGGCTTTACATTTTTGTAGCTGAGAAACACCTCAGATCTGTTGCAGCAACAGCTAGAATAAGAGAATAAGTCTAGATGTGGCCCAAACCTACATTTTATTGTATGTATCTTTACTTTTAGCATATTTAATCTTATAAACAAGACCCAAACCCTTCACCTAGGTTAGTAATTGCTCTAATTTTCTGTGTGTCTGAATCTGACAGGAACAAATTATCTTTCTCTCAAAGCAGTGAATACAGTTTGATCAATGCTAAAAGCAAATGCTTTCTGGCAAAAATTTTAGCAAATTTGAATATCCTGAAAACTGGGCTATGTCACCTTCCAGTCTCCAGCCAGTCTTCTTTGGCACTGGTGCTACAGTACAAGGACTGTGTTTCTACATGCTCCTGTCAATGCCAGATGTATTTTCACTGTAATGCTGGATTACACTGCTGTGTTGCAGCCTTCTGACCCTTGTTCAGGCTCTGTAGGAGGTAATAAAAATGGCAGTTCCTGAGGGAACACAAGAACAAGTCCAGTCACATAGCTCAGGACTCTTCTGCACAGAAGGGAAGGAGGCCCTCCAACCACAGTCCAAAGCAGAGCTGGTTTGGAGATGATGCTGCAGCCATGAAATCTTCACCTGGCTCTCTCAGACCAGGCTGAACCATACTTAAAAGGTGTGCAGGACTAGTATTATTATGATCTGGGAATGATTACCCAGTAATTAATCAGCAATCATGCACAGCTCTTTAAAGGATGTCCCCAGCCATCCTGGGACTGTCAGGAATTGGGAGTGGTGGCCATGGGTGTGGTGCAAGATGCAAAGACAGGCTTAGCTTCCCTTGGCAGGCCATTTCACTGTGCCACCAAAACTAGGGCTCTGTCACTTAATCATCATCAACAAGAAAACAGACAACCTCTAGTTAGGGTCCCAACACAGAAGTGCCTACAGCTGAGATTTGTTGCTGGTCCTCACCTCCATTTGCAGCCCCTTCACAGCCCCACCAAACCGAGACAGACTTTTCTCTAATGCTTAACTATCACCATTGCCAGAGCCCAGCACAAAAATGGAGAGCACACAGCTAGGTTTATCACACACTATAGGCAAGGGCCAAAAAGTATTGCTGCCAGTCACCTTCATTTAGCAGACCGTATCAAAGCCCCACTAACACTGAGACTCTCATTATGCACCACTGGCTAGCCCTGGCTGGCACTAGTGCACAGTAACAAAATATAAACCCAGCAGATGTGCCTTTCACAGAGAAGTGACCTGCACTGAAAGGTGTTGCTGGCCAGGAACTTACATTGGCAGCCTATTTCCCAGTCCCACCCAAACCAGAGCTCTGTCTTTAACATCTAATCATCATAATCACCTGAGCCTGTTGAAAGGCTACAAAGGGAAGGTGAAGTACCTAATCGTAACATGATACTCTCTAACTCACCCCAAGTGCAGATCCAAAACTGGAAATATCTGGTAAGTGCTCTGACACAAAATGTGACAGGACAAAAAGCTGTTGCTAGCCTTATCCTTCCCCATGTAGCCTTTTCACAGCGTATCCAGAAGGATATATGAACTTGCTCAGCCAGCTAAATGTACCATCATACTCTCTTACTCTATCAGAGATAGACCTCCAACAACGAAAACACTCATCAAGTGCTCCCACACAAAAGGTGACAGGACAGAAAACTTTCACAGACAGCTTTCTGCTGTAGGCTTTTAACAGCACCATCAGTATTGGGGCTATATGCTTGCCTTTCATGAAAGTTACCATGATATTCTCTCACAATAGCAAGATCTCAGTTCCAAAATTGAAAATGTCCAGTATCTATTCTGATGCAAAAGGAAATGGGACAAAAAACTGTTGCTGGTGTTCACTTTCCCCATAATCTTTCAATAAGTCCACCAGCAATGGGACTATGCATATGTCCAGCCAAGTAAATATACCATGACAAACTAATACCAAGCACAGCTCTGAAATTGAAAAGGTGCAGCAACTGTTTTCACACAAAAGGCAACAGAGAGCTGTTGCTTGACTCTATGTTCCCCCTGTTGCACATTTGCCTAGTCAACTAAATGTACCATCACACACTCTATCTACATCAAATATACTCAAAAATTGAAAATATTCAGTGACCGCTGCAAAACAATATGTGACAGATCAGAAATTTGCTGGCCTTTACCTTACTACTGTAACCTTTCTTTCCCTGTGCAGCCTGAAAACTGCAGCACCAGTACTGGGGCTATGTGCTTGCCTTCACAACTGAAGTGTACGATCACATTTTTTCGCTGTTTCACACAGCTGCAGGCTGAGATCACCTGAGATCTTAGTCTGTGTTGGTAGTGCAGTTTACCAAGATGCACACCCACAGCGCTGGTAGTGCAGTTTACAGGCTGCAATAAGAAAATGAAAGCCAGCAACAGCTTTCTTACCTGGAACCTTTTGTGTAGGAGCAATCGATGAATTTTTTCAGTTTGAAAGTTTGGTTGCTGGCTATTAAAAAAATAGGGTTTTAAGTGAGAAAGAAAAGTCATAGCCCCAGCGTTGCTGGTGTAGTTTATAGCCTGCATGAGGAAAGAAAGAGCAAGCAACAGCTTTCTAGCCTGGCACTTTTTGTGTGGGAGTAGGCACTGGACGTTTTCAATTTGAGAGTTGGAATCTGGCACGAGTAAATAATGTGATGGTACATTTATATGGAAAGGAAAGCACATAGCTCTAGTGTGCAATTGATTGGCTGCAAGGGAAATGTGAATGCCAGCAACAGCTTTCAATCCTGGCATCCTTTTGGTGGAAGCAGTTGATGGACATTTTCAGTTTTTAGCGGGGTTCCGTAGAAAGAATGTGATTGTAATGTTAGATGGGAAGGAAAATGCATAGCCTGGGTATTGGTGGGACAGTTTATAGGCTCCAATGAGAAAGTGAAGGGCAGCAACAACTTTGTGTCTTGGCACCTTTTGTGCAGGAGCAATGCCTGACACTTTCACTTTTTAAACTGAGCTCTGACTAGAGTAAAAGAATATGATAGTACATTTAAGGGGGAAGGAAGGAGCCCAGCCCCAGTGTTGGTGGATCAGTTTATAGGTGGTACAGGGAAAGAAAATGTGAGCAACAGCTTTCTGTACTGGCATCTTTTGTGCTGGAGCAGTCCCTAGATGTTTTCAATTTTTGAGCTGGAATGTGCTGAGAGTAAATAACACGATGGTACATTTAGGTGGGAAGGAAAGCACATAGTCCTAGTGTTGGTAGAGCAGTTTATAGGCTGCAATGGAAAAGTGAAGGTCAGAACTGCTTTCTGTCTGGATATTTTCTGTGGGAGCAGTGTCAGATGTTTTCAGTTTTGAAGCTGCCCACGTGGTCGGAGAACATCAGGGTACATGTAGTTTGTTAGGCAAGTGCCTTGCCCCATCTAGTGGTTATGTTGAATGGCGACAAGGGTACGGTAAACCCCAGCAAGAACTTTCGGTCATGAAAGTCTCGTGGGAGTAGTCGCTGTACGTTTTGGAAGCTGCCGTAAGTAAAAAATGTGATGGCACATCTAGGTGGGAAGCAAACCACATATCGTCAGTGTTTGTGTTGCAAAGGCTTCAAGGGGAAAGTGAACACCAGCGACAGCTTTCAGGCTGGCTCGTTTTGTGTAGTTGCATTTTTTGAACATAATAGCAACAAAGGCAGTAGTGACACCAAGAACACCTGAGAAAGCCAGGGTTTCCATTTGTACCCCAGCAGCTACTATGCCAGCTAGGACATGACAGTCAGCTGCACAAGAAAGATGCCTGCTTCTGCGCTGTCATCTACTGAGTGTCCTAGGATGTCACCAAAGCTGCAGATCGCTGATTTCTGCTCCTTCACAATAGCAACAGAGACATCAGTGACACCAAGATCACCCGCCAAAGCCAGGAGTTCCATTCCTATTCAAGCAGCTACCATGCTAGCTAGGACATCACAGGCAGCTGTAACAAGTAGGATGCTTGTTATGACAGGATTCTGCCCTCTCATTTATTCAGTTCCTATGACATCACCAAAACTGCACATCTCTGCTTCCTGCTCCCATATAACAGCTACAGAGATGCCAGTTAAATCAGAAACATCTGCCAAATCTGGGATTTCCATTCATACCCAAGCAGCTACTACGCCAACTAAGACATAGGAGGCAGCTGTACAAGACTGTGGCCTGCTTCTGCCCTGCCATCTACCAAATCAACTATGACATCACCAAAACAGCAGATCCCTGTTTCCTGCTCCTGCATAATAGAAACAGAGCCACCAGTTAGACCACTAACACCTGCCAAAGCTGGGATTTTCGATCATACCCAAGTGGCTACACTTCCGTCTGAACATCACTATTGGCGATGGTCATGTGCAGGTTTAGGGGTTGAACTCGATGATCTGGGTCCCTTCCAGCCCAGCATATTCTGTGATCCTGGGATTCTGTGAATCTGTCATCACTAGCAGCTGTACAAGCCAATGGCCAGGTTCTGCCCTGTCTTCAGCCACCTATGACATTACCAAATCATCAGTCACCAGTCAGATGGTGAGGCAAGCAGCGTCAGCAGTGACATCAGTGGTGCCTACAGTAATTTCTGGGATTTGAGCACTAGACTGAGCCGAGCAGGAGGTTTTCAGAGTCAGGGAAACCTGAGTAAGAGCCAAGAGACCTGCTAGGAACCAGCAGCTCTTGTGAATGAGGCTGACGTGGGGAAGGCATTGCCAAAGGCTACTGCAGGAAATATAAATGGCTTCAGGGAGTGGGACTGACCAGGAGCATTGCAAATGGGTTGGGTAAACAGGACTTGATGCGTCAGCAGGGCATGGTGTGCCACTTTGCATGACAGTTTGCGAGAAAGGGTGTATAGGGATAGTCACCCTACTGATCCAGAGCACATTTGGTGTTCATTGCCCTCTCAGGAGGAGCCCAGGTATGGGGCTTGACAGGAAGATGTGTCCTCAGCACTCACCAGAAAAGATGCGATGACACAGACAGAGGTCATGCAAAAACATGCAGCCATCCAGTTCTCAGGCTGTAGGGAGTGCCAGAGCCTGGCAGTGGTATAGGATGGCAGTAGAGGTGACAACTGTGTTAGGTGTGACCAAGTGAGTTCAGAATCCTTGGGGTAATGAGGAGGGTGAGAAGCAAGCTCCCTTCCCTGGACTTCAGAGGAGCAAAGTTTGGTTTCTTCAAGCCAACCATGTCCTGGGCTGCATCAAAATCAGCATGGCCAGCAGATTTATGGAAGTGATTCTTCTCTTCTACTCCACTCTTGTGAGACCCCACCTGGAGTGTTGTGTCCAGCTCCAGGGCCCCCAACACAAGAAAGGCATTGACCTGCTGGAGAAAGTCCACAGGAGGCAACTAAGATGATCACAGGGCTTGAACTCCTCCCCTACAAAGATAAGCTGAGAGAGTTGGGGCTGTTCATCCTGGAGAAGAGAAGGCACCAGGGAGACCTTATAGCACCTTCCAGTATGTAAAAAGAAGGCTGAAAAGGGACTTTTCACAAGGGCAAATACTGATAGGAAAAGGGTGAATGATCTTAAGCTGAAGGTGGGTAGGTTGAGGTCAGATTACCTTCACCACCTGCCCTAAACCTTCCCACTGAAGCTATTTGGCAAATTATGCCAAAATTTGGGATAAGTTCAGAGATGAACAAAATAATTTGTCTGGTGCTTAAAATTATGGATAATATTAGTTTCCCCACTTCAGTTCTCCAGTGTTGCTGCTTCTTGAAAGAGATAGTGTTGAGATAGAAGAAAGATTTACCTTTTAAGGGTTTACAGGACCTTTCCTCAAACCTACACAAAGATTAGTGCAGCTAAAATGGAAATACACTCCTCATCCTCTGTACAAGCCCTCCTATCACTGGCAACAATGTCCTGTGAAAAGTGGGTTTGAAGAAAGATGGTTCAGAGATTTGACAGCACATCTCTGCTGACCTTTACCAAAATGCTGCTTGCTGTTGAGCTGCCACCACTGTGCCTGTTCCTGCCCTCAGTCTACCTTGGCTGCACCATGAAATGGTTGTGTCAAAGTGGGCCTGTGCTCTTGCAAAGTAAGATGTGCACAAGCCAAGTACCAGAACTAAGCTGAGTACCTGCAACTTCTTAAGCACCCACCTGATTATATATAACTGTTTGCCTAAGGGCTTTCTTTTACTTTTTGACCCCCATGCTGATAATATTTGTACACATATTTATGTATACAAATGTCTGATGTCAATTAGCCCAGTCTGATAAATGAAGCATAGAACATACGTAAATGTTTGCAGGAAGGAAGTTTTGATCCTGTTTATATCTTCCATATCTTTAAAGGAAAATAATCTGTTGTCTGTAAATCCAGTCTTTATGAAAATCCCTTCTTGTCAAGTAATTTTGCTATTGTCACATCATTGCTGCTGCTGCTGTGGCTCATGAGGACTGCTGGAGGACACTGTCTGAGGGCTTGAGCCAGCCAGTCCTAGGTAGAATTCATTCCACAACCTTTAAAGGTGGGTCAAAAATGTCCAGAGTGAGGAAGAAGAGTCTAGAGTTCTAACATTGGGGAAAACTTTTGTGACATTTGAATCAAAAGTCTTGCCCCTACAGACAGCAGAATGCTACCACTGGCATTTGGCTTTGAGCTTGTTAGATAAATATATATCAAGTTGCCAACTTGTAGGATAAAGTTAATATGTCATCAAATGTAGCAATGAGGTGGAATAGGAGTTATATTTCTTTGAAACTATGTCAAAGTGTAGAATGTTGTTCCTAGAAATGGTTGGCATTTGTAATTCAAAAGGTACCAGGTGCCTGAAACTGTGCAAGTGGTCACCCATTTTCGGATGAGACTGATCTATCCCATCCCTGCTCCTGTTGGAGAGGCCCATTTAGCATAATACTGTGAAGGACAAAGGCAGAAGTATGCTGTATTAACTCCTAATTTGGCATTTTGATGAATGGGTGGTCAGGGTTTTAACTCCTTTTTCATGCACACAGGAAGAAATCTTTGCCTTCTTTGAAGACTAATTCTATGAATTGCTTTGACTATTAGGTATTGCACTCATTTATCCTTTCAAATTCATTGTAACAATGTGGTAGAAGGTGATCTCCAGTTGTTTTTTAAATTCATGCTACCTTGAAATTTGAATATATTTGCTTTCATCCCACTAGTTTTTAACTATTGCTTGTCAAAGCCAGACCATAATCATTCTTACTTCTACAAATTTTCATTTTCGTGGAGGGCATACATGAAATTTATCTTCTGATGCAGTTTGAAGAAGCCCACTCTGATTTATAATCACATAAGATTCTGGACAATGTGCAATTTTCAATTCTATATTATCATCCTCAAACCTTCTGCCTACTCAGTGCTAATCATATGCTTGCTTAAACATCTGGTGTCTAGACAACCAGAAAGTGTACTGAAATATAAACTGTGATGTTGCTTTTCAGCTTCTCACTTGTTATCACTCAATAGCAGATATCAGAGAAGTTTTACTTCTAATAAACATTGTATGCATTGCAATGGTTTCAGAGATGTATCTCCTTTGCTAGAAAGTAGGAGATACCCAGTTATACCATCAACTCTGCAAATACTTGAGACTAAATTGCACACTAGATTGCATTCTATTTGAACCATATTGGTGGGATTTGCCAGAATAAATAGAGACATTGTGTTAATGTTTGTGTCTGAGCTCACTTTTTTGCCATTGGACAGAAAAAGGCACTTTTAGAGACTGATTGCAGAGGGCTGTGATCCAGCAATGGGTCTTTATGCCATATAATATTAAAGAGATACAGGTTGAGAATCACACAGAATCACAGAATATGAGTTGGACCTACAAGGATCATCGAGTCCAACCCTTAGGCCTGCATAGGATCATCCCAGGAGTCACACCATGCGTTCAAGGGTATCGTCCAAACACTTCTTGAACTCTGTGAGGCTTGGTACTGTGACCACTTCCCTGGGGAGTCTGTTTTGGCACCCAACCACCCTCTGGGTGAAGAACCCTTTTCTAATATCCAACCTAAACCTCCCCTGATGCAACTTCAGGCCATTCCCTTGGGTTCTGTCACTGGTCACCCCAGAGAAGAGATCAGTGTCTGTCCCTCTTCTTCCCCCCACAATGAAGTTTTAACTACGATGAGATCTCCCCTCAGTCTCCTCTTCTCCAGGCTGAACAGACCAAGTAACTTCAGCCACTCCTCATACTGCTTCCCCTCAATGCCCTTCACCATCTCCATTGCCCTCCTTTGGATGCTCTCTAATAGCTTAATATCTTTCTTATGTTGTGGTGCCCAAAACTGCACACAATATTCAAGGTGAGGCCGCTTCAGTGCAGAGCAGAGCGGGACAATCCTCTCTCTCCGTTGGCTGGGGATACTTTGCCTGATGCCCCCCAAGGACACGGTTGGCCCTCCTCGCTGCCAGGGCACTGCGGACTCATGTTCAACTTGCTGTTGACCAGGACCCTCAGGTGACTTCTCACGGCACTGCTTTCCAGCTCCTCGTTCCTCAGTCTGTACGAACTCCAGGGTTGACCCAACCCAGGTGCAGAATCCAACACTTCTCCTTGTTGTACTTCACATGGTTGGTGATTGCCCAGTCCTCTAATTTGTCAAGGTTTCTCTGCAGGGCCTCCCTACCTTCAAGGGAGCTAACAGCTCCTCCCAGGGTCTGGAAGAAGTCATCTGAGTCCCCATTCAGTCTCCTAGGTTGGATCAGGCGCTCCTGGAACTTCCACTGGAAGATTTTGTCTGAGCTGCTACTAATAAAAGGGAAAGACCAGATGCTGTGTTGACTTCAGTAGAAAGGACACACAGTGATGGCTTAATCCCACACTAACTGTTGATTGGTTGGATCTGACACTTTATTTCACTTTCTGGAAAGTTATGTACCTGATTTAAACTGCTCTTCTACTATTGGCCATGGAGAGGGAAAAGAATCTGAAGAACACCCTTTCTGCCTGAAAATATGGAATATCATTTCTTGATGATGTGACTCTGCTGGAGGTGCCCCTGTCTCTCTCTCTTGGTTGTAGATCAACACCTCAAATTAGCTGCCCAGCTTTAAGCATGGTGGAGTGAGATGGGATTAATCTGACCATCATTAGACCAGGACTCAGAGCTCAGATCTGAAAAAAGATTTTAATAAGGTGTCCCTGAAGATCTTCAGATTACAGACCTAACTGCTGCAAGGTTGTTTTTCTTTTGTTGTGTTTTTTTTTTTGTTTTGTTTTGGTTTTGTTTTTTTGTTATTGTTTTTGTTGGTTTTTTTTGGTTTTGTTTTGTTTTTTTTTTTTTTTTTAAGTAGCCTCTACCAAAATAATGACTTCAAACACATTTCTGAAAAATGTGAGCCCATACAGCTTAGATGGAAGAGATTAGCTCTATATAAGAAAAATACCTGCCAGTGACAATCTGCGATCAGAGCTCCTTAATGATTATTTTGATTCAAAAGTGACATAAAAATTCCTGCATGGTGAAACCAAATGGGAAGAGCTAAATGATAGAATGTCATTAGTCTTCTCTCTTACCTGCTATTATTATTTTTCAATCAGGGTCTGATGGACAAAAAGCATGTCAAAAATTCAGCACTCCACTGCGATGACAATAGGAAGAGCTTTTCTGTCATTTGCAGTGGACATTAGGATATTTTCTCAACTCTCAGGATTATAGGTGCTGCTACTGTCATATCACAACTTTAATGGGCACTTAAAGGGACTACTTGGGTAAGCTGAATTAGAAAATCCTTTTGAATTTTGGTTACATCACTACCTATGCAAAGGGCATAAGAAAGTAAATATTGTGGAAAGGAATAAGAAGACAACCATTACGTAAATAAGGAAATTACTCAAGTGTCTAAAACAGGATTTCAGATGACCATTTGTTAAACATTACATTATTGCACAATTTTTATATATCATTAACAGTCTCTCTTTGTAATCTGCATATTTTTATAATATAAGATTCCTTTGCTGATAGTCCATTTTATTGTGCTTGGTGATATTTCTAATTACTAGTGTCAGTGCATCATTACTTTTGCTGGTATTGCACTCATTAATAATCTATGAAGTTTTTTCCTTTTTCATGTTTTGCCCAGCTCAACACATCATGAAACAGGCAACACTTTGCTGTAATGGGAAGTATAATTTTGACAACCAAAATAATTTTCCCAAAAACTGTTTTCTAATACTTTCACATTTTCTGCTGAAGCCCAAACATATGTTTGTAATATGTAATATGTTTGTCTCTCTTGGTATCAGAACACTGTCTATATGTTCCAGAAACTCTGAGACTGAATATATTCTCCAGTATTAATGGTGCAATGATCTATACTGTATCCTTTTAAGACTAACTGTTAGCACTTTACATGTCCTCAATTAGTTGTATTTAAGCTTGTATGAGTCTGAGATCTCCTTCATATCTCAGGTAATGCTTTAGAAGTAAATGAGATATTTCAGGCGTAAAATGTCACATCTTGAGAATGGAACACCGGAACTAGAATGCAATAAATCTGAATTCATTCAGGAAAATGTCAAAGACATATCTACTAGGAGTCAAAGCAGAACAAACATTTCCAAGTACAGATAATAAGTCAAAGAGAAATTATTATAAGGAACAATCAGTAAGGTTTTTGCATTGTTTATAAGAAAACAAATCCAAATACAATGTTTTGGGTATCTCCTATATAAAAGAATCACAAACCAATTTTGGAAGCACAGTTCAGTCTTTGAAATATGGATCAAAGTAGTCTGCACCAAGGAGGTGTTTCTCTGTTTATGTTACTTGAAGGCATCTGCTTTATACTTCATCGAGACTACTGCAAAATTGTTTTCAGCTATAAATTTAGAGTGACCTTTTTTTTTCCTCTCTCAGAAAATGGAAGATGTAAGTGTCATCTTGCTAGCAAACAAATAATTCCTTGGTCTGGCTAAGACTGTGTGTGCTACTCTGAAGGGTGACTGTCTCTCTCTAGAATAGAACTGGTGGAACTATGGTTGGTGAAAATTAATCCTATCATACACATTGCTGGTTCAATTGCCAAACTGGAAATTAAACAGGTAAGTTACATCAAATTGAAATGAAATTTTAAAGCCATTTTCTCTTGGGGTGTTTAAATAAAACAGTTGGGTTGAGCTGCAAAATTTGACATATTTAGATCAAAAATCAACAGAAACAAAGGCAAGGATTGTGTGTCATTCATGAAACACAAGATTAGGAACAACTCTATGTCAATCCCAGGGAAAAAGAATATCCCTGGAATAGAGAACAATGATTCAAATTCCTTCAAGCCACTTTTAGTGAAGGGATCCCCATTCCGAAGTTTTGGGTGTGTACTCAGTGCTAAGCGCCATTCACTGTGCTGAGTTGGATGGAGGACCCAGGCAGCATCCCAACCTCTTCCCCGTCGGATAATCATGGTTAGGAGGTTCATGCATTTCATACCTCTGGAATGTAACTACAGCTCCAAGTTTTGCTTTATTTATTTGGTTTCTCCTTCAAAAACCTCCTTCAAAAAACTTTCCTTCAGGAGTCTTCTCCTTCTCCTGCTGTGCATAGTAGTCTGGGTTTATGCTTGGAGATGAGACATGAGCATTGAGATGCTGTGTCTGCTTTCCTGTGCCATTCTTTGGCACGGGATCTGAATCCCTGGACCAGGCAGCCCCATGACAGCACCTCCATCAGTAGCATCAGGGAAACTGTCACATGTGTCATCTACAGTCATCAGTGATATCAGCAGCTTTATGCTGGTTCCCTATGGCTATTCATGCAAATTTTCATGTTGAGATTTGGTAGGACATACAGCCCAGGTGCAGTCATGATTTTGGGTCAGCCTGATGTGTGTTTTTAGAGAAAAAGGAAATAAGATCTCCTCAGCCTTGTTAGAGCTGACTGTCTGTACACTGAGGTTCCTCAAGTTTGCAATGGTGTGTGATCAAAGCTCCATTCCACTTCCTCTTGTCCCAGCTGAGAAGAATAATGCACAATGACCTTTCCCTTGATTTTGTTGAATGACACATATGTGAAGCAACATAAGTGGTTCTGGGATCATGCTGACATGTAGGGTTGAGGTAAGTCAGTAGAGCTGATGACTGAGGCTGTTATTTCTCCTCATTTCCATGGTAACCTCTCACAAACTGATGATATTTTACCCATATGCAAATGGTCAACAAAGGCCATATGCAACACAATTGTATATGATGTCATGTTCAAAAACCTCCTATACAATACCACAATTGTCCCACTAAAAACTACCTTCTGCAGTTTGAGTTCAGGATGATAAGCTTTTGAAGTCTTTTGAAACTGTATTTTTCTATCTCACACGGAATGGGAGGTATCTACCTGTTTTCTCTGGTCCCCATAACAGCTTGTCAACACACTGGAAGGAGGGGATATCATCTAAAGGGACTGGACAGACTCACTGTGTGAGCCTCATGAAGTTCAACAGGGCCACATACGAGGTCTTGCACCTGGATTGGGCAATCCTAAGCACAAATACAGGCTGGATGGAGAATGGATTGAGAGCAGCCCTGAGGAGAAGGACTTGGCTGCACTGATGAACAAGAAGCTTGATATGACCCAGCAGTGTGTGCTGGCAGCCCAGAAATCCAACTATGTCCTGAGCTACATCAAAAGCAGTGTGGCCAGAAGGTCGAGAGAGGGGATTCTGTCCCTCTACTCTGCTCTTGTGAAACCCTACCTGGAGTGCTGCATCCAGCTCTGGGGCCCCTAACATAAGAATGTCAACCTGCTGGAGCAATCCAGAGGATGGCATTAAAATGCTCAGAGTGCTGGAGCATCTCTGCTATGGAAACAGGCTGAGAGAGCTGGAAGAAGGAAAGGCTTTGGGGAGACCTTAGAGCCCCTTCCAGTACCTAAAGGGGCTACAAGAGAGCTGGAGAGGAATTTTGGACAAGGGCACAGAGTGATAGGACAAGGGGCTTCAAACTGACAGAGGGCAGGTTTAGACTAGATATTAGGAAGAAATTCTTCTCTATGAAGGTGGAGAGGTGCTGGCACAGGTTGCCCAGAGAAGCTGTGGCTTCTCCATCCCTGGAAGTGTTCAAGTTGAGGTTGGATGGCGCTTTGAGCAACCTGGTATAGTGGAAGGTGTTGAAACTAGATGATCTTTAAGGTTCCTTTCAACCCAAACCATTCTATGATATATTTTCATGCCATATCAGCATGAATGGTTTAGGAGATCATAAGTACTGTGTGTATGCAAGCACTGTTCTTCCCCTTTCTGCATGAACAGTGTCCTATTGTCTGGTTTTAATTTGTAGTTCCCTTTGTGCTCCTTTAGCTTCCTCAATGGGTTCTCAAATTTCCTGTCTAACTTGGCAGTGGTGCCCTGGCTGGACTCTTGCCACCCTCTGTTTGGATACACAACCAGAACCCCCAGTGGCCCTTTTATGGTTATCCCTTTAATTAACCTTATTGTGAAGAGCAGCTCTCCAACAAACAGAACCTTTTATACTGAGGATGTAAGGTAATTGTTAGTTATATGTATTGGTTAGTCTTTAGGGTATTTATTTCTCTAATGTTAATTCTAGATTTGTTTATTTCTACTAGGCTGGATAAAGCTGCCAGTTTTCAGAAATTGAAGCTCTGAAAAAAGTACAAGCAATGCAAACCATACAGGGATACAAGCAAGCAGCTGTGAGTCACAGCTTCTACATTCAGTTTCCACCTACACTGCTACACTCAATTAACTCCTCCAAGGCTCGTTTTCAATACTTTACAAGAGCCCACTAATTGTATAGGAGCATGGTGGTTTGGGCAACCTTAGAAGAAAGGGGTTTAGCTATTCAATCAGAGACCGTTAATTTAAGTACTGTAAATCAGTGAATATTGGTAACTAGTTGGCTGTGATTTCCATTCTTACTTGGCTATGACAGCTACTTTTTCTCCTTCAGACCTCTGCCCTCCCATCAATACAACTTAAGTGAACTGTGATTCAAGCCAGAATTTATGAGAAAAATTAATAACACAGATCCTGCTCTTCAGTGAGAGCCACCCACCTGAACAGGGAGTGAGGACACAGCCAGAGGGAAGCTATGCCAGAAGGAAGGCTGTTTGTTTTACCTTGCAATCACTGCCAACGATTGGGTAGAGAAAAAATGGTGACAACAGAAAAGAAGTGAAAAAACTGTCCTGCCCTCTGTGTCCACATGCACCCCAATCTGCTCAGACTGTCTCTGCACTAGCTGGTGCTTTAGAAGTAGAGGATGAAAACCTAAAAGTACCCCAGGAAAAGGGGATCTACTACCTTGCATGACCTCTGCCTGCACCCTGGCTGTTTTTCTTACGCCCATTTGGGTATTTTCCAAGCCACCTCAATAGGGACAATTCTCCCATTATGAGAAAAATGTAATATTTGCCTTGTTAAATTGACTATCAGTTCTGCAGCTGATAATCAGGGAATGGCTTATCTGTTAATCATTCCAGTCAGGAGTGGGCAGCCAGAGACTCTGCATGAGTAACATTGATGGATCAGCCAAAAAAACCCTCCCATGGGCTCCTGTATGGCCCCTCTACACCTCTCCCAGCCTATCTCCCCTCTCCAGGACACAGTGAGCAAAGGGCTGTGATCTGCTCCCAGAGAGGGCTTAAGTCTGTCCCATCTACCTCTTTGGTTCACTGGAGTGTAACCATAATATTGCAGAGACAATGCAAAGCCTGGCGAGGTCTGGGCCACTCTTCCTCACTGGGAAGAAATGGACTGCACCCACTGCAGTCCTTAGGCTGCAAAACTAGCTCCATCCTTACTTGCTACTTCACAGGCGCTAAACGCAGTTCTTTGGGGCATTTCTATGCTGCAAGTGCCACAGCTTTCTCCAGGACCCTAAAGGGAAATGAGCTGCTTGTGTTAACTAATCATGCATGATATATAGCAAGTACTCATACCCCACATCCTAGCTGCCCATTGGTCCAGCTACCCTGGGTTTGTGATGTTAGCAACAGTCTTTGGACCATTCCCCAAATCAGATGTTGTGAGACATGCTAGTACATTGTGCTGCCCTTTCATGGATAGCTTTCATTGGGTAAGAGCAGCACTAAGCATCAGAGCAACCTATCCGACTGCTGAGTCATTGTTGCCAGCCCAACTGGACCAAGGGATTGGATAGCAGCAGTTTTATTATCAGTCTTCATAATTTAATAAAGTGGAATAACTGTAGGACAGCTACCTCACCTCCTGGATCTTCAGCCTTTGGTTTCACTTTGGGATTGTCAATGTAGAGAGACATGGTAGGGCGTGAACCAACCTATCTGGGGCTGTCCCCGTGAAAGCTCCTTGGTGGAAGCTGTGAGCTCAAGCACATGAATCTGTGGAGATGCCAAGCAGAGCTGGAATGAGGCAAACCAGCTGAGTGCTAGGGTGGAGGAAATATACGGCTGCCTGCACCCATCCATGTTGATGTACCCTTGTGGAGGTCAAGGATGGAGCTGCTGGTAAGGGCTGTCCAGTGCCTTTCCCCAGAGCATTTTCCCTGTCACAGGACTTGTCTAGAGCAACTCTCCTCAAGGGTCTGTGTTCTTAATGGAGGAATGTACTCACAGCCTGATATAATGTTGAGTTATAAAGACATGATTTATGATACTTGTTACTGCAAGAAAGGAAAACAGTAGCACCAGGTAGCACTGGTCTGGGGAGAGCTTGATTTATTCCCTACCACTGTATCCAAAAGCAGTGCTGCCCTAGAAAGGCAGCAAGTCTGCTGCTGAGATCCCTGGACTCTCCTTCCCTGTCTTGCCATGAGAAGCTGCTCTTCAATGTTACCTAAGTGTTGCTAAATAACAGAAAGGTGATCCCTCTCACAACATCCTAGGGTCCAGATCCCTCTTGGGAGCCACACATGGGTTTTCCCGATCCAAGGGAAGGAGGAAGGCAGCAATCTGGATTGAAGAACAATACAGGGAAGTCTCATTCAATGGAGCTTTGGCCAAGTAGCAGATTGTTGGTCTGGCTACTAACCTGAAAGCCTCAAGTTTAGCTTCTAACCCAGGGGGATCTGGAGAGATGGGGAATGGCTGTTGCAAGGAAATTCAGTAAAGATGCCTTGAGGTTAGTGCAGAGCCCCTGCTTTGTGCACAAATTAGTCCTTGGACAATGCAAAACGTATCTGGTTGCAAATATGGTGTGTGAGTTACCAACACACACTGCAGGAGGAGAACTGTGTGCAAGTAGATATTTACTGCATAAGGAAGCTCCAAATGGAGTCACCCTCTATAGTTGCTCTGTGTGCTTGGATGCACTTATTTAGGTACTCCCATCTGTGAAAGGAGTCAGGCTGTGCTTGTCTTCAACCATTTTTGGTTGAGTTTAACTGGAAGATCTTCAGACATATTTTGATACACAGGTAACAGTGCAGTCCTGATCCCTGCAGGACTCTCAGTGTGACTGTAAAGTGGACAAGTTCTCACTTCAGGAATGAAAAAGAAGTGTTCTTCTTTCCCTACTTAGGTTCAAAGAGTGCATTGATTTATAAATGAATTAAATTAAGGTTCTGATTAAAAATCTGGCTTAAACTTTCCAAATTTATAAGTGATCAATTACTGCTTTGAAGTCTTCTGCATGTGCTATGGATAACACACTCATGACATGTTGGATGAAAAAAATATTTTCAGCTCTTCTTGGTGATCCAGACCCCTTCACTGTAGAAATCAACATATATATAACATTTTTTTCCCCATGAAGATTTGATCTTCCACCTTTTCAATAGAACTACAGTGGGGTTTTTATGCCTATACTATGAGCAGTCAAGACTGTACACCATTTTCCCTTAGTCTGCATCCTATTTTTGAGAATAGCTGCATTTTTTTTTTTCAAATTTCAGCCCCAATTCATATTTTCCTTCAAACTTTGGAGCACAGACTTGACTGATATACTATAATATTTTGATGCATTGAAATGACTGTTTCTATTACAGCAGATTATTTTTCTAGTTAGTAATATTATTTCTAAAAATTTAAATGTTCTAGAAATAATAAACGAGCAAGAGAGGCCTTACCTCTTGATGAAATATGGGTGCCTAAATACCCTTGACATAATCTCCAGTACATTCAAACATGATACATTTCAAAAGCTTAGTTTGGGGTCAAACTTTGTTGAGGTTATGGCCTGTTTGGACAGACAGCTTGAAACAGATGGCAGGAATCCAGTGAAGAACAGAGGGAGGGGTCAATGGTCAGGATGGAGTAAACAGAACAGCTGGGGAAGAAAAAGCAAGAAATGCATTAAAAGAACGAATATTTTGTACAAAACCTCACTGGCTTTCACCCAGGTTATTCTCTGAGCATAGTCCAAAAAATTGCTGGATACATTGAACCTGCTGAGCATCACCTATTGTCATCACCAATCCCATAAATGTTGGTAGAGTAAAATGTCCGTAGAGCAAAAAGGTGAACACCAGTGGAGCTTGCCTTTGCTGGTGTGAATGAAACTATCCTGCCAAAGGGTTGCTTCCAAGCAGGAACCTGGTTATGCTGGTTTAATTGTTCTGTGACAATTTTTATTCATGGAACATGAGGGATTCAGGCACTCAGGTTGATCCGAAAACCACTCGGGATAATTAGAGTCAACTCAGAAGTCCTGAATAATTAGCGTTTCAACATGTGTAAGTCCAAACTGATGGGAAAGCATCCACTCCCTTCCCCATGCATAAAGCCTCTTCAAGTGACTTTTGAAGTCACTCAAGAAGTGACTTTTCTGTGTTCTGTGGGTTCCAAATTGATCCAAACAGATATTTATATCTATGTCACCAGTGAGACTGTAAAAATCCACCCAACATTTGACTTATATTTTCTATGTGTTTCTTCCTTCTTCTCTGCTGATTCAGAATTTCCCTTTCTGTTTATATGCTTTAATTCTCCCCCTTCTACTGTGAAACAACTGTCATAACCTTTTTGCAAAGGTCCGATTTTTCACACCTTTCCCAGCTGCTGCTAGATCTACTCTCAATTCTCTCACAGTGTCTGGCTGGAAAACTTTGCCAGGTTTTGTAACCTCATTCTTGAGACCAGGGGTCTTGAGAAGCCCATCTGGGAGCTCTGCAAAGCAAGACAGAACAAGGTAGATAGGACCAGTTGCCACAGAGTTGTGTCCCAATAAATTACCTCTAGTCAGGATGTTATGTTAATGATACTCGAAATAGTCTTATTCTGTCCCATTTGTCAAGTAAAACATGAGGATGGTTTAAACTACTTCACAAGCAAGGAGAGGTGTAGAGAGCTGTGAGGGCTTGGCTGGTGAACAGATTGTAACTTGACCTCATTCATTTACAGCTGAGACATCTTCAAAAACAGCACTGGTTTAACCAGAAAAATAATTGCCATACCTTTCCAATGCAGATAACACATTGTGGCTTTATTTCTGAGTTGTAGGATGTCTGCAACAGTGCAGTGTAAAAGCAAGAGAGGTTTGGAGTTATGTATGGAAAACTTAGCTACATCTTAAGTATGTCTTTTAGGCCATTATTACTTGAATAAACCTTTTTTTATTATTATTTTTGGAGGAGGAAAGATAGGGAGATCTGCTCAATTTCATCCAAATACAGCAAGATATTTCCTTGAGATAAGACTTTATTCCCATAAAAACTCTTGCACAAGACCAAAATCCCAACAGGCAAGTTGTGAAATAAGAAGTGGGAAGAAAAAAACACCATTTGGTCAATGAGATGCTGAAAGCATTGCTCCACAGACAGCAGTAAGTGATTTGTTTAACCATGCATCACACAGGAACTCTGCTAGGAAACACCTGAGAATACTTTGTGTGGCTGAATCCAGAGGTCTGCTGAACAGTAGTAGGAAGTACACGATGCAAACCAAATGAAGTGAAACATTCTGTAGTGCACAAACGTGATATCATTGCACTATTATTGCATCTACTTGGAAGCCTCCTCGTGAGCAGTCTAAGGAAGCAGGAGGCTGGAAAAACAATTACACTGTGGGAAAAGAAGACAACATGGCATTGGATGTGCACAGGCAGAGTTGTGCAAAATTTTCCTTATTGAAAGCTGGTCTTGATTTCTGGTTTTGATTACTGTTTTAAGAGGGTAAGCTGACATTAGACTTTAGATATCAGATCTAACATTTCAACCAGTTAAAGCAAAGCACTTGGTGCGTCTGTTTCAAACTAAATCTGACTTCTTACCCAACAGTGAGTTTGACTGAATACCCACAAACCGGTGTTCAGTTGCCTTTGAGATACCCTGGGGTATGCAGCCTGGCCTCCAGCTGATAGCCAAGAATAACTCTGTCCTGTAAAATGGTTTTGGTCATTAGGCATGGAGTTATTATGGCAGCTCCATTTCCAGTTACACTTTCTACAGAGCTTTTCCAGCAGTGATGCTTTGGCAATGTTAACCCACTTAGATGTGGTACAGGGATGCTCAGCATTAGAGTCCTGTGGGGCTTACACAGACATAAATGGTTTTATGCTGTTTGTGATATTTCTGAATATGCCAATGAGCAGACTGTGAAATTCATCGATAATTTCAACATTAAACATAGTCCTCTGCAGACTTTATGCACCAGATGGAAGAATCAGCAACTGAACAAGGACTATAAAGATTTATATTCTGGACTTAAATATCTGGAGTGGTAATTAAAGCACCCAAATCCTTCCCTGGGTCTTCACTTCACTGGGCATCTTTCTCTCTAAACAGGAGAGGAACTCGATTTCTTGGTGATAGGTCCGGTTCAGCAATGCAATAACTTGCCTGATGTCTGTGGTGAAACACCAGGGACTGATTAGAGGAAACATATGGTCATGAATCACATGTGTAAGGTAAAAAACATATGCTAAGGTCTGTTACAAAGAGCTTTTTCCAAGAGTAAACAACAATTAGTGAAGCTGAAAGTTTGTGACTCTTTAATTTACAACTCTTGCCAGAATTTTTTGTAGCAACATTTTAAAGTGAAAGACAGTGGGGTCATAAAACTTATAAATACAAAAAAAATCACAAATTACAATATAAGTACTCATGATGGAAGGAATTTTTAACAATAAGAAGCATTTTCAATGAAAATCTTACCTGATAGGTAAGATTTGAAAAGGTTACTACAATTGTTTTAATTTATGTTCTTCCTTTGTCCCAGAACTAATTGAAGTGAAAAATATTAAAAGGTTTATATATTTCAACAGCCTAATATTTTGGTTTTACTTTGTTTTGGTTTATTTTGCTTTGTTTTGTTTTAGTGACGACTGGGAGGGATGTTATTTAGCATTGGCTGATTGAAATATTTCTTCATCTTCTCTAGAACAAAGATGGTAAAAGCAGACTGAATGTTGCAATGGTTACTTTTTTATTATTATTTTATTGATAATGTCCTTGCTGCAGTAGGAATATCTGAATTCAAGTTGAATCTCTGTCCTTACAAAGGACTCATTTCCCAAATACACATTTTCCAGAATTTTCATGGAAAATTTTGAAAAGAATAATTATATTTTGAGCTATAAAAAGAAAAAAAATTAAAAAGGAAAAAATACAGAAAAAGTATGTAAACTCAAACTTCCATAATCTGACTAGTTCTGCCCCCATATGACATCATCACCCACTTTTGCCATCTCTCTGGACACTTCCACCGTCAAATCTCTTCCACAGCTTCAGTACAGGCGGTAGACAGCATTTACAAGCTCAGTTTCTCTGCTACTCTATTCCTCACCTAAGTTCATGACCCATTTTTGTTTTGCAAATATTGGAGAATAATTCAAATTGTGAGGAGCATCTGAAGAGCTCCAGTGCAGCTCCCTGATCAAAGCAGGGTCAGCTTCAGTGTCAGAATTTCTCTGGGCCTTGCCCTGACGAGTTTTGAAAGTCTCTAAGGATTTTTCAGAGTTTGGCCTCCCTCATTATGAAGAATTTTTTCCATATGTTTAATGTGAACATCTGCAGTTGTAACTCTCAGGGGTTGTAAACTGTGCTCGAACTGAATAGTCCCTCCTCCCGGGACGAGTTGATGCTGTCTTCCTTGTAACTGCCCATCCAGTACTGACAAAAGATTTTCCTCTAAGACTTCTTCTCCAGGCTGAATAAGCCTAGTTTTCTCCATCTCTTTCTCAGATATCAAATGCTCCATCCCCCTGATCATCTGAGTGGCCTCTGCTGGATTCAGTCCAGTTTGTCAGTCTCTCTATTGCACTGTGAGACCCAACAGCCTGACACACTAATCAGATGTGATATTAGATGGACCAAATACAGGGGAGTAACAGCATGTCTTGACTTTCTAACTAAGCGTTTGAAAATACAGCTCAGTATGTAGCTGTATTTCATTGTCACTAGGGCATGATGATGACTCATGGACAACTTGTCCATTCAGACCCTCAGATCATCTGCAAAGCTAATTTCCACTCATCTTGTCCCTAGACTGGAGTGTCATATGAGCTTGTTCCATCCAAGGTGCAAGTCTTTGCTGAACATCATGAAGCTTCTCTGGTCTTGCCTCCAGGATCCTGGACTCCTTTCTCCCCTCCACTTTCTGGGAAAGTCGGGAACAGTAGAGAGGAATCTCCTCTGTAGTCACCTCCCAGAATGTTTCTTATAAAGTATACTGCTTATGAACTGGAAAATCATAGAATGACAGAATGTTTTGGGTCAGAATGGATCCTAAGATCACCTAGTTCCAACCCTCATACCATAGGCAGGGATGCCACCCACTAGATCAGATTCCTCAAAGCCCCATCCAACCTGGCTTCCATAGATGGGGCATCCTCAGCTTCTCAGCAAGCTGTGCCAGTGCCTCACCATCCTCACAGTTAAGAATTTGTTCCTAACATCTAAATCTACTCTCTTTTAGCTTAAAACTGTTCCCTCTTGTTCTGTCATTATCTGACTGTTTTAAAAGCTGCTCTATTCTTTTATAAACCCCCTTTAAGTACTGAAAGGCATCAATGTCTCCCAAACATGCGTCTTTGATGCAATGACCGCCAGAAATGGGCAGGAGGAGAAAATCTGTGGAACTATCTTGGCTCTGCAATGCAGCAGATCTACCACGAACTATAGCTTGGGAGAAAAGTGATTCTCTCAGTGTTGCAGACCTTTTCCCTTATATTTACCAAAATTTTGTTTGGTATCATGTTGAGTCACCCTCTAAATGTCTTTGCTTCTGAAAGGATGTTGCACAGTCTGACAGACACTCCTCACAGAATTCTTCTGTGCTTATACAGTCTCTTTTTCCTCTTCAGATTTACCCCATTTCCTTGTTTACTTTATACTTCTGTTTGTCAGCCCTGTGAGCTGGTGTCCTCCTCTGTTTACATGCATCACATACTTGCAAGCAGCATGTTGCCTAACCAAGCTTTTCCCATCCCTCTCTTTTGAATGGTCTTCCATTTCCAGTTACACTTCTCAGTTACCCATCATGAAGACCTGAATTGTACTAAACCCCTCTTCTCTACTCCATTTTGCTTTCATCTTTCACTGTTTTATCATCCTTCATTTCTACTTCTGTATTATCTATCTCCTCGGCTCTCTTCTCACTTTTCAAGAGAGGAGGTGAAACTTCACAGATCTTCTCTAAACTCTTGGGGAGAGGTGGGAAAGTACCTACTACTGTCTGTTCCTCTGGAGTATTTTTAGCTTTTCAATTCTCAGAGCGAATTACACCAACCCTTTGTTTTCTCTTTTTCCCATCACTCACTCTGAGCACTCTGATGGCTCTCAAGTCCTCTCATCCCCCATTCCTCTTTTTTCTTGGCAAAATCTATTTGGACCCTCACTAACCCAGGATCTGTGAGACCAAAATCCGATCTGGCTGCATAGTTGCAGCGTTCACAGGAAGCTGCAGACCCTACACCTAATTTTTGTTTGTTCCTTATGGCTAATTTTCCTTTGTCACTCAAATTATACCACAACAATAGTTGGGTGGGGGAGTGAGAGTGGAGAGATATTTAAGTTGGGTTAATATGATCCTTCTGAGGGTAGACTACAGGGCTGAGGAGCTGTTGGTGGTAGCTTTGCTGTTTTTCAGCTCTTCAGATGCTCAAAACAACTCTGGAGGAGCAGAAGCTGTCATTAGAAAGCTGCAAGTGAAATAATTATATATACATCTGGACAAACAGCTTTTTTTCTGAGGCTTGTATAAGACATATCACAGAGCCTTGGTTTTGAGAGGAAATGGACCCAGTTTTCTGGAAAATGAGACTTTTTTCAGGGTTGGTGAGATGCAGGCTGCAAATTTAGACATCTGAAATCAATCACGGATCACTTTTGAAAATCTTGATCAAAATGATCACAGGGACAGGCATGAAATAGGAATCCACAGGCACCAGCAGCACAGGCTGTTTGTTATAACAGATGATCATTTAGCACAGGTTGTTCTAATTCAGGTCAAACAAAGCTAGTCCTGAAGTGATGTATTTCTTAGACTAGCCTGCGTGCATCTGTGCCTTTGCACATGTGTACACAAACAGAATTGGTAATTGTTTATAGAAAATAATATGGCCAGAGGATACCTTGCTGTGCCAAGTGGGACCTGTTTTTCTTTCTCATGGAGATACAGGGGATTCAGGTTGTGATTTCAGTTTGTTTCTCCTCAGAAAAGTAAAGGAGTACTGAATGGCATGGAGAACAGATAGGAGCAGGAAAGCAAATGCTTTGAGCTCCCAAAATATTTGAAAGCCCTTGCTTGTGTTGCATACTAACCCACTGTGGGTAGTTCAGGGCTGAGCAGGGGACCTGCAGAGAGATCTGTAGCCAGAGGCTCTGATACTCTAGTATGGTATTGTCTTGGCTTCACAGGAAAAAAAAAACAATACCTCTGGAAACTGAGATTTGATTTTCCACGGGTGGTCAATATGAGTCCTGACTTGCTGAACTTTCAGGGCCTCTCTCTGTTTCTAGAATTTCTAGCATTTCTAGTTTTTCCAGTACTTAGCTCTTCCTGATCCCACTGCAGAGGATTGTTTTGGGGAAAAAAACACAGCAAACCATGATAGTAAATATTTGAGGGAGATCTAGTGCTGTTCAGTATGAAGAAAATAAGGTTTTGGGGAGACCTCATTGCAGCTTTCCAGTACCTGAGGGGGGCATATAAGAAGGAGGGAGAGAGACTTTTTATATGGGCAGATAATGACAGGACAAGCGGGAAGAGTTTTGAACTGAAAGAGTACATCATTTAGATTAGATGTTATGAAGAAATTCTTTACTCAGAGGGTGGTGAAACACTGGAACAGGTTGTCTGGAGAAGCTGTGGATGCCCTACCCTGGAAGAGTTCAAGGCCAAGTTGGAAGGGAATTTGAGCAACTTGATATAGTGGAAGGTGTCTCTGTCCATGGCACAAGTGAGCTGGAACTAGATGATCTTTAAGGTCCCTTTCCATTCTCTAATTCCATGATTTTATTGTCCTGTCCTATGCAAACACCTGCAGAGAGGAAGGCATTTGTTGCATGCAGCAATTTAAAAAAAAATGCACTGGCTGCATAAATCCCAAACACTTTATTACATATCCCAGAATCCCAGAAGGATATCCTTGGTTTAGCAGTATGAGCTCTTTTTGCATCAACAGAGTCTGTTGCAAGGACTTTATGAAAAAGTAATGACTGAGGGTGTAAAATTTTTATTGCAGAACTACAGTCAAAACAGCCTACATTGTGCCTACTATCCTGGTTTTGGCTGGGATAGAGTTAATTTTTTTCTTCATTAAACCATTACACCAACCTATTAGGAAAATGGGGCTGACTGGCAGAAAGACGTGTAATGTGTGACTAAAGGCTGTGTTTGATGCAGGATCAGATACTTTGGTGTTTGGGCTTTTTGCAGACACAGTAACAAACGGAAAAGGCAAGACTGCGGCTGTCATCTGCATACCCCTATTCTGAGGATTAATACCATGTAGAGGTCACATTTCTACCCGTTTTTCCTCTCTATTTTATCCATATTTTCTTTCCCTTGTGCTCCTCACCCCATCCAAAATAATAGAATTAGATGGAGCAGGGTCATGTCACTTCTTGGTTTATTATGCTGCTAACAGAGAAACACAAACAAGCCGTGCTGCATTTTGCTCCTGAGACTTATTCTTAAGAAAACTGTTTCTGCTCCCAAGGAAGTCTAATTAGTCCCAGATGTTTAGTAATAACAAGCATTTCCTATTGGGAGACCCAAACAAAAGTAGTGTTAAAACCATTAATTAAATGGGTTTGGCTCTGTCATCGGATATTTAACTAATTCCAACTTGATGCTAATCAAGCTAACTGGCTCTCAGAAGGAGATATAAGTTTGCCATGCTCGACACAAAAGCTGTGAACTCAGTGTATGGCAAATCAGCCCACATTTGGGCACACAGCTCAGCTTGCCTTCACACACACACAAAGGAAAAGCTCATTAACTTCAGCATCAGGCTTCCCTGCAGCCACTGCTTGTGCAAACATTTTCCTACAAGAATAAGGTCTTTAGCCAATGATTAGCATGGGCTTTTGTAGATGTTTTATCAGGCCCCACTGCTGCTGATTGTTTGTGCAAATTTGTAGAATCTCAGAATCACAGAATGATTTGGGTTGGAAGGCACTTTCAAGACCACCTAGTTCCAACCCCCTTGCCATGGGCAGGGACACCTTCCACGTCACTCAAAGCCCCATCCAACCTGCCCTTGAACACTTCCAGGGATAGGGCTGCCACAACTTCTCTGGAAAATCTGTTCCAAACTTTTGCCTACATCTTCAGTAGATCTTGTTCTCCACTGGTCATACTCTGAGATATGGAGCAGCTGCCCCTGCTCCAGGACCAGGAGGTAAAAGGTGAAGTCTGAATACCATAGAAAAATATAAAGGCTTTTCTTTTATTCTATGGAGCATTCCAAGCTGATGGTTTAATATATTCACAACCCTGTGCTTTTTATTAAGTTCAAAGATATTTTTTTATTGTACAAAATTCCACAGTGAAAATCACCAGCCAGTTTCTTACATAAATGCTTTAAAAAAGAATTATACACCTTTTTGTAGTGTGTTAATTTTGACATTCACTAGCTGGAAAAAATAGGTATGGAGCAGCAATTTGGCTCCGAGTTATTTACTTGGACAGGTTTCAGTTTGACCCCTATTACTCTTGTATGTTTTAATGTACATTTACCGGCATTAAAAGAAAACCTGACACAGTTCCTTTCAAAGCCATTGAACCCTGTTAGCAGGTCAGTCTCCCCCTCTTGTTGAGCTTTTCTTAACTTCAAAATGGTTAATTTTCTGTCATGGTTTAGAACACAAGGTATGTCAGTGTCAACTTTTAGCAACAGAACACGTTAGCCACCTTAAACCCATCATAGAATGAGGATCTATGTAACTTTTCTTGCAGCCCATCCTATCTCTTTAGGGAGAGACAGTGGACATCTGATCTGAATAATATCTCAGGACTAGGTTCCCTGTGTATCATTTCACAATGATATTTTTAAAGTATCTTTTTGTAGACTAAATCCTGTGACCTTTAAAAATAGATATATTATTCTTCTGCATTGAAATGCAACTGTATGTAGTGAATTCCCAACAGTTTTCCTCAGAAATAAAAAAATTTCAGTCCAATGATAGCTGGTTAAAATTCATCTCCAAGATTTTTCTTTTAAAAAAATGTTCACCCTGGAGATTAATTTCTTCACATTAAACCCAGTTAAATATGCATTGCACATGAGGGGTAAATTTCTCCTCTTTTAGTTGAGCTGTGGACCTGTGAGCTTCTGAGCAGATCTGGGTAATGTATAGTGCAGTTGTTTCTTGCTTGAGACTTCTTCTACATCACTCATGGGTAATAAGTTCCAGGACTAATTGACCTCATATACTTCTCATGTCTTGTCCTTGTGACTGGAGCAACATCCTAACAAACATTTTCTAGATTTTCTAGATGTCAACCACGAGCACAACAGACACGAACTGTAATTTCCTTCTTTTTTTTTTTTTTTAACTAAATTCTCATTGGTTTGGAACTGTTGGGAAATTTGCAACCAACTTCAAGGAGTGAAGATTGTGTTTTGACCCACTCTGGTATATTTTGGTATGATTTCAGTCTAAGAAGTGTTAGGACCTAACCACTTAGGAAAAAACAAAGCTCAGACCAGACCAAATCAAAACATCTTATGGAGGCACATAACTTTGAGAAGCGGTTTCCTACGTGGCTGATGTAATCAATGAGCTCTGAGCTTAGTGGAAAGTCTCAGGTCTCAAGACCTTAGAGGGCTTTTTCTTTCGGTCTGGTTTAAATTACACATTCCTCAAAACAACAGCAGTGCTTTACAGTGGTCTCCTCTACCACTGTATGAACTTGTTAAGCAGATCTGCATGTGAATGAAACAAGTGCAAAACATGGCAAATTCTCCTTCTGGTCCCTGGAACCCAGACCACTACAGGGGCACTTCAAAACCATCTTAAAATCCACAGTTCAAAATCAAAGATGAGAGTTTCACCCTTTATTTATACACACTGCCAGTGTAGCACCCGATTTCTTCAATTTTCAAGGCATTTTGTGTTTCTATGCTTTAAACTGATGGCTGAAGTTTTGCCTTCGGAAGCAAAAAAATGAACCTGCACCGATGATAATCACAGATAAAACCAACACAAATGTTAATATAATAAGGATGTTGATTTTCTTCAGATCCTCTTTTTCACAGTCTTCTGATCTAATGTTCCAAATGTACATTTCTTCCTGATACCCGAAGTTCTGAGTGTACTGGCACGTTAAGTGCTCCACGTTGGGGATCTGGACATTTTTGTTCTGTATCATTGATGAAAGCCAGATGTTTCCACAGCAGTCGAGTGGGTTCCCAGTGAGATATAAGTTTTTAAGTGAATTTTCTAATGCTAAAATGTTGCTGTTCTGTAATGTACTGAACTTATTGTTCCGTAGGTCCAGAACTTCCAGTGGAGAGTCACTACCCCACTTAGGCAGCCAGTTCAACTGATTTTCAGAGAGGTTTAAATGTTTAAGGTGACTAAAACAAGGCAAGTCAATATTTAAATCCATCAAGCTATTGCCATGTAAATACAAATATTCCAGAGACTTTTCCAGTCCTGACAGTGCTTTAAGTTCTATTTTCAGTCCAGGGTTCATGGTGAGATCTAAGACAATCAGAGAAGTCTTGTAGAAGCTGTGTGCTGGTAGGGTGTTCAGCACGTTGTCAGCTAGGTACAAGTACTGAAGAGTAGGAGAATCAACAAATGATACACAACCACTTTCCTCTCCAGCAAGTCTTTGCTTAGCTAATGCGGAGTACATGCTGCAAAGGTTGATGTTGTTGCTTTGTAGATTAAGCAGTCTGAGGCTAGGAAGACTAGAGAAGATGTCAAATTGCAGGGTCTGAAGATGGTTGTTTTGAATATAAAGCTCCTTCAGATTGGACAACACACCAGCATCAAGGAGAAGGTTCTGCAAAGCATTGTAGCTCAAGTCAAGGACAGTTAGGGACATTAATGCATTGTCACAAGTTACTAAAAATGCTTGGAGACAGTTTTTACTGAGATTAAGGGTGTGAAGGGACAACATTGATTCAAAGAATTTATCCGGAATGGATTTGATTTCATTATAACTTAAGTCTAAATATACAAGCTGGGATAAATAAGGAGAACTTATGTTTCTACTTTGCTTCTGATCAAGAAGACGGAAAGAACCATCTAGCCACTCATTTTCCATGTAATCCTTTTTATTATGAGGGGATTCAGCAGTGAGCTGGATTAAATTATTTGATAAATTCAGAGTTACCAGTTTATTTACCTGAGGGAAGACTGGGAAGTGAAGCAATTTGTTTTCACTCAGATCCAGACATCTTAAGCTATATTCATCATCTGACTTTGTGATGTGGAAGGTCTCAATGCTATTCCTGCTAAGGTCAAGTATCTCCAGCTGCCTGAGGTTGAAATCGGAGATGCAAGTAATTGAATTTGTGGAGAGATTGAGTTTGGAAAGGTTCACTAGAGTCTCAAAAGCACCTTCTTCTATTTCCATGATGATATTACTCTGAAGATCTATCTCCACAAGACTGGGAGATCCCTGAAACATCTTGTGTGATACCATTACAATACTGTTGTCTGCCAAGGAAAGATACTGCAGTGTTGGAGCTTGTTTAATGAAATACTCAGCCATCCCATTGTACAGACTGTTGTGCGACAAGTCCATTATTTCCACCTTGGGTAAAAGTCCAATCCCCTCTGTTCCATTCTGAGCAAGCTCATATAAGTGATTCTTGGCTAAATTTATTTCTAGCAAGCTCGTCATATGTGCAAACACTCCAGGCGTGATGAAGCTTATCTGGTTAGAGCTTAAATCCAGACACTGGAGGGAAGTGTAAAATGATAATGGCATTTCAGGGATGCTTTGAATCAGATTTCCAGACAGATCTATTTTGTTTACATTTAAATGGAGCTCATGAGGGATTTGGTGGAGGTCTTTGTTGTGGCAAAATGCCTGAGAGTTTGCCTGCCAGAAAAAGAGAGAAGAGGGGCTGTCACATAACAAATGAAAAACATGGTTGCATTAAATGCAAGGAAAATAACATTCAGCATCCAGGTAGATCTTTCTTCTGAAACACTGATCACACCACTTTCTCTGAGCACTCAGACAGCAAGAACAGCAATCCTAACACTTCTTTGCAGCTAACAGCACTCATTTAATTTTAAAGACATTTCTGACTTACAAATTTTCTTACTTTTGTCACTGCATCATATTTTTCAAACTCTACTTGAAATATTAAGTACTACTTAAAAGAGCTTCACTCTGTTGGCAGCATGGGTCCCAAAGCAAAGAAGTGGAAAAACATAAAAGGATCCTATAGCCCAAACCCTGTCTCCCCTTCATATTCACATCCTCAGATATTTGATCATATCTTCCTTTAGCCATGGCTTAGTTAAGCGATGCGTCTTTAACCAAATTGGTCATTCAGCAACTGAAGTATTTCTGATGGAAATCTCTAAACTCTTCTGCTTTTACTATCCATGTTTACCCTTTTCCTAAGGCTCCAGTTTCCTTCTTCTTGCGTGGGGAGCACACCTTGTGAAACCAGCCATACAAGACACCCATGATACAATATGAAAAAGACAAATTATGTAAAGCCAGTTTTTGAGAGGGAAAAAGCTGTGATGTGCAGTGAGGGTCATGTCTTTTCAGGCCAATTCTCAGCAGCAGATATATGAAAAAAACAAGCATCAAAGTCAAATTTATCTTCCAGATGCAAGTCTGTTTAATTGCAGCTAGGATTGAGTCTGTGCCCAGACCAAAGTTTAGAGTGTATGTTCATCAGCAAGATCAGAAACATGAACATGACCATCCTTGCATAAATGTCAAGCTGTATTTTGTTATTAAGGAGAACATACAGCAGTGTGAGGAAGTGGAATGTGAAAGGCTTAAGCAGCATTTAATTCACTGGAGGAAAACTCTTGTTATGAATATATTTGCGTGTCTGGGGCATACAGTGTTCATGAAAAGATCAGAAAAGAAAGAAGTAAAGAAAGAAATCTGTTGAATCTTAACTTCAGTGGAGAAGCAGAATCAGATTCCATGACACATTGCTTTTCAGACATTAAAGAAACATTTAAAGTAAAAAATATTAAACCCCTTCTGTTTCATGTGAACTTTGAGGTGAATTAAGTGGCAGATCTGTTTAGGAGAAGTGGGGCACTAGTCAATGTTTTGTGAATCTCTTTTGCATCACCTGAATTTTGGAGACCACACAAAAATATGCCAGAGAAGCGTTAAGTGCTTATTCAAACTCTAGATATATACAGACTGCTCCGATTCCTTCATGTGATATATCTTTACCCAAAGATCCCAAGTAATTGACCATTAAACCCTGAACACCTTCCTTTTTTTCCCCCCTCCAAGTCACTTAAATCTCACCCAGATAAAAAAATTAGGAAAAAAAGAAGGAAATCTTCTGGCTTCTCCCTGAAATTATTTCTTTACTGCAAAGTCCCCATAGAATTGCTCATTTTGAGCTAAAATATGCCCTGAGTTGGCTTAGCTCCAAGGCACAAGAAGGAAGCCTCTTCTTGTTTGGTTTGTTGAAGAGGGAGAAGTCAGAAGGATACAAAAATACAGAGCGAGAAAGCAGCAGGTGCTTCACAGCCTAAGGCAGATGCCAGGTTTCTTCCCACACTTTGAGCCAGATCTCAACAAGTGTTAAACCCCCTCCACTCCTTGTGGGCAATAAGCATCTTAGCAAAGTCCTGATCCAACTCCTGTTGATGCCAGTTGGCAGGTTTTCACTGAAGTTGATGGGTGAGTAGTCAGTCCCAGATCACCAAGTATCTTGCAGGATTTGGCCTTTAATTTACATCCATGGAACCTTCCCAGTAATAAAAGAGACTGATCAAATCTGTACCTTCCACTGTCTGATATTTGTTCTTATAACATTTCCCCTCCCATTATTTTTTTAAAAGTTTCATTCCTTTTCACTGACTATCTTCATCCTCACCAAATTTCTTATCTTTTGCACCATCTTTTTTCCCCTGAGGCTCAAACAGCATGAATGTCATTCTCATCAGCAGTAGAAAGAAAAATGAAGTACATCTCAGTGGATTGGAGCAAACAGCATCTGTTTGATGTATCTCTCCTCCTCTCACCTCTTAGCCCAATGGGTTGGCAGCCTGAGACTGGAAAAGTCTCAGGCTTTTTTTTCGTCATGTTCTGACTTCATCATCTTTGCCACTGCTGTCATCAGTTTATTCCACATCCATTGGCAAGAAGTACTGCAGGGTGAGGAGCACTTGACCCCTTCAGTGTCTGGTCCCATTCATGTGCTGGCAAAAAATGACCCAACAGTTCAAAAGCTGAGCATCATTTGGATTCTGACTCCAATTCTTCACTGCTCAGCACTGTGTGGAAGTTGTCATTCACCTTAGTAAGAGCCCTACAAAAAAGTGGCTGGATCCAAGCCTTCACTTGTGTTCTATGTTATCAACTTATGAACATGTGAACCAAAGAATTTGGGCCGGAGCCACTTGGCAATGACCTGCACTTGAATGTTGTCCATGACTGTTCTCAGAAGAACTCCCCAGCTACACAATCAAACCTTAGCAGTTTGCCCACGTACCCCACATCAGCTGACCTATAATAACCAGATATGCACATATTCTTGCATCACCTCAATGCAAGGTAAAATAGAATTCCCTAAAATCCTCTCCCTTCTATAAATTATTTCAAAGCTTATCCTTTACCAGTTAACACGAAATAGCAGAAACATCTTTCTTTGGGAAGTGAACATGATCTAGTTGAAGCCTGTGGAAGGCAACATGAGTTAGGAAGAAGCTCCTGACATTTAAGCTATGCCTTGTTGTCTTGCAATAAGTAGATGTGCCATAACTGGTACAATCAGTGCATGTCAGTCCTGGGGGGGGGGGTCTGGTAGGAAGTGTTCAATTCCTCTTTTAGGACTCTAGTTCAATGACAGGAGCACCAGTGGTGAGTCAGAGAAGGGCTTAAGTTTCTGATTCATCCCTCTTCCAGGAGACTTGGGATGAAAGTTTCCATTTCTGAGTTTTTGCTATTCTCAATTGTCATCACAGGGAAGGTATCAAGTAGAACAGTAAGGCAAAAAATGATAATGCAGGACTTCAATGGACCATCAGTTAATCCAGTAGCTCCCTCTTTCTTTGTGTTTGGATTTACACCCATCTTCCATTGGACCAAACATCGTCTGAAGGAAGACAATCAGAAAGGACATTAGCAATGCTGAGCTGTTAATTTATATCAGATGAGCATCCCAGACCTTGACTGCAATGTGTTTTCTGTCAGAGCTAAATTTATCCCAGTTTAGCTGCACACAGCCCTGGATTGTTGGCTTGATGAAAGCAAAGGAGTGGTGGAAACAAGCATGTGTTTACTCCTCAGCAGTCAGCCTGGTCTGTGACCCATCAAGAAATGAGAGGGGATGAATCTGCTTGGGTTATTGCACGTCTTGCCCAGCCTTCATATGACTATGATACATGGGACCCGAGCTGACATGTTGACAGTGGCTTCATCAGTCTTCCTTCTCCAGCCAATGAGCTGAGCTGCCCAGACACCTTCCCAAGATCTTTTTATATATACTAGGTCTTAATTCCTTTGGAATTCAGGAAATGCAGCAAAACATCAGGGTGGACAGGAATGGAATGAGTCCCATAAGGGAGTTGTGTTCAGCTAGCAAATAATTTTTTTCCCTATTTTGGAAATTCTTGAGGATTTGTGCTGAACAGCTTCAACGTTCAGGAAAAAAAAGTTATTCTTAAATGTCCTGTTACAATCAGAAGCACTTTGATAGGGAAGGGAGAAAGTTCCACTTTGAACAGTACTATGAATAACATTCATAGGACTGTTCCAGGTGCTCACAAAAATTCAAGGAACAAATTTTGTACTAGGTCAAGAGGCTTTGTCACTTCATTTCCCTCCAGCAGAAGTCAGGTACAACTTCCCTGGCAGCAATGCTGTGTCAGGACAGAGGAGGTCAGTCTCCCTGTTATTACAAAAGGGCTGGTATAGATGCATTTCACAGAAGATACTTTATTTAAAGCACAAAGAACATGGGCTTGATATAAAGGAGTTGATTTTAGGTCTAAGTTCTTTCTCTGTCTCAGTCACAGAATCCCTGTCTGATCTTGGGGAAATCAGGTCAGATTTCTTTTAGCCAGCTCGCCCTTAGAGAAAAACAGAGACAGTCACCCTTCTACCAACTTCACCCACTCCACCTCTCTTATGCGCTGTCCCCACAACAAGGACACAGCCCAAATCCCATTTCTGCCATCATGGAGAGTCTGGTCCTGGGAGATTCCCATTTTCAGAGATTATAGCTGTTTGTACAGTGCCTGTAACAAGGCAGTCTCAGCCTCATTCAGGATTTCAAGGGGCCTGAGTAAAGCCTTACCATTTCACAGGATGTTCCTTCTGCGGTTCTTGTATTCACCACTGCCAGTAAGAAGATGATGTACAGTCTCATGGTTCTGCAGGTAAAATTAATTACTGTTAGATTTCAACTGGGACACAGTGGTCAACATATGTGAAAGCTGGCACCAGATCATCATCAAGTATGGAGATGGACAAGCAGTGCAATAAATCAACTCATCTCTGAGCTTAACAATTTACCTCTGTAGCCTTGCATTCCTTCGAGTCTGGTGGGAAAAGAGATTTATATGAGCACTTGAAAGGAAGGTCCAAGGCATTTAATGGGTTTGCCCCAGTGTGATTTCAGCTGCTGCCTAGATGATACTCAGGCCACCCAATGAAGTCCAGATGCTCATGCTGGGCAGTGTGTCTGGCAACATGGAGAAGGACAACCACTCAGGACTGAGTTACCCACACTCTCCCCATAGAGGCAGCTCAGGTGCTTTCCACTAGGCTAAAGTTTTGGGGTTCTGAGTTTTGGGGTTTTTGAAGTTCTGAGCAAAGTGAACAGGCACCTCTCAGAAACAACTACCATTGGGAACAGTTTCCACTTCCATCCACAACATTTTCTACTCATCTAGTCCCAGGGTGCCAAAGAGCTTTTACGTGTTCATCCTTGTTGAGTTAGTACAAGCAGCTTAAAGAATGGACTGAGAACTTTTTGTCCAAATTTTAGTTTTCTAACATTTTTTACTAGTTTTTTACACATCTCAGGTCAGGACAGGCTTTTAAATGCATCTGAAAGGAGATCATAGAATAATTTGGGTTGGAAGGGACCTTTAAAGGTCATCTAGTCCAACCCCTCTGCCATGGGCAGGCACAGATGCCTTACAAAGAGACAAATATGAAATAGAATGCATTTGTGTGAATCAACAGATTCATCAGAGTTTAACTGTCTGGAAAACACTACAGGAAAGAGCATAGAAATAACTGCAAAAGGAGCAAAAAACCACTGGGAGGCCTGTCACTGGGCAATGGGAGAAAAATACAACCAAAGCCAAAGGAAAGCATTCCTCCTCCAAACAGCTTGTTTCTAGACAGACACTAATGAGGTCTCTTGCTGTGGTCAGCACCGATGTGAGCTCAGGATATCACTTCTTTATGTCAGCCTGTCACAAACATGTGGACTCTGCCTGTATTTGTACGGCTTCTTGCTGACAGATCTGAGCTGGTCTTGCCCCCATGCAGAGCCAGTGAAACACACACCCTTTCACAACTGGAAGCCATGCAGCACTGCTTAGCTAGCTCCACTCTTAAATTGTCCCAGGAACAAGCCTGGATCTGGCATGCTCCAAACACACACCAATCCCATGTACATGAGCCAGAAAAGTCCTGCATCAACGGACTGTTACTCAGTGGCTTCTGTCTGGAGAGCATCAGGAGGCTGGAAACAAAAGAGATAGGATCATTCCTGGCTGGTGTAAATCCCTCTGCTTAGTCACTTTTTGAGGGAAGCAGTGGATGGTCATGGTCTTTCACAGCAATGGCAGTTGCTGAACAGTACTGCCAACAGGTTCACGATGGAAACCTGCCCACTCCTCCCCTTCCCTGCCAGAGAACAGAGTTGTGTACTAGGAATAGAGAAACTGGGTAGGATTAGACCACAGCTACTCTATTTGCAGATCGTAAACTCCTTTCATTTCACAAGAACAACCAGTGACGGATGATAATCTGGGACCCCAAGGTGAAAGAATTTGGAGTTTGTCTTTGGTTATCAGTAGTGGTATCAGAAGCGTGTTCCTCCACTCTAAAACAACACCAGTGATGTAAATTCTTGACCTTTTAATTAATGTTTGCAAAATACACTGAAATCATCCTGTGGAAGGAGGAATTGCTGATGCCACTACTCATACTGTCTCTGTCTCCCCACTCTGTTCCTCATTCCCCATGTTTAGAGGAGTGGATGCCTCCTAAAGAGTAGAAAATTAGTTTTGTCATTAGAGTATTAGTTTGCTGGGATGGAGAGAAAAGACAAACATACCACTGCTTACAAGGCTTTACTAAGAGCCCTCAAATGGAAAAGCTTTCTGTTTAGATGCAGCGAATTAAGCTGAGGATATTACCCACAACAGGACACCACCCTGCTGGACAACATGTGACCCACGCACTCTGCAATGTCTTCCCTTGTCACACCATCAGTAAAAAAAAAATAAAAAAATCATCCCTTTGCTTCTTAAATAGTAAACCTGACACATTCGAGGATCTTAACATGCTTTGAAATTTCCTGCATTTCAAGTTTATAAAGCAACAGGGGAATTGATATATTTAAACACAAAAATCTGATGTAATGGCTTGCTGTGTAAGACAGATCTGTAGTAAGCAAGGATGCTGTCTCTCGAGGTATTTCTAAGGTGACTGTCACACCCTGAAGCACTAGGACATAGTGGTCTCTTCCAATATGAGACCACATGGACTCTGACCAGAGTAAGGTAAGCCACTCCTCATAGAGTCATTTAGGTTGGAAAAACCCTGTAAGATCATCAGGTCCAACCATTAACCCAGCATGGCCAAGACCCCCACTACACCATGTCCCCAAGTGCCACATCTACACATCTTTTAAGGCTATTTCCCCCTGAGCTGTCATGATACACCCCAAGATCCTTGAACATGAAGATTCCCTTCCCAGGGTTGTTTTCAGTTCTCTGTCCAGCTGAGGAGCTTTTCCTGATTAGCTTTTCTCCGGACAACATTTAGACCTTCCTCAGTAACACCTTGTGTGACACAGCACTGCGTCCCCCTCCTGTCTACCTTCTGGGCAGGTCTGAACAGCCCCCTGCCCTTCCCCCAGTGTGGAGTTCAGGGCTCACAGGGCCTGCATTACCCTGGTGTCAGAGAGCATCACCACTAAGCCCTGCCTGCTGGCACTGATGTCTGTAACCACAGCTTACAAAAACATTATGGGAGCAGCAGTAGCAACAGTTCAACCTAAAGGAGCTTTTACTGCTCTGAAGCTTTCTCAGACTTGAAGCAGCTTCTTGCTCAGTGTCACTTTGCTCCCACTGGCAGTTGTGATAAAAATCCCAGCATACCTGAGAGCAAGATTGAACTCTGAAACCTATTGAGTGTCACTGCTTTCCATCACAGTACTTCAAAATCACCCATCCCCAGCTGAAAAATATGTGGGATCAGTGAACATCATCCCCAAGGAGTCTTATTAAGTGTCAAACAATTTAATATCTGGAAAAAGCATGGTACGCAAACCACGTCAGCATGTCCGCTTAACAAATGGAGGGCAAAGGCAGAGAAGAACATTCATTTGCCTCAAGACACATTTGAAACCATGGAATAACTAGGGTTTAATCCCAGTTTTCCCATTTCCCATTCCTGAACAATACTTGTCTCCATCCCTACTACAATAATAACCTTGAAACTACTTTATAGATGTTGCTTGCAGCTAATAACAGCAGCACGTTCCAAATTTCTCCCACAGGTAATTTTTGTTACTGCTTAGGCAATTAACACAGATGTCTTCCTGTGCCAAGGAGAGTTAAATACAAGAGAACACACAAAACACAAAACAAACTCCCCAGGGTCTGATCCTTTTCCACACAAGACTTTTAACTGCCAAGTTAGAACCCTCAGGGCTAAAAAGATGGAATATTTCACATTTACCTTGTTTCAAGGTTTTCTTGCATCCTCAAACACCACTTACTATCTCTTTAAAAACCATATCCGGATCTTCAAAATGGATTCAGTCCTGGCACCAATGGAATTGTTCTTCAGCTTCTCAGGATGCCAAGACACTCACTCATAAGTTCAGAACAGAGGCATTTTTAGTGAAATAACCTTAATTGGAACAGTGTCTGTTTTAATTATGCTGCTTGTCTTTCTCCACACTCCTCTCTGAATAGAGTTGCCTGCTGTGCAACATCCTGAAGCCCTTCCTTGGGACAGGAGTTAAGAAATGGGGAGATTTTTGCCAGAGGAACTGCCACGGCTGGGCCATGGGTTTGGCAGAGGAATAAGTGGCTTATTATTGCCACTGCCACTGTCTGTCTGCATGTATGAGGCACGGCAACATGTTTACTTTAGGGTTTTGTGTCTATGAGTTACATTCCTGGGGGCATTGGGGCCTCCTGAACCTAAATCTCTCTCTGCATCTTCAGGGAAACTACACTTGAGCATTAAAAGTTTAAAATTCATGGCTGATAAATATAAAGCCCAGAATTCAGAAACCTGTCCTGGACTAAAGAACTCTTTTTCTGTTCAGAGATGGGCTCTTAGCATCTTGTTTGCTTTGCAATGCACTCTGAAATGAGAGGCATAAATCATAGAATCATAAAATCACAGAATAGTTTGGGTTAAAAGATCATCTGGTTCCAACCCATCTGCCATGGACAGGGAGACCTTCCTCTAGACCAGGCTGCTGGTTTAGTTATGAAGATGTTATGAAAAAAACAACAGGTTAGGTCATGATTATGTGCAATGGACAGAAAAATCCTGTCCTAGTTAGAACAGCTGGGACCAGTTCATCACTGTGTGGATGTAACCCAAACTGTGTATTCTACACCCTCCATGTCATTTCCCAGAAACTGTTAACAATAGACCATTTGCAGCAGCTGCCCAGAGCACATCTGACCTCTCAGGCTACAAGCTAGGTGTTAAGAGGCCTGTGAGATAGGAGGATGTTCTTGTTCTCATACTCACGACTCACAGTCACTCATTGGGGAACTGCCTGCCCTGGGGGAGGTACTGGGCATTCCTGCCTGAACCTGAGGGTATATAATCTTGGTATCTTGGGACTTCTGGTACCACTTATGAGACCCAGAGGAAGACCAGAACCTCGACTGGACTGCAACCGTCACTCACACCAACAGGTTTTTCCTCTCCTTTTACTTTTGGACTCTAGGGATCATGTGGGGCTCAACACGGAGGCCAACAAACACCATTCTGTTTGTGCCCCAGGGCGCTGGGTTATACATCTGGGTTTTGTGGGCTAAAACCAATTGTTCATCTGAATAATTGTATTTATTATATTATTTTTACTAAATTGTAATTCCGATTTACAATCTCTTTTGAGTTGGGTTCATTTCTCCTACTGGTTTACCCTTAAACCAGCACAAATCCACATTAAGTTTTCAGGAGAACAGCCTGCCAGTGGGATTATCACAACCCCAGACTGGTTGTCCTTGACTGGGCTCTCATCAGACTAATTTTGATCACCTTCCCCCAAGTACACTGTGTCTTGAGCTTCCCTAGGTTGCAGATGGCTGCAGTGCTGTTTTTCACTTGATCCCTTTGGCATGCTTCCTAAAGTTAAGCTCTCTATCTGCAATCCCCTTGGGATAAGCAGAAAACTCTTGTCAAAGTTGGGGACAGGCATCCAGAGGTTTAAATTCCTTCTGGATGCTCTATGTTTAGACTTTGCCTTGTCAGCAGTGTGCAATAGCACTTAACATGCACAGACACTTTCACAAGAAAAACCTCAATTATTTGAGGCCTTCAAGAGAAAAAAAAAAGAATTAAATGGGATATTTTTATTTGGAGTACTAATATGCCTGAAATGAAGAGCAGCGAGTAACTGGGATGATTGTAACTTCACATTTTCTACACATGGATGTTCAGAGAACTTTGGGAAGTTTGGATTTGCAGGGATAAAAATAGTAGAGGTTTTGTTGGTTGCACTTTTTAATAAGCCAGTTCTGTTCCTCAAGCTGTTTTACCGAGTGGCCAAGCAGCTGTGCCAGCTGAACTGTGAAGAAGAGCCTGGACAGAAACAAATGCCAAAGCAGGAGGGAAGGGCATGCACTGATTCTGCTGTTCAGGACTTTCCTTCATTAAAATCACAGCCTCAGAGGAAACCAGCCGCACTGGGAAAAATCAGTGCTGTCCTTACCACCTTTGTCTGTTTCTAAAGGGGATCAGACAGAAACCAGTTTCAAAGACCCTGAAGCATTTGGCTGATTTCCAGCTTTCACTATTTTTGTGCTTTGGGCTACCCAGCAGTTTACACCTTGAAGTGATGTTGAAATATTAGCATGGTATGGGCTTGGTAAGCCATGTCTGCAAAGCAAGTGTCACCTTCATCAGACAGACTGGGTCATAGAATCACAGAATCCTAGAATGGCTTGAGTTGGAAGGGATCTTGAAGATCATCTAGTTCCAATCTCTCTGCCATTGGTAAGGACAACTTCCACTAGACCAGGCTGCTCAGAGCCGCAGCCAGCCAGTCTCTTCTCCATCTGGCAGAGTGGAGAATTAAGCTCTTTTGCGCACAAAATAGCAAGGGCTCTCCCATTCCACTGATGTCAAAGGGTTTGCACCTGTGACTGTGTGAAATCAGACCCTTCCTGATTTTTCAGTGGTCTCCTTAGCAGTCATTGCCTGCTTGGTTTCTGTCAATATCAGCTGAATTACATCCTATGCCTCATGAAGCTAATGGCACCTCTTTAGACATACATCTCCTCTCCTCCAAACCCTCTTCCCAGCGTGGCCCAGAGCAAGAAGGAAAAATCCCAGCCACTGACTCTCACCAGCTGGACTGTAATTTGCTGCAGCTTCCTACGGGTTTCAGGGAAACAAAAATATATCTTGATTATTGCGTGTCTTGAACCTCCAGAACTTTCAGAGTTTGTCCATCCATAACACTGCTGTTTTCTAAGGCAGTGCTTCTGGGTTGAGTCCTGTGTTGAGCCATATGAATCAAACTCTTCAGAGAAGAGTTTACATCAGTGTTACGCTCCAGATTTTAAGCTATAAGCTGCCCAGAGTTGATACATTTCATTTAAGATTTTTAAAAAGCCTTTGGTTTGTTATAACCTCGAATTTGCATCCAGAGAAAGAATCACACACTTTTCTCTAAGAGAAAGTATTTCAATGTACTGAGAATAATAAGATTTTTTGGCAAACAGTTTTTAAGGAGTAAAATACAACCAAGAAAAAGCATTACATTAAAACACCCAGCACAAAACCCCATTCCACTGAATCAATATACCAGCTTTAGTAAAACACAATTAATTGGTTTTAAGTTACTCACAAGAAAAGGAAAAGAGTAAAAGAAGAAAACAGATTAAAAGGGTAAAGAAAGAGAGAAGAAAGAGAGAAGGAGACAGAGAAAAGGAAAAACGGTTACCGACAGGATTCGATGATTTGCATGGTGCAGGTTGCAGGAGAAAAGAGAGAGCTCATACAGAGTCTCAGTTTAGTTTTCCCTCCCAGGCCTTCCAGTGCCTTCCAGTGTCTTCCAGGCCAGAGTAAGGAGTGCCAATCACAGGCTCCAGAGGCATGGGGTGTGTGTGGGTGTGTGTGTGTGTGGGCTACCAGGCAGGTCTGCCTTGACTGACAGCTCAGCTGCACGGCCTTCAGCCCTGCCATGTGCTTTCCATGGGCTCAGCCGTGTTGGCCACAGGCCTTCCAGCTCTGCCATGTGCTCCCAGCAGGCCTGATGTGCAGGCCTTACCACGTACCTGTGGGTCTAGGCCCAGTCCTTACACACACACACACAGAGTGAGTTGGTTCCGACTCATATCAATAATTCAGCGAGATTCGGATCCAGCATCTCACAATCGGTTAAGTAAAAAAACCAAGCTTTTGCCTCAGAAAATGGGTCTGAACTGCAAGCACAGAAGTAATATGAATCTTGCTCCCTTTCAGCTGGAATAGCTCCCTGGTGATTGGTCCCACCAGGGAGCTGGAGATTTCTATATTAACCCTATTAAAAAAAGTAGATAGCTGATGTCATCCTCAGCCACAGCTTTTGAGAAGGAGGCACAGCTCCAGCTCTTGAGACCCTGCAACATCTCCAGGAGTTGCTTCTCCTAGTTCATTTTGCTTGTGCCATTGCTTAGTGTCTCATGGGCATATGCAGTCTCATACCTCTCTGACGTCAAGTCCACATGTCAAAATAAGCATTCTACATCTCTTGTGACCCCAGCATGTCTTTTCTCCTGTCTTTAGAAGCTGCTGTCTTCCTCCTTTCTCTCTCTGTCCTCTCTTCATCTGCTCCTGTACTACGTGTTTAGCCAACAGCATGTCTCTACTAAAAATTAACATTTTCAATTAATCAGACACACAGAGTTTAGCCAGATTCCCTATTTTATTACCATGTTTTAATACTCCTCTTTCCAGGAAAGAAAATTTAAATAAACCAGAATTGTATGAAACCCACAGGCCTGGACACTTATTGAATGATGGGTTGGGTCAAGGGATAGTAGGAGATGGGAAAATGAAGACACATCAGCAAAAAGTGACATTTGCAGATTAAACTATCTGACCGTGAAATACTTTCCCTGTTGACCAAAGCTCTGGGGGAAACTCAAATTCAGGAACTAAAACAGAATAATTTCTTACCATCTTATCCTAGTGCAGAAAAAAAGAGAAAAATAGGTTTTTAATTCAGCATTTTTATTTTGATTGGCAGTTAAGTCAGTGTTTGGGAAAAGGTGTATTTAATTTATATGACCTGACAGGAGACAAAATGAGGTGAGGAAAATTATTTCTCAAAGATCTGGCTGCATGATACTGATACTCCCCATTGAAACCATCCATCGTTGTATTAGTAAAAAGTCAAACAACTATACGGTCAATGAGATGTAACCATCTGCTTTAAAAAGAGATGACTGGTTGTGAATTTTTGTTATTGAAAATGAAAGGATTTTAGCATTTTAGAGTAATAAGTTGATTTCAAAGTTGAAATGAGAACATCTTATTTGAAATAAAAAAAAAAAAAACCAAAACAAAAAAACCCCCCAAAAAAACACAAACAGATTTCCACTGTTGTGGAAAGTCAAACTTTTGATTCTATTTAAGGGAAACATATCTGCACTTTTATCAAAAATACAAGAGGCTTTGGCTTTAGAAATTTATCTGTGACTTTTATAAAATTAGGATTTTCTAAAACTTTACCAGTTCCAAGTATTATCTAAATGTTAATTGCCTTGATAACAGTCCAGATGCAGCAAAACCCTCTCAGTAAGTCATCGTTCACCCAAGGTGACATTCAAGCTGTCAGGATCTTAAGAGTAGCAAAATAATCCTGCCATCCCACACCTCTTGCCCCAACGGGGAGAGCTCAATGACAGTGCTGATAGTAAGAAGAGCAGATGAGCCAAACAGCCTTTTGGTCATTTTTCCCCAGGACCGTGTGATTTGCCCAAGGCTATATTAGGATTCAGTTTCGGAGAGATGGGCGAATGGCATTTAATCAGTGCACAATGCTGATCTCTGCAATACTCCTGGTTCACAGCACTATAATGCAGTGATACCATAAATAGACTGAAGTCCTGTGAAGAAAGAAAAAATGCCCAAACGTGTCCCCATCTTTCATTACCGTAAGCACAGAGAAGAATAACAAACTCTGCATATGACAACTGTGTTGTTATAAACTAACCAGTGCCTCCTTAATATAAGGGATCTAACTCACTGCAGTGCAAGTCCCTTATGGATTAAATATACAGCTGTGTGGATAAAGCCATCTACACAGTGTGTTTAGCCAGTTCTTCAGACTATTCATAAACACAGAATATTTTGTTTATAGTGTAACTTCCTCATCTGTGTTAATTTTAAAGGCTGCAGCTCTAAGTCACTGGAGCCCTCATCTCTCCCACAGTCAAAAGCTCAACTTTCCACCACGCTCCCACGTTCACATGCATCTCCACGTACCTGTTCCGTGGTTCAAGGAGAATGAGGAGGAGGTTTCGCCTCTGCTTGCAGCCTTCTGCCTCCCAGGCTCTCCCAGGAGCTTTTCCAGAGTAAGCTGAGGAAGAGTTTCCTTAGGGGAGTCGTACCTCTATTGCATGCCAGCTGACTAAAATTCTGTGAGCTCTGAGAGAAGTTTGAAGTCACAGGGAAAAAAAATACTCCCCACAGACTGGTCCTTGAATTCATTCCTTTGCAGTCATAATCTCTTATATATTCCCAGGCTCCCACGAGCATGTGAATACATACCTCCATAATTGTTTTAAAATGTGTGTGTCCTCTACTCTTTTCTTTATTTTCCATTTCGTTCATTCAATCTTGGCTTATTTCCTGCAGCTTCTCAGCTGGTAATTATGCTCCTCTCATATTGACATATGAAACAGTCTGTGAATACCACAAAAAATTCTATCTGCAGGCTTTGGGGACATGTGCTTGTCTCTGAAGTTATCTATGCCTTACTCCACAGCTGTCAGCCTGCAGATTCTCGGGAGGTGGGATAAATGAGGGACACTGAGCTAGCTGCAAACCCTAAACTCCAAGGCCATGCAGGATGGATTGTGTAGGAAAATGGTATATGGGAGGGAAGCTTCACAGTAGGGAAAACTCACATTTGGTGTCTCAACAGCTCAGGTGTGTCTCTGTGGCACAGCAGTAGGATGACCAAATGCACCCTTGGGGGAAAGGATAAATTCAGTTTAATACTTGAATGAGTAATAACATAAATGCCTTCTAGAAAAGTGAATGGGATGGATTTTTCTTTCTTTTCCTTGGATGTGAGACTCCCTTTTATTTCGGAAGAAATACGCTTGTGTAAATCAGTGGGGGACCTGTGCATTGCCTGTGTTGTCTTCTTCTGCTTAGATGTGCCCTGATACCTGGGCAGGTGTACACTGGACTCTTCACATTAGTTTGCAGCAGAGCAAACTTCTAAAGGAGTTTTGCCAGCTCCTCCATGGGTGTCTTAGGATCAAAATGAGTCTTGGCTTCAGCAGCCAGGACATGACCTCCCCTGGACCACGCCTCTAGGGAGCTCCCACAGGCACCAGGGACTAAAGCAAATCTCCCAGGGACCACTGCACACCTTCCACCTTCTTCCCCGGATGCGTGAGGAATATCTCCACTGAGTGACCTCCACCTCCACCCTGAAGGAGAGGTTTGCCTTCAGCGCTGTGTGTTCTGCACACTTTGCACTGAGATCAATGACGGCCGAGGATTTTGGATGGACTGAAAAAAAAGAGAGTACTAACTCTCTTCTCCTGGACAGCACCAATTCTGTCCTGCTTTCCTGGATCTGCTTGTTAAAATCAAATAAAAAGCCATGACCTTTAATACCATGTACGAAGCAGCTTTGTGGATTCTGCTAAACATGTGCTGGCTCCAGCCTTTATTTCTCTGCAATAGGTTACTGTTTGTTCTCTGTAGCACACCAGCTCCTGTCAGAGTTACTTCAAGTCTGCACCATTCTGGGAGATTCAAGATGAAAACGTCTACAGATGTGAAAGTTGTGGTTAGTTAAATATCACAATAAGTACATTTTGCACGTGTTATTGCAATAAGAATGTAACAAGGATAATCAATTGAATAGTAAAGAAGTAAACAATAAAAATTTTAATACCACAATAGATATTGCCTGTATAGCATGTATAGCATATTTTTTAAAGGCCAAATGCCTTAACAATAGTAAGTGAACAATTTCCTGTTGACTTGTCTTGGCAACAGAAGCCTATCTGGAGGAGCTTGCCTGTGTACAGCAGTTCCAAACCCTTACTGATGACCTCAGAACAGCACTTTTACAGGACATAGCTGGTCCCCAGAATACAGGGCAATACCAACGAGCAATCATGTGGTACAAAAGCCACAACAAACCTGTGCCATGTGTAAACGAGGAGTCCACTATTACTCCATCGTGTGGCACTGTGCCTAGTGAATATGGCTGTGATGCTTGGTTTGGCATCAACTTGATATTGATGCGTTGATGTACGTCTCCTGCCCAAGATGAAACTCACCTCATAATTCAGTCAAGCTTATTTGGCTGGGACTGATAATGGGAGTTCACCAAAGCACAAGGAGATACTGTATCCCCTCCTCGTATGTAACCACGTCAGGCCTACCTGATGGCCAACTTTATGACACAGCAGCCAAGCCTAGAGGATGGCTGTGTACCTGCTGCTTAGAGATGTGGGTCCAATTGTATTTTCCAAGTGGTGCTAACAGGGAAATAGCCTGTCACAGAATGGATTGGAAGTCTCCCAATAATAAATTTCAGACTTATATGAAAGCAGAAGAAATTATTCACACAGATCCTGCTGTTGTTAGACCTCCACCTCTGGTGTGTGGGCTGTAGAAAGTTGGGTCAACCCAACTGGGTTGATACCCAGTCACACCTGAGTGCTGATACTTCTCCACTTCTCTCCCACTAAGGATATCTCTCCCAGGGAGTGATCCCTGGCCTAATCCACGCAGACCTTTCCCTTCTCTAGAGCAGGTTGGCTATGTCCGGTTGTGTAGCACTCAGATGTCTACCTCTGGATGGTGCCTGCACAGCTCTGAGATTGTTCTTTCAGTGTTAACTTTCTTTCAGAATGCCTCGAATAATGTGGGGACAGCATGCAAAAATGCTCTGGAACAGTATAGGAGGACTGTATGGAGCAGAAGCAACCAAACCTGAAGCAGGTCCTGAAGGAAATCCCAGCTTGAAGGGAACAGGCTGGTTTGGTGGGGATGGATGCCCATAAGAGAGCTAACCCTCATTGTGGTTGACTGTGGGGAAAGAGGTTATCTAACAGCATCAATGTACCCATGAAACAACCTGAGGACACTAGGAGGGACACCATACCCCGAAGACCTGTAGGATTGTGCCACCAGAACTGCTTACAAGCACCAATCCTGCAATAATTTCTGCTAGTACCTGCCATGCACAAATCCTAGATGTCTCCATACTAGGGCAGCAGGATGTGGCAACCAGCAAATCCCACTTCAAAAAAAAGGCCACAGGTCAGTGCTGGTCATACAGTCAACCCTGGGCCACCTTCTCCCCTTCAAAGTCTCGTAAGATTCCTACTGTTCCACAGGAGAGAGAAACAGTCTTGGTTTGTGGGGCTGGCATTGAGACAAACGGAAGTGCATGAACAGAAAGCAAAATTCCCAGCTACTGAGATGCTCCAAGACATCCCTGCCAGTATAAGCATCATTATTTTGAACTGACGTTAGCCCAGTTACTTTTTTAGAAATTACACTAAAAAAGAAAAGAAAAGGGGGAGGGGGGAAGGAAAGAAACCAACCAGGAAGAACTGGCAGTTTTTAAACACCTGCAAAAGATTAGAAGTTGATCGTGTGCTTACCTAATGATTAAAATAGGTTGTATCTTGTCAACAAGATGCCCATGTCTAATTATAAATGATATTTCCCCAGACTAAACAAAGTTTGATATTTATGCTCCGTTTCCTCCAGCTCTAATTACAGACTGTTCTTTTAAAAAAATACATGAGGAAAAGAAGGACAAGAGCTTTGTTCTGGCCACTCTTTCTGTTCCTGCTGTTGTTGAGGGAATTTTGCTGCTGGGATTGTGATGATGCTTCGAGCTTTGGGATTTTGGCTTGCCTTGGGGTTGGTGCTGGTGGTGAGCAAAATGGTGAAGTTGTCCTGGTCACCAGGTCAATCATGATTCTTGTCCTATCTCAGCCTCATCATATGGTGCCTGCAGATCTCAGGAACTGTGACTTTAGTTGAACTCAGAGAAGTTGCAGCTCTTGGCATTTCCCCAGACTAGGTTTGACTCAGTCCCTTCTGTGCCAACCACAGCCTTCCTCAGGTCCACCCGGCCTTGGGCCATGAAATCATTGGCATTGCAAGATGCAGACAGTTCCACTTTAAACTGCAAAGGAGACATACCTTAGCTAACTCCAAATTAGCTAACAGTAACCCAAATAGCTGGGAAATTCACCCAAAAAGCTGTGAAATTTACCCATGTCCAGTTCTTCTGGGACACTCCACACTTACCCGGCCTCATATAACCAGCTATGAGAAGTTAGCTGTGTCCATGTTACGATGCAGTGATTTGAAGGGTTGACATAGTCCCGGCTCATCTTGTTACTCTTGGATCATAGGATCCCCAAGCACTGCTTCACACCTAGGCAGACAGTGCCAGAAAACTGAGCAAGAAAGCAAAATGCACATAATGATGTTCAAGACATTAATAGAATGCTTGAGGGATGCTGTACATCACTTGGAATGGCAGATATTGTGGAAACTTCCAGCTTAAGCAGGTACCACCAGGATATAGATGGGGTGACTTTGGTGATATGGATCTTCTGCAGAGTCTTCTGAGAGAACACAGAAGATAACAAAAATAAGTTGGGGAGAAAACAATGTCAGATGGGGAGGTTGCAGGGGCATATGGCAGTGAGGCAGTAAGAGAAAAAAAGAGAAGGAAAACGTGGGCAAAAATTCCAGATAAGTAAACTCAAATCACAGGGGCTTCAGAGAATCCCCTAATTTTTGGAGAATTGATATGGGGCAAATGGAATTTTTATTTGTATTATGGGGGGAAAAAACCTTATTTCCAGGGTTCTCTGGTTTTATTTTCCAACCCCTGTGGTCCTCAGACATACACCATTGCCCAGCGAGACTTTGAGGTATGGCTTGCAAGAAAAGTTGCCAGGTGAACATCTCAAGAAGACAGAAATAAGGGCAGAGACCTTCTGCCTTGCACTTGCCCTGCCTGTTGGTTGGAGGGAGCCTGCATCCTGCACAGACTTTTCAAGTGTCTTTGGACTTTTTCTGCCCTCCACTGCCACTTCCAGGGATATCTTCTAGCCTCTGCTTTAAACACCCCAAAGCTTTATGAACAGGTTCAGGAAACTGTGCTGCATGTGACAAATCTGATTCATCTTGAAATGCAAACCAAGTGAGACTGATGTGGTTTCTCTTGCAAATATTTCCTATACCTCTGCAGTACCACTGCACTAGTAGGAGGATCTATGAATTAGGTGGTGCCAGACAAGCTGCAAAATTGTTTACTCTGTCTTCTGTGACAGTGGGGTTAAAGATCATGTTTGTTTCTAAATCTTCTGCTTAATTTAAATTGTGAAATTTCATCCATTCTTCTTCCTTCTTTTTGTTTTCTTTTGAGTAGGAGAATGAAAAGGAAAGCTGGTCTATCCCCCCAGCACTTTCAGTCCCTGCTATTGAATCAGACCTTACAAAAATGACTTTAAGCTGTCAACCACCATTAAAATAATAAATTTTTCCCTTTTTTTGTCCCTTCTTTCCACCTCTTTACTGTGTTTCTTTTGGATATGTGGTGTTTTATTGCAGGGAAACTATAGTGAAGGGATTACTGGCATCATATCTACAAGGCCTTGAAGCTATCATGATACAGGTAATCTCCAGGTCCTGCAGAAAAGGATTGCACTACAGTTAGAGTGGAGAGTGTGATCTATTCTGTCTTTTGCTCCTTCTATTTTTTTTAGGCAAATGCTGAAAAAAAAGAGAAGGTTGCATTCATAACCATAGGGAGAGAAGAACTGAGTTAGAAATGCTCTATTTTTGTCCTGTTCCTTAAACCCTTTGATCCTTCCCATAGCCCCTTGATTTGCCACTATGTCATCACTTATTGAAATCATGGGGGTTTTTTATATCCCACAGCTGGATTCTGGGTTATTTCCAAAATGTCTTTGCTTCCTGCACAGTGTGTTGACTTTTCACGAATAATCTAACTCCTACCCCCAGTGATGTATTTGGGAAATTTTTTTGCATGAAGGAGAAATATATAAATCCTTACTTAGTCCCTGAGCATGGTCCTTGCTGTGCAAAAACATATATCATGGCAGTCCCTGTTTGCAGTACTTTAGCTGGAAAATACTGGTGAAAGAGAAAGGTACCTGTACCATCTAACAACCCCTCTGAACCAAATAATGAAGCAGGGGATACATTGGGAGACATAGGGGAAGGTTGGAGTTATTTCAGTGGAGACAGAAAGAAGATGTAATGCAACAACCTGAAGGAAACAACTCTGCTCATCTATCTCTTTGATTTTTCCGAACACTGAAAATGTAATTTGCTCCTGAACATCCCCTTCTAGATTTCAGAAGTGGGGTGTACTCAGAAAAAACTTTGAAGCTAGTGCACAGGCTACACTTCCACTAGGAAGTTTAGTGCACTGGAATGGTGAAACATGGGGAACACAGAAGCATGGGTAATTATGCTCAAACACGTATCCCCTGCCCCCCATCAAACACAAATAGAAGTAGTGAGGGCAGCAGCACTGAAGAGCTGAGTAAACTCCTATGTCCTTTTTCTCATAAAAATTTCTAACCCCAGAATGATGTCATAGGTGAAAAAGACAACCTATCTCTGATCAAACAGAATCATAGAATCACAGAATATGCTGAGTTGGAAGGGACCCACAAGGATCATCAAGTCCAACCCTTAGCCCTGCACAGGACCATCCCCAAGAGTCACACCATGTGCCTGGAAGTATTGTCCCAATGCTTCTTGAACTCTGTCACACTTGGTGTTGTGACCACTTCCCTGGGGAGCCTGTTTCAGCACCCAACCACCCTCTGAGTGAAGAACATTTTTCTAATATCCAACATAAACCTCCCCTGACAACTTCAGGCCATTCCCTTGGGTCCTGTCCCTGGTCACCACAGAGAAGAAATCAGTGTCTATTCCTCCTCTTCCCCTCAAGAGGAAGTTGTGGGCTGCAATGAGGTCTCCCCTCAGTCTCCTCCAGGCTGAACAGACCAAGTGACCTCAGCTGCTCCTTACAGCTTCCCTTCAAGGCCCTTCATCATCTTTGTTGCCCTTCTTTGGACACTTTCTAAGAGCTTAATGTCTATCTTATATTGCAGAGACCAAAACTGCCACAATATTCGAGGTGAGGCTGCATCAGTGCAGAATAGGATCCCTCAAACACATCCCTAGAAACATTCAAGACCAGGATGGACAGGGCTCTGAACCACTAGATCCAGTTGCAGGTGTCCCTGCTCGTTGCAGGAGGGGTGGATTAGATGACCTTGAATGGCTCCTTCTAACCCAAACTATTCTAAGATTCTATGATAAGAAAGTCATTGGAGATGGACAAAGAAAACGGTGGTGATACCTTTCTGGCCACTGAACAGTTTGCACATTGACATGTGCAGTATCACACAGGACAATAGACTTTCATATTCTTTGCCTGCCCTCTGGTGGTGAACGGTTGCTGAATAATTGTATGCATACCTATCTATTTATATATACACATACATATATGTACATATGTATTGGGTACATATGCAATGACTTATACAGCATAAAGTGCTTACATCTGAGTTGTACCTTGAATTTGAATGTTACAGATGTGAGCAGTAGTTAATTATTGTCATTGGCTGTAGCTGGTTTTTTTAAGGCTGAAGATTTTCCTGTGTTTGTTTTAAAATTTAGCTCAGTTGAAATATTTCAGAATGAAAATAAGAGAAGTATAGTGAAATATTTGTTCCAGCTTGAGAGACCAGTGAGGTCTTCTTGTGTCCTTTTCTTCTCTGTGAATAAACTGCTGAAACTGAGTGAGCTGTACAAAATCAAGGACAAAATGTTTTTCCAGAACCAGTTCTTATAAAGAATATGGGACAGCATAAAGATAACTGCCACAGCATGGATATGCCTTTCCCTATGTAATGCCAGTCTGGGATAGCAGGAGGGCACAGAGAGAAAGGTGAAATCTTGGAGGACGTATACTCATTCACACTTGGTGAGGTTTTTTTCAGTTCAGCAGAGATTCAGTATCATATTTCCACTCATTTTCCATCGTAGTTGCAAAGAGTACAGTGATTTGCCATGCAGCCCCTCACAGCTCCTAGAAATGAGTCCAGCACCTGGGCATGAGATAGTGAGGATACATGCATTCAACAATGCAGCATTCAGGACTTATATAAATATAAGAGGCTGAACACAGTGTTCCAGCCTTTTCTCTTTGGATGACCTCTTGCACTGGGAAGGATAGCAAAGGTGATATTCATATTGATGAGCTTTGTCTATGTCCAGAGGGAAGGGAAACAGAGAAGCTTCTCATCAACATCTTAATTCACCACTCAGCACTTCCAAGTGACTTAGCCTTTGGGAGAACAGCCTTTAGTCCTTAGAGCCCTTGAGATGTGCAAACCCTTCTATAGATTATTATCCTGATTACATATTTGCCTTTGAATTTGTCTTGAAGCTATGTGCAGGGATGAGCACACTGTGTCTCTGGACCCCTGTAGCATTAGGCAACATGGAGATGATGTCCACAGTCACAGGACCCACTCTTCCCCAAACCTGTAGCACTGCATGGGGTTGTTGCAACCCAAGTGCAGGACTTGGCACCTGACCTTGTTGAATCTCATACAACTGGTCTCAGCCAATTGATCCAACCTATCCAGATCCCTCTGTATGGCCTTCCTACCCTCCAGCAAATCAACACTTCTGTCCAACTTAATATTGTCTGTGAACTGACTGAGGGTGCCCTCGATCCCCTCATTCAGATCATCAATACAGATATTAAACAGAACTCACCCCAGTACTGAGCCCTGGGGAACCCCACCTGTGCTGCCAACTGGATTCACCACCACTCTCTGGGCCTGGACATCCAGCCAATTTTTAACGCAATGGACATGCAGTTTTTCCAGGGAAATGGTGTCAAACGCTTCACTAAAGTCTGGATAGACAAGGAAAGGGTTGTTCCTCTCAATGCTTAGGGCCTCCTGTTATTCCAGATGTGGGGAATATTTTGGCCGAGATCTTGCAGGATATGAAACCTACTGTTCCACCACAGCTGGAGGATTACCCAACTGGGGAGATTCTTCACTCAGTTCCTTTCCACCTGCCCACCTTCTGGTGGCTGGTTCCTCTCCACACACACACCAGTGTTGGATAGCCTGTACCATTCCAATATCAGCCACAAGGACAAAAGTACAACAGCAGGGGTAGAGAGGAGAAGGTTTTCAGGTTGATCCCTTCCCTCCACAGTGTGAGAAATGCAGACTGGACTCAAGCCTTGGACCCACCATGAGTATTAGGTCATATTTTCCTTTTGTTCTGACTGTGCTGCAGTCCTGACAGGTGCAGTGATCCTGAGCAACCTTGATGACATCTCTCCATGAATAAACTTTGGCACCTTACTTGGATAACAACCTGTGGTTATTCCCTCTGGTTCTTTCTATGTGCTGATGGTGTTTGGGGAGCTAAGAGTTACAGATTTGGCAGCACAGGCAGTCACCTCCACAGGGAGCCCACACAAGTAGGTTAAACAAAAGTTTTATTTCAACACAGCGTTCTTAGTACACAGTGCCAAGATTTCACAGACAGCTCAAAACAAGGACTGGCAAAGAATGCTGTGCTCCTGTGATGCTTTCTTATTGCAAACAGCCCAGAGTCACAAAATGCATGTTCCAAGCCAAGTCTGACCTTCCTTTAAAGTCAGAATTGTTCAGAATAAGTTTTTAGCTTTGTCTGTTGAAGCAATAATGTACCAAAGCAGAGCTCACATGCAGGGAAATGTAAGCAATTTTTTATAGCACTAGACTATCAGTCCATGATTTAACACCTCTGGTACGACAACAGAAAAATATTTGATAAGCCATGGTTATTAAAGTAGCTAATTGCTGTACATCTGCCATCAGATATTATTCTGTGTTGTTCAGACAGTGCATTTCTTCCGGTGAGAAAAGACCTCAAGGCTGGAGCTTTAGATGTAGAGTCTGTTTGCTGACTTCTCTTCCTGCCCACATTTTTCTGGTGAGTGTGGAGAAAGGTCAGTTGGTTTCCTGCAGGATTTCAATATTTTGAAATACTATTTCAGTTCCAGCATTTGAATGAAAAAATAAATAAAGGAGGAAATTGTATGTGGAGATTGGAGTTGAGACATCTGCCTCCAGGGTTGCTTTGGAATTGGTAACTGGAATAGCCCAGCAGATGGGCAGCTGAGGTGTCTGGGAAACAAACTGTCCGAGAACCAGACCATTTTCCACTTGAAAACTGCAGAACATTTGCAACTTGGCAAATTTTAACAACAATAGAAAAAACAGGCTTCAGCACTTAATAAATGCCTTCTGTTCAAGACCAACTGAAATTTCATACATTGTATCGTGGTTTCCATTTGGGCATCAGGCCTATGTGGATATAACATATTTCAGCATGGGTCCTTGGCCCTGAATCGATTTTTCGTGCTCTTCTCTGCCTATGTTAATGAACGTGGTTCAGACATCTAGATTTATGAAAATGAGTGTATTTATTTTCAGCATCTGTTAGATTTTTAACTGTGCCTGATGTCTGTGCTATCAAGTCTGGCTTCTGGGTAGCCCCAAGTTAAGAACAGATCATGGCAAAAGGGGAATTTATTTCCTTTGAATAAAATAGTTATAATGTGTCAATGAAAACAGGCAATAAAAGAGAACCAGGTGATAAAATTTTTCTTGATTTTCAAGTGATTCCAAACAGGTCCTGTGCAGAAAGGAGACTTCATTGCACCAAGCAATGATAAAGTAAAGTGGATCATGACTGATGTGGAGTCAGGAAACCAAGCAGAGAATCGCATGATCAGGATGCATTGTGCAAGAACTTTTGTGGGTGGTCCTCATACTCCCTCCACTGGGTCCTGTACTGTTTAACAGAATTTAGGGATGTTCAGGGAAGGAAGGAGAAGCATGGGATGCTAACATCTGCAAATAGCATGAAGTCAGGCTTGGGAAGGATTGTGAAAATCTGATGAATGAGGTAAAAGGCTGGTGAATGAAATTTAATACCAACATCTGTAAAGTAATGAGCATCAGAGGAAAAGCATCAGGTGCTTCTTACACCGCAGAGAACATGGACCTGGTTTCGTCAGCTCAGGGAACTCTCTCCTGTGGTCATTGCAAGAAGGCTGGAGGAGTATCCTGGAGTGGGATGAATACAGAAAAGCTTTCCCTGCTCACTTGTTTCAGCAGTTGCTGGCCTAGGAGCACTGTGTGTTGCTGCTCACCCAGCAGCTTCAGAAGGCTGGAGGAGAGGATTGCGAACACCCAGGGTCTGGAAAAGATCCTTAATGCAATGGCTCTCAGTGCATTTTGGGAGGTCTGCTTCAACTCTATGTGCTAATCCAACCTCCCTGTACATCAAGCTCTCTGTATTCTACAGCTGACCTAGCGAGCCTATAGCTCTTCATCAGGTTGAGTTTTATCTGTAAGAGCTTTATCTAACACCATCATTTCACAGAGCTTGAGTTTGTGTATGAAGATCTGCAGTTTCTCTGCCTTCTTCCATGTATTCTTTTATTTTGATCACTCTCTACAACTACCTAAAAGATGGCTGTATCCATGTGGGGATCAGCCTCTTCTCTCAGATAAAAAACGATAGGACAAGAGGAAACAGCCTCAGGTTGTACAAGAGAAGGTTTGGATAGACTGGATATTAGGAAAAATTTCTTCATTGAAAGGGTTGTCAAGCATTGGAACTGGGAAGTGGTGGAGTCACCATCCTTGGAGGGATTTAGAAGACATACAGAAGTGGCACCTGGAGACATGGTTTAGTGGTGGACTTGGCAGTGCTGGGTTAATAGTAGGACTAGATGACCTCAGAGTCCTTTCCAACCTAAACAATTCTATAATTCCTTTATATGATTCAAACAATTATTTTTAACACAGATGAGGCTAGTGAGTACCACAGTAGGGCTTTCTGACATGCCTGAAGGGGAAAGAAAGGATGTGTGGCTACACCAGTAGGTAATCCTTAGCACACCTTCATCAGTGATACATCCAGCTGATGACCACTGTGTGTGAGTGTATAGGTAAAGGGCGGTATAAGAATCTGCCTGTGCATAGGCCCTTCCCAGACTATGTCCTTTGAATGGATAGAAAGGAGCAGGTTGATGTGATGCTTTCCATGCACTTATTTAACAGATTCTTTGCTGGTGTGAGGACAGAATCATAGAATTATCCTGGGATTACTCACCTTCAGCTCTATGCCTGCATTCACTTGGCTGTAATTTCATAACTCAGAGAAACACCTTCATATTTTCTAATAAGAAATGTGCTGTGGGGAGTGGTATCGCCCTCTCTTTGCATTAATATCCCCTGTCACAGGAAATTTTCCCAGACATTAGCCCTTGCAGCTGTTTGGACACCCATCCACATTGTGGCTGCTCCATATCTTCCTGGGGTTCTTCTACATCTCATACCTTCTCTCCCTGACTGTCCTGCCTCTGACTTGAGCATTTTGAGACCTGCCTCTAAATTACTGTATAATCAAGCAAATATGTGAACAGGGGGCTCCACAGGTGCCTTATCTGCACAGACAGCTGAAAAATAAGCCAAGAAGTCAGCTGAAGGTAAATATACAAACTAAAATGAGATTTTCAGGTGGAGGTATAGGTCTTCAAGGATCTTTATTATCATATGTTATAAATTGACTGCTGAAAATACTGTATGAAATATGAACTGTATTCAGAGAGTGTTTATTGCATACAAATACACCTTCTACAGTTCTCAGTGGGTTTGCACAACTGTATTAAAATTCACTCTATAACATCAGTGGTAAAACCTCCAGCAATCATGTGATAGATTCTTGTTGATAGTGGTTTCTACAGTGTGCACTTCACTACCAAAGAATCCACCGTCTTGTCCACAGTCAGCTGAGAAGTCTCATGTGGAGTTACAAAAATTTACATTTGCTGCTTCCAGCCCACATCTTCCTCATTGCAACATCCAAACACTAGTTTTAGGAGCAAACTAACAAACTTAGAGGCTAATACAGTAATCGTAGTTAGTATTAGAAGAAATCTCATGAGTGAACCTAAATCTATCTAAACAGAATAATGTCAGAAAAATATAAATATGTTTTATGGGTTTCTAACAGTAGAGATGGTCACACTCAGGGATGAGTCCTTGGCCTCTTCCTGTTGAAATTAAGAGGGAAAAAAAAAAACCACTGGCTTCAAAGAGAATTAAGAATTATCCTGGGATTACTAAAGTAATCAGTGAATAGAACTTTGCTTCTCTTCTACCCTTTCCCACAGATTTACTATCTTATTTTCTAAAATAAATTCAAAGAATGTTGTTTATTTTAGAAGACTACAGGCTGAAGGAAAAAACTGTGCAGAAGGATGGATTGAAATTGTCTTGTTTTCAGTCGTCTTCAGATGGAAAATTCAGATTGATTTAACCCACTGTGCTATGCAGCAGGACAGCACTGGTAAATGTTTTTTACATGTGAAAATAATGGAAAACACATGAATTATGGAGAAATTGTTTGATTTTAAACTCACATTTGTACAAACCAACCCCAGTAATGTCCCTCCCTCAAACTGTATACTGAGGTATATTGTGTCAGAATTACCTGCCCCATGTCTCTTCCATAGGACTTTATTTCTGAATGAATTCTCGAACAGAGGGTGAGCAGAGGGCAGGAAGTGAAAGCTTTCCTAATCCTAATTTGTCAGCTCAAGTGTTGTATGAGCCTTTTAACAGATGTCATTCAAGGGCCAACTTCTCCCACCTGGAATATCTACTCTCATCATGAAATAAGCAAAACTTCTTTGACAAAACCAGGTGCCATAGAGTAAAATCTTATTATTAAATAGTATTAATGGATTTCTCTTCTGTTTTCGCTTTTCAGATGTTTATACTCCAAACAGCTCCTACTTTGGCAGTGTACATTTTATACTTGATACAGTAAAGAAAACACTATGTTCCTCAGCCTTATGAAGCCTTGTTCCATAAAGATATTTGCAATATCCCAAGAATGTTTGTCAAGTGGTTGTTGACTCTTATTTATTATCTGAATGGTAAAAATCTGCTTAGATTGTTCTGATGGGAAGAGTGCAAACTGAGCTTGAGAAAGGTCTCAGTGTCTACAATGAGCACCTTCTGGTGGTAATATTCATGAATTAACATACCTGCTCTTCTCTTCAGCCTTGAAGAAGAGAGAATAATAATTTCCAGAAGTTTATTAGAAGCCAGATGTTGAACAGGAATAAAAAAGCCAGAAGAAGAAGGGACCAACACCAAAATTATTTTACCTTGATGAAGTGTGCTCTGTGAGAAGTGCCTACAGGCCAAATGTTGACCCTTTACAGAAAGCCTTTTACCCACTCGGAGGCTTCCTTTATAGACAAGTGCCTTAGAGACCACTTGGAGACTGGGAAGGAAAAAGATTGATGGGTTTTAGGCTTTGAACTGCTTTAGTGATGTACTCTTTGTTCCATCAGCCCCACTTTTTCAGGAAAAAAAGTGTATTTTGTTAGTATTACTCAGCTAATGGAACTGCATTTCAGTTTTGCAATATCTTGGCATTCTGTTTTCATCTTGCTTTGGGATGAAACGCATAAAATGTTTTAGATATCCTGTATATGTTCTTGCAATTGGATCTGGATTTACAAAGATGACATATTTTGACATTTTGAGCAGAATCTCATTTTGGCATTTGAAATAAATATTGATTCATACCAAACTGTTTCAATTCAAAACTGTCATTTCAGTTTGAAAATAGCATTAAATTGGCTTTTGCAGCTGAAATGTCAATTTAAAAGAGAATGTTTCAGCTTAAATTGACATACAGGAACAAAACATTTTGATTCAGAATTTCCACTTGTGGGAGAGTAAAAATATTTTTTTGTTGTTGGCCAAAACATTTTATTCTCAATTGCAATGATTTTCATGAAACCAGAGTGTGCTACAACAAGAGGAAAACAATTATTTAATGCAAAACAGTTAAATCATTTTAGCACTTGGCATTATTGTTCAAATCCAGGCCCAAAAGCAGCCAGACTTGTTTGTCCTGCTACACAGACCTAGCTAAAGTATTCGAGTTCATCCTTGTGACAGTTGCTCATGAAGAGCTGTAATTACTGTCATCATCACCATCACATTCCTCCCCAGTGGACCCCCCCTGAAAAAATGCACACATACAGCTCTGAGCTGGTTCCCCGTTTCACAAGAGAAGATGGTCAGGATTCATCTGCCTGTTCAGGTTCACCCTCTGCAAGAGCCAAGAGGCTTCATTAACTATACTGCTTTTGGGTGATTGGGAACTAAACGGAGAGTGAGCTCTGTTGGTTTGGCTTCGAGGTGTCCATCCCGATCTTACTAATTCTTTGCTGTGCTCTTCTCAAATTTCATCCTCTTCGAAACTTATGTCAGACTCCTTCATGTTCCCCAGCTCTTTAAAGGTTGCTTTTGTTAGTGTTCTCTTTGTGTCCCTCAGGACAGATTTGAGTTTCCTAGTCAGTACATCTGGCCAGTTGTGGCTGTAAAACAGAAGGGGAGGGGAAGGGAGGGAAGGGGAGAGTTGAACTAAATGGCCTTGAAACACCCGTTCCAACCCAAAGCATTCTATGAATCTATGATTCTATGATCTTATCTGCTGGTCAACTGCACCTTGCTAGTCTATAATTTGGCCAGCAACATGCAATTATTTGGGTGTTTACTGTATTTCCTGAACAAGAAAGAATCTTGAAGGATCTCCTGTAGCTAAGCTGAGTTCACAGTACGAGAGATCAGAATAGAAGGAGAGTCAAATTCTTGGGGAACAAGGAAAAAAAAAGGAGAGAAAATAACTTGAAAAATTGAACCTCTGTATTTTTGGGTAATCCCAGACTTTTGTCCATGCAGGATACCTGTATGGTACCCGTATGCTTATATATCTAAAGGTCAGCAAAGAGCAATACAGAGCGTACTAAGATTCATACACCATGGATCCCTCTATAAACACAACAGCTACCCATCACATTGGGGTGAAATCTCACCACTTAGAACTCCAAAATGAGTTCTGACTGACTTGCATGGACTTTAAGTCTCATCTCCAAAGTGAGATCAATCCACAGATCCGAGGGAGTCTGACCTCTCTGTGGGACAGTTCTCTGCTGTGTCTTGAATTTAAAGAGAGAAATCCCTTTCTCCTTATCAGAAGTATTTTAAGATGCAAAGGGTGGGATTCATCTGCCTGAGGATATTATCCAGCAGTGTTTGAGATGCCATTGTTTATCCTACGTGGTCTTCAGCTGCTGTTTCATCCACAGCCTTGCACAAGTGTCTCTACAAACATGGTGCTCTGGGCTGAATCCCACTCACGTGAGTGGGTTGGAAGATACGTGTTAAGGTCAAAGATCCTACCGCAGGACAAAGTATAAGAGTCACTAGTGATATAGTCAAGGGGTTTATCTTCTGGTAACTGGAGATGCACTCAGGTGTTCCTCATGCTTTGATGAACATTTTTACCAAGATCCTTCCAGAACCATCACTTCTCTTTGAAATAAGGTGTCCACTAAAGACAGCAGAGTCCACAGCCACTCCTTCAAGGTTAAAGGATTTGATTCCTGAGCACGAAGAGCAGAGTCTTGACCTTCCTCTAGACTCCAGACCAGATGAATACTCCTAAATATAATTACTCCGAGATGGGGATTCCTATCCTATTGCAGCAAGAACCCTTTGGAACTGTCAGCTGTTTATGGTCCCAGACTAATAGGATCATACACTGAGTGAATGGACTATGGATCGCTATATCTGAGATCTGTGGAAAGTCTTCCTTTATTGCTGTCAAGGAAAAACAAGGTTATTGGTGGCATATTCCCTTTCACCATAAGCATTTAAAGTAGCTTAGCTGGAAACATCACTAAACCACCAAGGAGGCATGTTGGGAATAACTAGCTGTTGAGGACTTAATTGCCTCCATTGAAAGCTTCATGCACACAAGAAGGATTGAACTAGGGCCGTTGAAAAGATCCAGGTATGAATGCCTTATTGATTTTTCAGCTATTTCCCATGGATTGAGCCAAGCTGGCTACTAAAGACCTTCTCTTCTCCATAATATACTACTAATCAGCCTGTGGGTGATATAACTACTAAATATTTATTTATCAGTATATGTGCAGGTTTTGTCAAGCAGGGTTAACCCCAGTGAGAGATGCTCTTTGTCTTTGGCCTTGGAGGACTAGCTGGTAATCTTAGGTGTAAATCAGCAGGGCAGTCTTCTGTGCCTTGGAGCTTATATTTAGCAGCCAGTGTTCTCATATGGTAGTGCTTATTGCAGGTCTCTGTGGATTGGGTCCCATATTTAAATCCTTTATTTTATTTTATTTTTATTTTTTTAAGGAGGAATTTCTGCCCAGGTCCTTGATAGGGAGAACCTCAAAATTTAAAAATCTTTTAAGGGAGATAAACCAACCCAGTAACACACACTGAATCTTTAAAAGTTGTGGTTGGGAAGGAGGAACACAGCCAAAAGTTGTCTGCTGGGTTTTATCCTTATGAGAAAATTAGATGGAGCTTTAGTCTTCATAGTCATCTATCAGCCTGATCAGCCTGTATCTTAGGGGTTTGTAACCATCCTGTACCTAGGTACTCTGGGCTTTCATCCACCTCTCCTTTTCTTAAGAAAGTGGAAATTAAATACACATTAGTTCAGAGGAACTGAGCAGAAGCATCTAATCATACAGTATTTTCAGGGGACACCATACATGTGCATGTGTGGGTGTGCAAGCTTACACACCAGCCTTGCTCTGGTAATACCTCCTTGATCGGACACCTCAGGTCATGCTGTAATACTCCATGTAACTTCTGAATTTCACCCAAATCACCCTAAATCCATTATTTCTCGTACTCGTAGGTACCATAATGATTAATAACAGAGCTGCATCCTTTTTCATGTCATGAGATATGGGATTATACTAGGCAGGAGATATACATTACAGGAAAGCAACAATAGGTAATTTGGATTTTTCCAGGTTTGAACAGTTTTATCACTGTGTTTACCATGTACTAGTCTCCTCCTGGCACAGTGCACATCAACATTCAATGGACTGCTAATACACTGCAGGTAAACACAGTAATACTGTATGCCTTTCAGGAATTAATATGATAGTAGAGCATAAATTCACTAAGAAATCACCCAACAAGGCTACTACTATCTTTAGACAGCTTTACTGCTTTTCTGAACACATTTCGAATGAGACACTTTAGAATAATAATACAACATATTAAAAAAAAATAGAAAGGAAGAAAAACAAATTAAAAAGGAAAAAAAAGACACTAAAACCAGCAAAGCGCAGACACACAACATGCAAGCAGACACTAAGCAGAAGAGCTACATTGGGACTGTCCTACAGCTACTACCTCAGATCTAGGCCCTTTTGCCAAGGCTTTTTCAGCTTTCCTCCTTTTGAACTCTGCAATTTCTTCCGGGAGTAACCCATGAGCTCTATACCTGCAGTGAACAGGCAGGCCATTAGAGAAAGAACCAGTTCAGTTTCATCTGTAATAAATAACAGACTGTAAGGTAGACCAAGTGAAAGGTAAGTGTCTTCTGGAGAGAAAAAGGAAAACAAATATTGGTCCTGGTCCTGGTTTTATTTATTCCCATTTTGTATCCTTTCAACTTGAATTACTGCAAAAAGTGAGGTCAGCTAATTAAATTTTGAGTTTTCAGAGGTCTCTTGGTACTCTTAGACACTTCTCCCAGGACAAGATGAATGACTTTGTTGATTGGGGAGCACAAATTATATGTCTATCATGGCTGTTTCAGAATCTATTAGACAAGATGAATCCTGGGAGAATGATTCCATTATTCCACTGATCCTTCCCCTCATTAATTAAAGGAAAGGAAAGAACAAAACTGCTGTGAAGACCTCACCTTTGGTTGGTTCAGTTCCTGTCTCAGTGCCTTTTGGTCTTCCAGAGGTGTTGCTTTCAGAAGCTCTCATCTCTCAAAAGTATGGGCACATTTCCTAATGGAAATCCCATTTAACTGTCCCTAGAGATAGCCAGCTGTCTCTGAAAGCTTACCACAAATTTAAAAGCCTTTCCTGAGGGAGATCAGAGTCAAGTTTCAGCTCTTTTGTCAGTTCTGTTCTACAAATGGAAATATCTAGTCAAGTTGTCCTCCCATTCCTTACCTAAATCCTCAGCTCTGGGAACATCCTTCTCCTTTTTAGAAACATTAATCCCTGTTTATAAACTTCCTCATGAGTGCTGGAGCATTTAGGGCTCTGTCCAAAGGACTGGGAAGCCAGAAGGATATAACCCTGATGGGCTCAATGAGGAATGACTTCTGGGAATCCACAATTCAGGTGGGATTTAGCTTCCTGCCATTTGTCTCTCTGCAACAGAGATATTTTCATCTGAGCCAAATATCTTGTGTTCCCTTCTCAGCCAGTGGAGGGAAGCTGACACTGCCAGAACACAGCAGGGGTTTATCCCAAAGTAGATATCCTTTGTGAGACAGAAGATCTGCGCCTAGAAATGTCTATTTCCCTGCACTGACTCTTAAAAGATGTGCAAGATGACCAGATCAGATGGAGGCAAATAACATTTAATAAGATTAAATCTTGACTGTTGGAGGGAGAAGAGGAATCTTTGTGTCCAGACCCTTTTTGCAAGCAGTAGCAAAATTCAGCCACAGGGTGAGTGTGAGTGGTTTGTTCCTTGAATCCACTTGGCAGGACTCACCCACAGAGGAGTGGAGGATGTTGCTGCCTGTGTCTGCACAATAGCACAGCAGGTTGTGACCCACAGAAGGTGAAGACCTGATCAGGGTATTTAGGGCTGAAGCACAGTATGAGATTGAGGTCCACCTCCAAACATTGCTCACACAAGTATCAAATAACTATGATAATGACTTGCCTTTCATCCACAGCTCAATAACAAAAAGAAAGATCCTGTGCAAATAGAACTTGCACATCTCCTGAACTCACTAATGTCTGAGCAACTGGAGAGGTCTGGTTCTGCACCCTCCACTCCATCCTCTGTCTTTTTTAAGACAGCTGTTATTTTTCCAAGGTCCTCTCTTCCTACCACCTTGTTTCCAAAGCCAGTAGGAGAAAATCTGTAAAGTCCTGACTTTGCTTCCTTTCTGAATACTGCATTTAGGGTTTCTTGCTATCAGCACCAATTCTCTAATATTCCTGTTAATTCTTCAGAAACCTCAGCTTGCTCAAAAAGAGCTTGTTTAAAAATAAAAGCTGAAGCAACTATATCACAAGTCAGACAGTCTTGTTCAAAGGGAGATGTCACCAGCTTTCATTCCCTCTCTCCCCTCAATCAGATTTCAGAGAAAACTCTTCTTTCTCACAATCATTATGCCACAGCCATGATCAAAATATTCCTTTTTCTTTATTTTACTGCCATGTTAGGGGGTCAGAAATAATTTGAAAAGAAGGGATTGATTGTGAAGCAAAAAGCATGTGTCCTAAGATTCGGTGGTCAAGTCTATGAGTATGAGCCAGAGGATGTTTGGATTTCCCCAGATAGCTCTTGTTATATGTTATATAAAGTTTATCTAGGAAATATTTTGATACTGTTTCATAAGTCCAGCTGTGGAAGGCAACAGAAGTTTTTTGCTGCTGTTTGCCTCACAAGCTCTTTTATTTCTGATTTAAAAGAGCATCAGATGAAAGACTTCAAATAGGAGCCTGAATAGAAATCCTTTCTCCTGGGAAGGACACATCAGCAGCAACAGCAACAGCAGAGGCTCTCTACCAATCAACTCCCATCATACCATGGTGCATCAATACAGACAGAACAATGAGAACCTTGTACTGAGTAGAAGAAAAAGCCATGTTTTCCTAATGGGTACCTTTTTCCCGGCTCATAAAAAGGTGATTCTCATTTGGTGTTGGGAGATGGATTCTTTGAGCATCCTTCACTATTTCTCACCCATTTATCTTCAAACAAGGATCTCAGTGCTTCCTCCAGGGATGATCCTCATGTATGTGAGGATGAGAGAGCCCCCAGACTCACTCCTATCCATGCCTGCATCTTCAGTTTTCAGTGGTGTCTCATGTCAGGCTGCACTCATTGCTGTGAATGGTGGTGGGTTGGATAACCTATTGACCCTTCTGGACTCAAGACCTACTACATGATTTCATATGAGGTCAGGAATCTGGGGTCGATGTTAAAAATCAAAAACTCTCATATGTGATCTACCTGGGCACTGAGTTCATAGTTAAAAACCCTTGAGAGGATCAACAATCTGTATCTTTCTTTGCTGAATTCTGTTACTTTTCCCCCTCCAGTTAACTTTCCATAACTAATTTAGAATAGTCTTAGAAAGAGAAAGTTTCTGGATAAAACTACTTGTTGGGATAGAGGACTTCTAATGCTTTTGAACACTGTATTCAGTACCAAAGCAAAGGATTTCTGAACCAGGATGTTGAACTTGGAAATTCAGAAGGCTGAGAATGTCACTTATCTCCTTGGAACAGCAAATGAACATGATCCTGGCTCTTGGTTTCATTTTGGCTTGCATGTTTTTTGCTTGTTTTGTTCTTCTGAATGTCATTAGCCAATGAATTTTTCCTAGTGTTAGATATTTTTTCAGTGCTTTACAAAATGCATCTGTGAGCTAGTCCAGGTCAGGCTTATATCTGCTAGTTTTGCATAAGCTCATGTCTTTTCTGCTGTTTTGGACAAGAGGAGTGCTCCACCAGTGCTGCCAAGGCTCTGCCTGTCCCAGAGCATCGTCAGCTTCAAATATGCCACATTTATATACTCGCAATTTTGTGTTTTTATCATGTCTGCTCTTCAGCTACCTAACTAGTCTCCTGGTTTAGCCTTCCTCTAAACCTATCTGACTGAAATCTCAAAAAAATATCTATCCTACAGGTAGTCTGCTGCTCGACTGCTTAGCATGCTTCTTTTTACTATCTCATAATTTTCTTACTCCTCTATGTCCAATCTGCCATTATTTCCTGTGGCAGTATCAGGTGTAGGTGTAGAAATTTGCCTTGAAGCAAGAAAAATTCTAGAGAGCCAACAGAACTGTGTGCCCTGTTCTATGTTATGCAAAGTTAACCTAAAGCTCCCATGAAAAGCAGGTAAAACTGAGATTTGACCAGACCTATAAAGAGGTATTTATGGCTCAAAAAGGAACTTCAAAATTTCCATCCCTAGGATATGACCCTTAAATCCACGGCCAACAGGTTTGCAATTCCATAGTATGGACATAAGATCAAGGACAATTTATTAACCTTCATTAGCAGGAGACACCTCTTGGCGTGGCCACCAAAACTGCCCACCTGTAGATGTTTAGGCCGCCTAAGTCCCAAAATAAAGTGTGAGATAAAAGCAAGTGCTCATAGATCAAATGGTAAGGGAATACCCAAGTAGAAGAGGAGTTGCCTGAGGACAGGGAGAAAAGATGAGTAGAAAAAGAATTTATTCAACTCAAAAGTCCAGAAATTAGGAAATCCTTATGAAAGTATATGAGGCCATGACTTGAAACCACCATATTTGCCAACAAAAGAGACACAACTTCATTTTTGTGCCAAAAACTGAACCATCAAGATAAGGCTGGAAAAGTAGGACATAATGTCTGACACCTATCTGATAACAGCCCAATTGATGCATGAGGCAGTTCTCTGAATATTTGCCTTGCTTGAACAAGTAGTTACTTATTTCTGTCATTTGACATTTGGTTCCTATGGGGTATAACTTTCATTATGACACTTCACTAGGACAAATTCTGTTTTGTATAACTTTACTTTTTCCTATGATTACTGTAACATTCATTCAACTGCTGCATGATGATCTGTGGGGACAGAGATACTGCAAAAGAACAGTGAAGATCTGTGCCTTGGGACAAGAGCAGAAGACCACCTCCCTCTCTGCAGTGCTACAGGTGGACTCTACAGAGGTTACACACAGATGTTCAAGATCTTCTGATCCTGTGCACATGGAAACATTTTTTTACTTCTCTTATTTTGTGCCTGGACCTGATTCATTTTCTGCCGTTTACAGTCCACGTTTAGAAACAGTTCAACCCTGCATAAATTTGACTTTGGTTAACATGACCAGAGGCCAGAATCTTTGAGAGTAATGAAAAGAATCTCAATAGTCAACAGAGGCTTAAATCATGACTTCAAGATAATAAAACCAGGATGAGAAGAATCTACTCTCAAAGTAAAAGTCTAAGTGCTTCCTTGGTTGCATGGTAAGCTAGCCCATCTTGCTAATATGGCAAAATTCCTCCAAGTTTCATATTTCCCGTGAATAATGCATTATTGGTACCAACACACATTATTCAATAGCTCACTTCTGTCAAGTATTAACAGTAAAATGCCTTCAAGGCCTACAAAATATTGTCTCTCAAAATTGCCTTTCAGTAAACTTCTATTTTCACCCTGACTGAAACCCAAACAATTTTAAAATGATGTCCCCAAGTACTGTAATACTGTAAGTTCCACCTTACTCCGAGAAAGCTCTGGGATGGCTCTGAGCACATGGACTGCCCTGTATGCAGCCTCCCAAGGCGACTATAGTGTGCAGAGAGAGATAAAAAAAGAAGTCTTCATTTTGCTAAGAGGAAATGAGGTAATACTTAGAACAAGATTGATCAGGAGAAGTCAGAGCCACATTAAAACAGACCTTGTTTGTTGTCAGACATCTATCTCTGAGGTAGTCACTGTAGGATCTCTTTACAGTCAACAAAAGAGGCACCTTGCAAGGGCAATTAATCTTCTAATACAGATGTCCAAGCAAACCAATCAAATCAGACACCCTAGCTTATATTTCTCTTTATTGACTATAAAGGGAGTCAAAACTGACTGCTTTTAATGTAGGTGACTACGCTGTTCTTGTCAAGCAAATCTGACTTCTGTTTTTTATGTCCTGACCCCAACATCCTTTCCAGGCATACAGCAAGTAACAGTTGAACAGGGAGTACTCTGTTTGCAAAGTCAGGCATGGCAAAGCTAGAAAATGACTTAATGAATTCTGTGTGATCAATCTTTGCTCACCACCAGCTGTATGGAGGCAACATCATTAAGTCTTCAGTTACCTAACGGTGCCATAATTTGTAACACAAAATCTCTTTATTTTTATATTAGAGTGAAAAGGAAGAAATATATTTATATGTTGAATGAGGTTGGTGTCTTCTGCAGGAATTTTGATGGAGGGAGAGAAAAATCTGAGTGTCACCCATACACTGATGACAGCAGAGACCTAAAAGTGTCCGTACCTGTGTGTCTCCCATATGCACACAGAGTATGAAGGAGATTAAGGAAGCAACTCCCTGGTGCTCAGTCTCCAAGGGAGTATAGGGGAGAAGCAGCAAGCTTCCATGTCACTTGGGAACTGCCACTAAGGAGAGGAGTTGAAGAAACCACATAACTTCTCAGTCTCAGTACTATGCCTGAACATACAAGTCACCTAAGGAAAATGATAGAGACTTTGCAAACAGATAACATGGAAAGACAGATATTCAGCCTGCAAACTCCAAAAAGGACCTTATAATGAATGTATTGAACAGTGATGAAGTCACACTTACCCTGGCTTTATTTCAGGAGGTTTAGGTAAGGGCTTCAGAAAGCCTTTTTTCCCAACCAACCAATATGTGTCTTCTACTCCTTTACCCTAAAATAAAATAAAAAATCCAGATAAAGAGCAGCTTTCTGATTGCTCTCTGCTCAATACGTAATTTCCTCTGGATTTCTCTGGCTTCATATATCTCCAGAAACAGACCATGGCTGGAAATTTTGGGCTGTCCTTCCAAACAGCTCAGGGATTATTTGAATTTTATTATCCTAAAGCAGGATATTCATTATCCTTATTCAAACTGTCATTTACACATGACTCCTAGTGATCTGGGTCATTGAAACTACACAATTTAACAGAAATGGGAAACTACAGGATCTCTAATCACCTTATTTGGCAGCACTAGCATTATTAATTGAGAGATTTTACAACTCTTTCTGGACTGATTATCAGAACATAACTTCCTCTCCCACCACTGATGATTTAGCTTTTAAGGTGTGATACATCTGGTGAACTGTAGGTATCTGTATCAGAGTCAATCACCCTTGACTGAAGAAGTGGAGGAAACATTCATCTTCACATAAACTGGACCCTGACAGTACGTCAGGTTAATAATTTTCTGAAGTGCCAATTTATCTCCACTAACTGTGTAAAGGTTTCTTTCCACTGACTAAACCTGGAATAATTACCTCCGATCTCCACTTGCAGACATATGAACTCAGATGAGATGAATCCACTTGTCACGAAAGATTGTTGAGGGCCTGAGGCCGTATTCAGAGCTTTAATTCTAGGTTTTTAAGGCAAATAAAGATTCTGTCTATTAACTATGTAAGGGTAGAAATGATGGTTGAATTATTTAGTACTCTCTTGTTTGGACACTGTGAGAAGTAGCAGCTTCTCTTAAGGTGGACTAAATAGAGTACTAAATAAATACTTATATCCAGCGCATACAGCTGATTGCTCAATCCCACAGTGCTTCAATAACCACCTCATGTACTGAAACAACTGGAACGGACAATTTTGGAAGGATTTAGCAGAAGAGTGGTGGATGAAGGCCAAACAAGACCTTACTATGTAAATTCTCTAAAGAAGAAGACTCCCTTGTGAAGTGCTTCGCACAGCCCCGGCCCTTCTTACCCTCAGTTCTGTTTTCCCTCTAGGTATGATTTCATAGCCTTCATTCAGACTCCGAAGTGTATCCACTGTACTTTGGCTGACATGAATTCTGTAAGCTGGGAACAGAAAGCAAAACAGCTGAATCACTGTGCTGCACACAGGCTGCAAATTCCCCACTGCTTCATACTGATGAGTAAAAGTGCTCCAAAGCATGCAGGTGTGTAGCTGGTGTAGCTGTGTGGTGCTCCTCTACATAGAGTTCAATGCTGACTGATGGATCCTTTCAGGCAGGGCTGTAACAAGCGCAGGGGCAGAGGAGATCCACACTGGGGGCTTCCTGCAGATGGATACCAAACACACTAACTGCAGAAGCCCAGTTCAACAAAGACAGTGATTTTCCAGTGACATTGTCAGCTGGATTGCTGTTTTATCTATTGCCACAGAATAACTAAGGAATGGTAAAAAAACCCTAAAATAACTAACTGTCCTGCTCCAGACACCCAACATAAATAGAAAGTTGGGATGAAGAGCAGAGAGATGGAGTTTGCAAGGGAACATAAAGAAAATGTGGCTATGCAACTAGATCTGTCTGGGCTTTCAGTAATTGATTCCACCCAGAGCTACCATTAAGTCTGTGAACAAAAAGGGCAAAGGTGGAGAACCTTACTGAATTCCTAACTCTCCCAACTTGTTTTACAGCCCTTGCTGGAACTCCCTGAAATTTGTTATTGTTATGCTGGTGTGAACAAGCCAGGCAAATGTTTCTAAAACATTTCTAAAACATTCAAAGACACTTTTCTTTTTTGTTTTTATTAAGCTTTTATTTCAATTGTGTCAGTCAAATTCCCTTCCCCCTTGAATGATGGGGGATGAGCCGATTAATTTTTTTTGTGTATAATAATCTAAAAGAAGAACATCAATTGGAGTATGTAGAGGAAGACCTCATAGTTATGAGCTACATTTCCTGAGAGACTAACCTACAGTTTTCCTGTTGTTAGTTATCTATATGCATTTCTACTAATGTATAACAACGCTCTTGTATCTGCAGTGCTCCTGCTACCTCCATCTCAATGAGACTTTCTACAGCCAAGGGTATGATGGAAGCAATGCCCTTGTGTGCTTCAACCCTTGCTTTGTACTGGTCGTGACAGGTAAATGCATTATTTTACTGTGCAAGAACAGCTCTGAATTAAGGGTTCTCAGTACTGACTGAAAGTAAGATGCAACCTATGTCAGAGAAAACTAGGGCAAGATTCATGTTGATTTTAGTTGATGGTGTTCAAATTAGAGGACTGGAGATGGAAGGCAGGGTCTTGAAGGCAGAGTCGTAAAGGCTGACCTACAATTGCAAAGCTGATGCCCTGTCCTTCAGGCTGCTTTGAATTTTGTCATTTGACTTGCCCTTTTTCAGTTGCAATGCTTATAATTATGGATGTGCATTTCTTCATCTCTCTTGAGAAGTTAGTTCAACCACCCACCCCAGGGACTGTCCCAAATACTCACGCAGGCCCGTGGACTCCATCCGTGACGCCGTGTTCACCGTGTCTCCAAAGAGGCAGTACCGTGGCATGGTCAGCCCCACCACGCCTGCCACACAAGGCCCTGAAAGACACATCATCTGTGTAACCCAGATGGTACTGCACAAATCTTGGGGCTCACTGACAAACAAATCTCATCCTCTCCTCTGATACCCAAAAAGCCACTTGTAAATACAGAAGAAAAGTTTTTACAAGATCTCACTGATCTTAGTGCTTGCTATAAGCAATCAAAAATTAAGCACTGGTCTGGATTGCACACTGGTGTTTTATGCCTGAGAAAGGTCATGCGTGGTAGGACCTCAGTTTACCATCATCTGGGATAAGTTTGTCCAGAGTTCACGGAAACTCAAGGACTACCATAATCTCATTTTAAAAAGACCTTTTTCCATGTGAGAAGATGAAAGTTCAGATCCTGTGATATGCTCTGTATCACAATGAAACAGGATTAAAAATCAGCCTTGGAAGCCCAGAGCTGCTGGCAGCACTCTGGACCACCCTGTGCCCCCTCCTGGGAAAGGAAATCATCATTAGCTTGCCTTTCTAGCCAAAACCTGTTTTTTTTCTTTTATTTCATTCTTTGTACAAAATCCATTTCACTTCCAAAGTAGCTTCCAAAGAATCGATGCCAAGTTCTCATGGAGACGTATGTGTGCAGGATTCACAAGAACATGCACACACTGAGAGATGAAATGTGTGACAGACAAACACCGTAGACAATTGTCATCCACGGCACATGGCTTAGATAATGTTTAGACTGCACTCTGAAAGATAAGATGCTAAATTTCATCACCCACAATATAAAATATCAGGCCTGCAAAATAAAAGCAATGTAAGGTGATGTGGGGTTTCTTGCAAAGAAAGGACAGGAGGCACTGTATTTTCCATTAGATGCATTTATGAGATATGTCTTTGCCTTTTCAATGTCTTGATCCTTCTGAGTTAAGATTTAGTATAAGTGATATCTAGGAAATCTTTTGCCATGCAAGTTTACAAGAGATGGGAACATTGTACATCATCAGCAGTACCTGAAATGATGCTATAGATAAGGTTGTATGTTAAAGTGTGGGGGTTGTGCGGGTTAAATTATTTGTTTTTAAAACAGTAACAAATATAATTGTAGCCTAATTTAGAAGCGATCAGGTACTTGTTTTAGTACAATGTTACTTTACTGCGATTTTAGCCTTATTTACAAAAATTGATTCTTTCAGATACATCTTAAGGACAATGAAACTCCATAGCTGAAACCTACAGGAAACTTTGCAAGAACCCCTATTGTTGTAACCTCTGAAAAGTTGTTGCTGCACAAAGTTACCAGATTTTAATATACTTTATGAGGATGCAAACTGAGAGGTGAGACAGATTTTAACTCTTACCTGATGAAGCACTGCTAGATTAAATATCAAAAAAAAAAAAAGAGACAGGAAGAATGGGTCATACCAAAAATGTTACAAGGATTTAAACAGCATATCTGGATCAAACACAGCATGCAGAGACTGATAGAAATCATAAAAACCTAATTTAAGGTTTGGGTTTTTTCAACCATCAACAAACTTTGGACAAGACGCTGTTCCTCAGAATACCTTCCAATTTAATTCCCATCCTTATTGGTACATTCTAATTTGTTTCAAGCTTTTCAGGAGAGGAGCTATATCCATCACAGGAAGTCTTTTCAGGTTTTAGTCTATAGGCACTTCTGTAGCATAACTGTAAGGGCACTGTTGAGACTTCTGGGTCAAGGACCTAACGCTTACCTAAGTGGTCTTTAATCTGTGCATACTAATGTGACATATACATAAAAAAGGGTCTTGTTGGAGACTTTTTAATTCACGCTTCAATAAGAGTTTTCCCTGAGAAAACACTTTCTCAGAAAGCATCACCTCTCTTTTTCTTGTGATGATGACATGACAGCAGCAGCCAGAAATCTCAGTAAGGAACAAAGCTCCTTCTGTAGTAGGTGTTGCAGGGACACAAAAAGATGGTTCCTGTCAAAAAAAACAGTCCTCACTGAAGAGGATTTGATTCCATCTTAAGAAGCACAAGTAAAGGGAGTCAAGCTTCTACTGCTGTCAGTGGAGACAGGTCATCTGGTCAACTGAGCTGTGAGAGCCTTTCTATTCCTGCACCTGAACAGTTCTCCAGGGTTCACTTATGTGTCCTCAAAAAGAATGCAGGCTCCCTAAAAACCCTGGAAATACCTCCATGTGGGTGCCTAAATTCAGGTTTCCTACTCAGTCAGTGCAATCATCTAGCCATTTCTGAGAACCTAGGAGAGGTCAGATTTTTAGGCTGAGGTACCTATGCAGGAAATTCCTAGTTCAAAACCAACCCTACGGCGTAAGCATTCCCAAAAGACTTCTCTGTGTTGAAAGCATCTAAGACTTAATTCACTCACTGCCTTCACTGCCTGGGTGTGTTCTCCCTTGTCTAGACAGCTTCAGTAAAAGGCTAGTAAAAATTTCCAGTGGTAAATCTCCCACAGTAACCAGTTTCAGAGGAAACCAGACACCCTGTGATGAGAATGTAATGGCCTAGTTATTTAATTACATAGGTTCACAGGTTTGCTTTGAAATGGCTCTTTGCCAGGGCTTGCAAGGATCAGTTAATGAGAGGTTCTGGCTAATACTCTGCAACAACCATCAGTGGTGCTGCAAAGTACAGGGCTGACTGCCAGAGAGCCTGACCGATAAACAAATATTCAGCCTCAGCGGAAAAGCTTGTCCTCTCACCACCACTCTCCCCAGCTGTCCAGCTCCAGCCCAGATATGGATGGCATGGAAACAGCTGAGTCAGCTGAGTTATCCTGGACATGCAGTGAAGTCAAGAGTGGAGAGACAAGATTCCAGGATTCATTTAAAGCAGGGGAGAAACTGCAGACCAAACCTTGGTCTTCTTGTCCACTTTGCATCACCCATGCATTGCCATAAGTGGACCATGGACATGGGCCAGGAGAAGTTTCCAGAGGTGCAGCTCTCCATTGGGGTTGAAAGGACATGGGCAGCCCATGCCCAAGTTGCATTTATTGCTTTTTCAAAGAGGTGATCATGAGCTTTTCTTGACACCACTTTCCAGAGAGCAGTTGAACTGCACAACTGGGGGTCACACCCATTCTCCATCCTTTCCAGTACAGTGAAAGTGTCAGCCAAACTCTCCTCTCCCCCAGGTGCCTCCTCAATGCTTTCATGATGCTGATGATTCCCTCTTCATGCTTCTTTTCTCAGGAGAAATAAGGTCTAAGGTTAATCAAACTCTGCTGTCAGCTCAGTGGCTCAGAGAGCTGGTTTGCTTTGGAACATGGATTTGTGGCTGCTCCCATGACAGTACGATGCTGCCAGATCTGTGCAAAACAAGATCTGATTCCTGCTTCTTTAGAAAGAAAACACCAACTCCTCCCCCTCTTCCTCTCACACCCAATACAACAATTCTTAGCAATTTTGCATTCCAGCTACCTAGAGTTCATAAAATCAAGAAAAAATATAACTACCCCCTGTACATATCACCTAGGGATAGATTTTTTGGCATACTGTATGGAAGACACATTGCAGACCTGCTGTCAACAGGCAGCAGCAGATGTTGCACATCAATTTCCTCTCTTTCCATGTCGAAAATGTGCTCCTTGTGCTCCAGAGACTCCTGTTCTGGGCAAGACAAGCCTGGGCCATAGTCTCACGTAATTTCTGATAGAGTATTAAATACACAGTGCTCCTGCAATCATTCCTTTAACACTTCAGACTTCTGTGAAAGGCCAGCTAAGGCTCCCAAACTTCAAAGAAAACAGCAGGGAGATGAGTTTTAAACAGATATCCCCAAAGAAAGATCTTGCAAGGTCTAGGAGATATGAAACATTAATCTTAACTCTGCTCAAGTCACAGGTCTGTTCTTTGGATATTCTGGGTGAGATACTTCCTTTCTTCTCCTTCTGCCTCCCAACATGTATAACAGAAACTAGAATACTGACATCTGTAAAATGCTTGCATGACACAGTTGCAAAAATGTGGACATTATCAGACAGGTAGGAGGATTAAACCTCCTGTAATATTGGGTGAGATTCCTGGGCAGTCTTTTTCATTGTTTGGCTTCCCACAATGGGCATTACCTGATACTCTAGAGGAAGAGGCGAGAATTCTGGTAACAAACAGCTGGGAAAAATCTATTAGTGGATGACTACAAAGTGTATAAAATTATGAAGGTTCATATCTCTTGTAAAAGTATTGATTCCATGATAATAGCAGATGTATTTTCCTACATTTAAAAATCATATTTTTGCCTATGTAATGGCAGTCTTGGGTTTTTTGGGGTTTTTTTTGTTTATTTTGGAGTTTAATTATATTTTTTAGATATATAAAAGAAAAGAACTTTCTCTTTTCTTTTTAAACAAGCCACTTTTCTGTTAATTGACTAGATTATGACTTCTACATTAGAGATAATTTGTTTTCTTTATAACATCACTTTTTCTTAAGATCTGTATCATATTTTTCTTCCAGTATGTCCTACCTGTAATAAATATCACCAATTTTTTTTATTCTTTCACTTTATATGCCAGTTTTTCTGTGCTTTTAATTTCAGAATAGAGTAGACATCACTGGATGTCTTCGTATCCCACCACTGAAGATCCTATGGCACATCAAAGATCTATCCGTACAATGAAACCCTTGTGACTAATAATCTGGATGCAGTTCCTAACTGGGTCAGAATACACAATTTCTCCCTGAAATGATACTTAGCCATTCTCCTCCACAAACCCTCTTTGGGTTTTGTGTTTCCATTTTAATGCCCCTGTTGATATGGAAGATTTTAACGTGTCTTGTTAGAGTGTTTTTTGGGGGGCAGGAGTGAATAAAGCATTTGAAGCTGGAAATACAATTGTGAAGGAGTTCTTTGATGTTCAGGTGCAGGTGGGTGCTGCTGCTTACCTGTGTGCAGCCCAATTCGTATCCTGAGGGGAATGTCTGGCATATGCCTCATTTTGAATGTTCCTACTGAACTGAGGATGTCCAAGGACATGTTGGCTATCTCAGCCGCGTGCTTATTGCCGTTCCGTTTTGGTAGTCCTGAAGCAACCATGTAGGCATCACCAATTGTCTCCACCTAGCAAATACCATTACATTAAAAAAATAAATTAAAAAATTGAAAAAGATGGAAAGGAGACATAGAATAAAACTACTTCTCACCTTGTAAACATCATGATTTCCAAGAACAGCATCAAACAGTGTGTAAAGGTCATTCAGAAGGTCAACTACTTCAATGGGCTCACTGAGGGCTGAAATGGATGTGAAGCCCACGATGTCACTGAAGTAGATAGTCACCTGGTCAAAATACTCCGGTTCCACAGTGCCACCAGTCTTGAGGGCTTCTGCCACTGATCTGAAAAAACAACACCAGCAAAGTTGGCAGGGCACAAACCCTTTTCTGCTGCATGCCCAAGAGCTCAGATTCTTTTGTCCTACTTGTTCAGAGTATTTTCACTAAATACAAAGTTCTATATGGCTGTAACAAATACTGATTAAAGTTTCTTACTTTGATTGGAAGGTGCTGGTCAAAATTAGAAGTCAGCTGTACAGTGTTGCTCACTTCTGGGGAAGATTTTTATCCAGTCAAGCTATGGGTTATTTGGTTTGGTTTGGGTTTTCTTTATACCACCTGAAGTACCAGTACTTACGGGGGAAGCATTTGTGACAGTAGTTTTTCTGTCTTCTGTTTTTCAATTTCTAGCTCTTCGGTCCTCTCCCTGATTAAATCTTCCAGGTTGCTTGAGTATTGCTCAAGCATCCTGAGCATTGAGTCAATGATATTGGTCTTTTTCCCTTTGTTGATTGTTTTGAACTGGAAAATAAAACTGTAGAGTTATTTGTCCATCTTATTACACCACTGTATCACTCTGAGTTTGGAAAGGAATGAAAAGCAAACACTTATTTTCAAGGTTCAGTGCTAAGGACTGGCTTTATCAATGGGAAGAGTTCAACAATAAAGGAAAAAGGCAAATTAGAAGGTGAATTTGCATCAGTAGCTATGGAAGCTGCCCAGGAGTAGCATGTTGCTCATCTATGAACTTTCAGTGACAGTTCCCTTACATCACCTTACAGTAGTTGTCAACATCGTTGTTGTGGAGTCTTATCAGGCTGCAGGTTTGCAACCCCATTTATCCCATGACCAATCTTTAGGGTGACTTGCAAATCTTTGCATTCAGAGGTACAAATTTCAGCGTATTAGGAACACTTACAGCCTGCTTACATGTTGCTGGACTTAAATCCAGCTTTACACTCTGGCATGTATGTGTACTGCCACCGTCATTCTCTATTATTGTTGTGATTTCTCTTCCTGACCTGAAGTTGAATCTCTGGAACCTTTGGATAATTTGTGGCTTCTAAAGCTGCCTTAGATTCAGCAGTGGAGTCACTGGGTCTAAAATTATTCCCAGATTCATAGCACCAAAAGGTAAAAATTATGGATGTTTGTTTACTTGGTGTTAGACCAAGCAAATCAGTAGATCAGTAATTATTGGGTCAGAACCACCTTCTGGGGGAGCATGTGTGTTGGGGGAAGGGCTAGGCTAGGCCTGCAGGCACATGATCTGCAGGCCCATGGCAGGAAGGCACATGTAAGGCCTGTAGCCAACACGGCTGTGCCCATGAAGAGCACAGGGTAGCACCGAGACCCAAGTGGCTGGGCTGTCAACCAACAAGGCCTGCCTGGTAGCCTGCCCACACCACACCCCCTGGAGTCCCTGGCTGGCTGCAGAACCCCTCCCTTTGGCTAGGAAGACACTTGAGTGGTCAGTGAACCAAAGGTCCTGCCTAGAGAGAGGGGCCACAGTAGATAAAGAGGCGCACATAAGGTCTCCATCTTGCCTGGTCTCCTTGAAGTTGTCAACATGTGATCTTCCAGTGGTAACTATATTTTTCTCTCTTTATTCTTTCTTCTCTTAATCTCTCTTCCTTTACTCTTTTCTTCCTCTTGTGGGTAACTTAAACACCTATTTTCTGTATTTCACTTAAGTTGTGGGTATCTCATTTCACTTGCATAGGGTTTTGTGTTTGCTGGGTGTAACAAAGGTCCCTACTCTATAGCAAGTCCTAGTAGCCTGTTGTAATACTTTTGTGAAGTTGCACGTAATCTCTGTAAACCCCTTTTTGCCGAAATGCCTATTTTCTCACCAAATTAAAAAAAAAAGTCTCTTAGAGGAAAGTGTGTAGTCTTTTCTCCGGACATGAACTCAAAGTATCAAACAACCAGAGTTGGTTGCAAGAATTCATATGGACAAAATCTCTTGAAGTCTAAAATGAAAGTGTGCACCCAGTAAAGCTAGACTGGGGTTTAACACTTGGTTTGAGGAAATGGCTTCAAGTTGTGTCAAGGAAGGTTTAGATTGGATATTAAGAAAATTCTTTTTTCCCATAAAGGGTTGTAAAGCATAGTGGCAAACTGCTCAGGGAAGTGGCGGAGTTACCATCCCTGGAGTGTTCGAAAAACTTGTGGATGTGGCCCTTGAGGACGTGGTTTAGTGGCAAACGTAGTGGTGGTGCTGGGTTGGCGGTTGGACTTGATGATCTTGAAGATCTTTTCCAACCTTAAGAAATCTATGATTCTATGACCTTATAAGGACATAGGAACTGCACTACTGGATCAGAGAGGGGGCTTATTTTGCCAATGCCTGCCCATGAGACTGGCCAGTAACAGATGTCTAAGAAAGCTTTTCAAACTGGGATCAAGTACAGTCATATTTCCCTGGGATGTTCTCCCATCCTCCACCAATCTGGAGTTGAGAGACCTCCTATGCCAAACATTGTATCGTTGTGTTTAACAATCTTTGGTAAATTTTCCTTTTCCTCACCTTTTAAACACTTTGGTAGATTAAAAAAAAAAAAAAAGGAAAAGATATAAATGTGCTATTAAAATTTACAAATCATTGATCTCCATGAGACAATCTGTGAAGGTACACTGCAGATGTGAAGATATCAAGCCCATGTCCAGGTTGCTTCACCACCTCAAGGTCAGGACAAGTCTAGGGCTCTTCCACTTCTTCATTCTTTAATAACTCAGTTAAAGAAAAAAACCCAAAACAACAAAACACTTCCCTGCCAAGTACAAACAGAGGAATTACACCTACTGCTGTATTCACCAACCTTATGAAATATCTCCTCAAAGGTTGGACGTCGTTCAGGGGCTTCAGCCCAGCATTGCTTCATTACCTGGAGGCACGTCAGGGGGGCCACCTCAGGGGCTATGTTTGGGCGACACAGAGGAGGGGGCTTCTTCACTTTCTTTATAATTTCTGTGACAAAGAGAAGAATGGGAAGCATGTTGTGAGATGGAGGGTCTTGGTAGGGGCAAAGGACTTTTCACCTGTCCCTTGCTTGCTTCTTCAGCTGTTACTGTTATTTCTCAGCACCCAATGTCTGTGCCAAATGAAGTTGGAGGTTTCTGCTTTACTCTGTCAGGAGTCTCTTGAAGGATTTAAAAGAGATTCATCTGCTTTCTTGTCCCTGGAGAACCAGGTTATGAGCAATAAAGTGGCTGGATGGGGGAAGAATGTGTGACAGATGGATGTGTGAGCCTGCAGGCGTGTGTTTAATGAAATTCCCTCTGACTCTCTCCACTAGGATTGGCAGTCTTCTAAAACAGCAGAGGTTTATGGCTGAGCCCAGACAGGAAGAATAGCAGCCTCTGACACTTCATGGTTAGCTGGTAACCAGTATGTAGGAGGTTATGTGAATGGAGACAGTGGAAACAATACTAAGGGGGAGAGTTTGGGTTCAAAACATCTGGGAAATTACTCCCTATCTAGAGGTGAAATGAGACTAATACGGAACTAATACTAATACTGAGAAGTCAGTCCCTAAAAAAAAACCCACTAAAGTTATTTTATTTGGAAGTTTCATTTTGTGTAGTGCAGAGCAGTCAAATGGAGAGAAAACCCTCTCTCTGGTAGGAGCTCTACATTTCCACAGCTGTTGCTGTGAGTACCCAAAGCTTTTCAGTGTTGACAGTTTACTTTAAGGCTCTTTGGTTCATCCCACCAGTCTCCACCAAATGAACTAATCGAAGCACCCGGCCCAAATAAGTCGACAGGCAGCCAAGGGAAGTGAAAGCCCCTTGAGGATTAAAACACAATGAGTAGAGATCCATCATTTTATCAGGCTAGGAAATTGGACTGAACTGTGTTCATATTTGCTGGAGATTCTGCAGGGCAACAAGAGCTAATTACATCATAGGCTATATCATAGGTCCAGCTCCGATTTGCAGGGTGGGATACATCATAATCATCATTGTCATTGCATTGTTGTAGCATCTTCAGACGCAACAAGGTCGAGGCCCTGTTTTTTCAGGCACTGAAGTGGCAGATACTGAATGGCCATACCCTATTTGGTGACCACCCAGCTTAAAACATGTTGAGACAGGTTGTCACTAAAATCAGCTCAATTTAGGTTGTTCTCAGTCCCTCCCTGTTCAACTGCTTGTGATGTGACCCAGACTGCAGTGACTTTACTCTTTCCACACATGCACAACATGGTTGCAACAATGAATAGTTCCCAAGGAGCTTATATCTTTGCTATTTCTGATAGAAGTCACCTTATATATAAGTAAAATGTTAATGACATATCTCTTCAAACTCTGTTGAAGAGAGAATCTCTTTAAATGGGGAAGAATTAAGGAAAAATAGATGGGCAGATGGACAAAATAGGACGTTGGCAAGGGGTCCAGCTCAAAAACTTCAACCCCCATGATGCACATAAAAATGGGCTGTCAAATGGGAAGTTAAGGAGTGGGAAGCTATGGAAAATTCTACCATCAGATTTCAACCCATACTGCAAAAAGTCGGAGTTTGGACAGGGAACTGGAGGTGCTGCAGTGGCCTACTGAGGCCGGCCCTGAAGCATCTTAAGGGGTACCCAGAGCCCCAAGGCTGTGATCAGAACTACACAGTTTGATGTTTATTATGGATATTTTGTTGAAAACAAGCTTTCGTCACTGAGAAAAGTCATGAGATTGATACATTATTTCCATATTAATGTTTTAACCCAGGGGCTTGACCAGACTTTTTCTGAGTGCTCTGTCCAAAGCCTTAAAAATATACTGTTGCTTACCTTCAGCTGAGAGTTCTGATGTGCAGTATGGTGGACCCCGAGCAACCACTTCTTGTAGGATGATTGCAAAGCTGTAAATGTCCCCTTTGAATGTTCCTTTTCTGCGCATGTCTGGGTCCCTCAGTAACTCAGGAGCTGTCCAGAGCAATTCTAAAAAATTCCAGAGCATCACGTTTCTTACACTTGAGCTCAGACTCTTGCAAAGTAAGTGCTTAAAGGAATACCTTATTTCAGTCATTTGAGGAAAGGTTGGAAAGTCCTTCATTACTTACTGGACCAAATCTTTTACTTCTTGTGATGTATTAGAAATATTAAACTTCCATCCTGATAAAAAAATTGAATTTTCCAGATTTCACTCTACATTTAAAAAAAAAGGTTCAGTACCAACAAATTTTATCACGTAACACCAGCCTTGAACTTCAGCGTAAGAAGTCATCTCACCATTGCCAAAAGGTTTAACTATTTTTTTTTTTATTTAAAATATCCTTGAGACAAAATGTTGGCACTGAAGCCTGGATTTCTTGTTACTGTTGTTGCTCTTTTAAAAAGCAAACAATTAATACCATTATTTCTGTAGTACTTCTTAGATGAAAGTGGTTTCTGCAAAAGCGGTTCGTGGCAATCTGAAGCACAATCAGTCTTTGTAATCCAATAGTTCAAGTGATGAAGAACACAGGTGTAAAACATATCCAGCCTCATCAAGAAATTAATCTTGAAACTGTGCTATTGTTACCCTGGTAACTGTGCATTCTGAATAATGGGAATAATGAACATTTCAACTACTGCAAATATGAAGGTCTTCTATCTGGTAACTGCCCTATCCGAGACACTGGAAATGCATAGGCATCAAATCCCACAACAGAAGGATCAAAACACTACCTACTACTTGAAACCATGTTTCAAGAATAAATTGAGATATCAGAGGAATCCCAAAACAAGGGGCATGTGAAAGAAATCCTGTCAAAGTCTCCAGACCTGGTCCCATGAGATGTTCTTCCTAAGTGGTGGGATTCTCATGAGATAGCCTTTGGTAATTGGCATGTAGAGGACCTATTTCAAAGACATCTGCATCATTTTGTGTTTCAGATAGCTTCTTTTAACAAAAAGGCTCTTTGCATGTGGGTTAGTGTAAAACTTCAAACATAGGACTGGGTCTAAGTATGTGAAGCCAATTCTATTGGTCACAGAAATTCAGTACTGATAAGATTTCAGGGACAGTTAAATCCTTCTCCAATTGCAATAAGCTTACATTCTGTCACAACTTACAATAAAATCTATTTTCTTTACAATGACACTCTGTTATTCATGTTTAGGAAGTCTGAAAAAAACTTAGCTTATCCTTTCGTATAACAATGACATACAGGAAACAAGATGTCATGAGATTGAGCATGTAAATCCTTACGTGGCCACTGGCCTGAAATTGTAACATTTGTTAAATCAGTGGAAAAATATTTCCGAAAAGAATATTTCTTCATGTCACCTACCTTCTGGGGATGGCTGAATATAGGGGCATTTCTGTGCTTCTAAGAGCTCGTTATAACCATAGTCGGTGATCTTCAGCACAAACCGGCCATCCACAACACAGTTGCGAGACTTGAGACGTCCATGGGCAAAATCTCGGTGATGCAAATATCTAATTCCCTATGAAACACAGAAAAAACCCAAGGCTGTTCCTTAGGATTTATATTATTAATCAGCATTTAGAGACACCAAGCCAGATTGTCACCTTAGATGGCATCGGATACAGCATTGACTTTATGTCAAATGCAGTCATGATCAAACCAATAAAGTATGGGGGAGGTTCAGAAATGGATTAGGAACATGAACTAGGTTGTCTGCACCCTCAACTAATATTGGAAAGGTCTGACAGTTTTAGGAACAGTCAGATGCCTCCCTCTGTAGCCTTAGGACTCGGTGCACTCGTAAGTTTCATTTTTAGGCAAGGGTAAGAAAGCGGGCACAAGTAGTACTCAATGGTTAGGCCAAAGGAAGCCATGAACAGCTGGATGCCCTTATCCAGCTCCCTGCAGGAGGTTCAGAAGGTGGATCACAGGCTGCAAGAATTGTTCTGGCAGTCTACCCTCTGAACACTGTGTGTCCCAGATTAGTAGTTTACCATTATGGGATGAAAACACCTGGGACATGATTGGAAGGATGTGAACACAGTGAACATATGTGCAGACATCCTGTGGCAGGGGATGGACACTGGTTCTATGGTGGATGCATTTCTGATTTGCAATAAGATAGGGCCTTCGAAAAGTATGAATTTGTCACAAAATTCTTTGTTCTAGGTGATCAGTTGCAGCCTGATGTGTAGTTTTAACCTCTTATCCTGCTGTGTGGCTGTAGTCCTGTTACCCTAAATAGTTAATTTCTCTCAGATAGTAACAAAATAAGGGTAAGAGTTCTCCATTAAAGATGCTGTGTATCGGTATAATTACATTCACATTGGTTTTCCCTGCATTACTATAAAAATCCCAAAGTTCTGGATCAAATAGCTCAGTCAATATAAAAGTCACATGCAGATCATGCCTCAGCAGGAGTAATGGACTTACTTTAATTAGATCCATCACAAGAGAGGACTTGAACATCCAGTCCAGTTTCATATCTTCATTTCTCAGCAAGTCCTCCAGGCTTCCTCGGGAGCAGTACTCTGTCACTATGGCAAAGATGCCACAGTCAGAGAAAAAGCCCAGGAACAGATTCACATTTTCATGACGCAGATCTTTCATCTGAAACAAGACAGTGAATCACAGCTAGTCCAAGTCAGCCAGACATCTACTTAGCAGCTTCTTGATATCATTAGATGTCCTTATGCTCCCAAACAACATTACATACAAGGATGGGGAAGCAAACAACCTTTTTGATGGTTATTTTTGGCTACTCAGTGCTCTTTTCAAGCTTTGCTTTCCTTTGTCTATCCATTAAGACAAAGAAAGAAAGATAGCAAAAGCAAACTGAACAGAAATTTGTTTTCTCTTTAGACAGGCTGGATTGAATCTTTCAATAGGCCAAAATGGCTTTGCTGGGGTAGATTGAGTTCAGCATGTGGCATCTTGCTCTGGGTCTGGTCTGATTTGGAAAACAATTCCATACTTGAGGGTCCAAAGTTATCTGTCAACACTGCCTTTGGAGACATGACCTGGTAAATTTGTTGTATTTATATGCATTAAAATGCCACTGCTATGCTAGCGATAGCTGTCAAAAACTAATGGCCTTGGATTTGGAAAATAAATATATTTTCTTGTCATTTGGTAACAATAATAAGATTTAAGACTAAAAGTCAACTTCCAACAGGCATCTTGGATGGAGACACAAAGCAAATACCAGAGAAATGCAAAACTGTCTCTGTGTCACACTGTCAACATATAATACATGAAAGTGTCTACCAGTGCCTCACACCGCACAGGGATGAGCTCCCCAAACCACTCTGCCTTTGCAGGCAAGGTCATTTGGAGGATTCATCGTACATTTAGCATTGTACCAGCTTTGAAGTGGCAGGTCCTGGGTGAGGTTTTGCAAACTGCTGACTCTGACACATTGATCATTGGTAAGTTTGTCAGATGCAGTCATGCATGGTCCATTCTACCGGGTTGGACAAGACTCATTGACAACCATGATGTGTGATTCAATGGATAAACAGGAGACAAGGAGAATAAGAACACCCTGAAGCTTCAAAAGTCCCCCCAGAGAAACCTTCCCTCCACACATCTCTTTATCTCCTGTTCCTACCTTCCTTAAGATGCTGGTGGAGCTTTGCCGCAGATTGTGAATCACTCCCGTCTCAAATTTTTTCAGCCACACCCAGTCTCCCTGTCCATAATCACAGAATCACAGAATGGGTAAGGGTGGAATAAACACTGATGGATCATCTAGTCCAACCTCTGTGTTCAAGCAGGGTCATCCTAGATCACATGGCACAGGATTGTGTCCAGACAGTTCTCGAATATCTCCAGTGAGGGAGACTCCACAATCTCTCTGGACAACCTGCCCCAGTGCACAGTAACTCACAGAGTAAAGAAGTTCATAATCAGATGGACCTTCCTGTGCATCAGTTTTTACCCGTTGCTTCTCGTCCTATTGTTTGGCACCACCAAGAAGAGCCTGGCTTCATCCTCTTGGCACCCTCCCTTGAGATATTTGTACACACTGATGAAGTCCCCTCTCTGTTGTTGCTTCTCAAGGCTGAACAGGTTCAATTCCCTCAGCCTTTCCTCATAAGAGAGATGCTCCAGTCCCCTAATCACAGTACAGGTGGATGAATGATAGAGCAAGTCTCTGAGCAACAGCTAACATTGGGACCTAGGTATGAATTCCAGATCCTTCACTTTCAAAGTGGTTGAGGATTTTTAATGTTCTTGGCAGTAGATTATTTCTACACTGCACCTGAATAAGAATATCCACACAAATCCTCAAGAAAGGGGTGAGGCAGGGCTTTCACCCGGATCAGAACTTCATGCCTGGAAGGTGTATTAGTATCTGATAAACAATGATAAATTGATTAAAAAGGAAAGCAACTCTGGCCAGATCTTTTTCTGTTATTAATGATAGATCCAATTTATTTTGCTCCTCTTCAGGTAAAGTTACTGTGCCATTTTTTCAAAAAGCTGTATTTTCGGGTAAGAACTGATGGACGGGGTGAAAATTCTTGGCCATTGCTTCTGCTTAAGCTCCATACAGTCCTAGTGGCACAAAGGGGAATTTGAGAGCCTTTATTTGTGTATTTGGATGCTGTCTTGTCAGAAAGTTCCTTATTAGAGATGTCACCAGCTAAAGACGGTCTTGTAAGAAAGGTTCTTCATGGTGCCTTTAGATGGTGACTTCTCTAACAGGGACCAGACCTGACAATGCATATGGATGTTGAATATCACCATCCCACATGACTCCAAGTGTCAGGGTGAGGATTGGGGTAGAGTATTCCAACCTTTACTTACCTTAAGCACTGGTAAGTCCATGCTTGGGAATAACTTATTTTCATGCTTAGAGTCTGTTCACAGAATTCCCGTTCTGTGACCTACAGTACTGTAACCCAAGATTTTCCCACTAGAGCAGTTCAGTGAACAGAAGCAGTGGGAGAAGGCTGCATGAGGTCTCTACCTACCTCATACAAAGCTACATTGGAGGTTTCGTGGGTGGCAACTGTGCTTTTCAAGGAAGAGGAGCGCGTTACAGATTTCAGGCTTCTGCAGTTGACTGCTATGCTGTTTGCATCAGTCAGACTGTCCAAGGTCAGCCTCTGGAAGGCAAGGAAAGCACGTGCAAGACAGCTACCACCTTTGGATATAGACTTCCACTCCAGCTCTGTCTTGGACCACAGATTTCTTGATAAGTAAATCATGGGATCATCCCCCAGGAGGTCACCAGCTCTGGGTAGGAGCCAGCACAGACCAGAAACGTTTTCCAATAGGTTTGAATGCAGACACTTTATTGTAGAGGATGATTTGTCTATATGGACCTGCACTATAGTACACCATCCAACCTCAACAACAAAGAATAAGCCCTGGCAGTTAGAATAAACACAATCAAGGATACTGTTTTACGTCATCATAAAAGCTCTGACATCTAATCTGAGACTCAAACCCACTCAACATATGGGAAATTTTCTGATATGCAGGGAAAAATGACATGGAGAAGTGAATACCTTCACAGAGCTTCATGGGTATGAAAATACCACACAGCAAACCTGTTCTAGTGCTCCACTGCATTACTTTCACGAGTAGAAGACTTACCTTTCTATGTAACTCTGGGTTGATGAAGATGAGGTCATCCAAGGTCACTATTATCTTGTTCGGACCCTTGAAAAGCTGATTGTTCAAGATACTCTGCCTGAAAGGTTTGGAGAGTCACGGTTATCATTTTTAGGTAGGCAACCAGTTTGCGCCGCCTCTGAATTCCCCACATCTGGCTTCCCTGCAGTATTAGACCCCGCCTGCAGTACTGCTTCCAGCTCTGGGGACCCCAACATAAGAAGGTTGTGGACCTGTCAGAGCAGGTTCAGAGAAGGCCACAGATGTTCAGAGGGCTGGAGCACCTTTCCTGTGGTGACAGGCTGAGAGAGTTGCAGTTGCTCAGCCTGGAGAAGAGAAGGCTCGGGGGAAACCTTAAAGCCCCTTCCAGTGCCGAAAGGGGATACAAGAGAGCTGGAGAGGAATTTTGGACAGGGTCATGGAGTGACAGGACAAGGGGAAATGGCTTCAAACTGAAAGAGGGCAGATTTAGATTAGAAATTAGGAAGAAATTCTTCACTGTGAAGGTGGGGATGCACTGGCACAGGTTGCCCAGAGAAGCTGTGGCAGCACCATCCCTGGAAATGTTCAAAGCCAAGTTGGATGGGGCTTTGAGCAACCTGGTCTAGTGGAAGGTGTCCTTGCCCATAGCAGAGGGGTTGGAACTACATGGTCTTTAAGGTACCACACCACATGGTGTGGCAATGGGGTTGGATACTGGTGAAACCAGGGGACAAATCACAATGCCTTGTCTTGGACTGAAATCCCCTGAATCAAGAGTTATCCATTTCACAGACTACAAAAGATACCATCTAAAATGTTGTGATCACAAATAGACAACTTGATTTAATCTGGTTACAAATATTAATTGGATATGTATGTAATGCATATTTTGTTTTGCTCAGTTTTATTTGTCATATCCCAAATCATCCTCCATTAGGACACAAAAATAGGTTTCATTAGTCCAACTGGCCTGGCTGGTGAGCAAACCACTCTCAGACACACTAGCCTTTCTTAGGAATCGATGCTGAATTGTGGGTAATTTATAAAAGCTGTCTGGACACAAGTTACTGTTGGAATATGCTGTCTGAGTATCTATATTGTAGTATTGTGTTGTATGAAGCACAGAGGAAGATATGCTCTTGTAATGATCACAAGCTTACACAGAGGGAAAAGCTATATGGGATGAGCAGTATGGCACATGTGACATCACACCTCATCATTTTAAACCCACTGTTTCAATGGACATCAAGGTCTAACACTGAGCACAAAGCAGACTATATCTATTAGACAGTCAAAAGCTCCCCAAGCAGGAGCAGAGAAAGGAAGGAAATGCTTCCCTATTGCCCTCAGTGTCACTTTCCTTTCTTGTTTAAGGAACTTTGTTAACACTAAAGCAGATGTCAGCTCTGCACTCCCCTAAGACTTTTCTGACACTGAGATTAGCTCAGTTGGCTAGAGCATGGTGTTAATAATGCCAAGATTGTGGGTTCAATTCCCACCTGGCCATTCAAGTGAGAGCTGGACTCTATGTTCCTTGTGGGTCCCTTTCAACTCAGAATATACTCTGGTATTGACTATTCTGTGATATTGATAAGATGGACCGTAGAATGTCTTTTGCTAACTCTACTATAGAAGAACTCCATTCCATAAAATACCCCCGCATCACCACAATTCATTTTTCCACTCCATGTACCATTTTGGGCGTTTTAGAAGAGCACAGAGAGTTTCCTGGAGCTCAGAGGGAGCCTTATCCGTGTAACCACAGGCTTTACCTGGGACGATGTTTTTATAATCTCTCTCTAACCACACTGTCCCAAGCCACCCAACTCATATTCATGCAAAAAACTCATAACTTATGTATCTTACACTGGTCCACCTGAAAAACCTTGCTTGATCAATCACATCCTTTCCCACAAGCATGGAGGAAAGCAACCCTCTGCCGAAAGCTAAGCATAGAGAGTAGAGTGACTCATTGGAGGTCATGCAGCAGATCCCTGGCAGAGCTAGGACCAGAGCTTTCACATTTAAACACAGACTATGGTGTGGTTTATATTTAGTTCTAGACATGCCTTTCCTAATAAAAATTATTATCTGAGTCATGCTGGACTTTTTTCTTGCCATGCAGATGGCCATACATCTTTACTCATGACTGAGCCTCCCCAATCATGGTACTTGTGGAAGAGCTTACAAATAGAGTAGGCAGAAAGATTGTCTTCTGTTTACTTAATTGTAGAGGCTGGTAGCCAGGGAATAGAGCTGGGTTTCAAAGTGTGGGTGGATGGAGGCAACCTCCTCAGTGCCTGCAATGCTATCAGAAGCAGTTGTGTGCTTGAAGTGGGGGAGCTGTTTGGGGTGTTGCTTGCTGGGTGGCCTTGTATCATCTGGGTTCAGAGGGATGATTCAGGACTGAAGAGAAAACATATTTGGGAATTATTTGAGAGGTAAGGCTGGATGGAACAACCTAGGAACCCTGCTTTGCTGAACTCATTGCTGCTGAGTAAATGCCTTCTACTTTCAGTCTATTTACATTTTACTTTCAGTCATGTAGACACCAATAATCAGAGATAGACTACTCCAGAGGCCACAGTGTCCTTGCCAAACATCAATTCATAGCTCCTGGACTAAGCACTCCGTTCTGTCTGATTTCTACCCTGGGTATAGAGTGGGACACACACACACACACTTGGCACACAAGTGTGACCTATGCAATTATTGGAAACAGTTCCTTCCCCAGACGACTACTGCATTTGCTCCAAAGGTCTCATCCCCAGACCAATATTTATACAATGGGAATGATTAGGGATCTGAACTCCAGTTCAAAACAGAGAACAAATCAGCTTGATAATAAAGAGGCATCCTAAACAATTGGACCAAACCCTCTCTAGAGGTATTTTCTTTCTCTTTGGTGCATGGAGAAAATACGGAGGGTCAGCCTTGCGTAGGAAACATGATTATATCGGGGAAGAATGATCTGGAGTAAGAAAAAGAGTTGGTCTCCACCCTCATGTTCTCATAGCAGATTCCTGTCTTTGGTTCATATGCCATCCTTTGCACTTCCGAAGTGATAATCATCCTGATGCTTCAGACCCATCATCCAGCTAATCCTTACAGCAACAGACTGCAATCTTCTACCAAGCCTGGACTGTGTTAAGAGTAAAATGGCTGCTCCTGAGACTGCAGAACCAACGCCTGCAGTGCTCAAGCCACTGTCACCTAGTAAGGTTGTATCGGGTTTGCATGGCAAGGTTTTGGTAGTTGGGGGCTATAGGGTGGCTTCTGTGAGAAGCTGCTAGAACCTTTCCCTTTGTAAGGAGGGGATTCTCCTTGATGGAACCAATGCCAGCTGGCTTCAACACGGACCTGTTGGTGGCCAAGGTCATCAGCGACAGTGGTAGCACCTCTGAGATAAGATATTTAAGAAGGAAAAAAATAACTGGGCAACTTCAGCCAGAGTGGAGTGAGAATATGTGAGAGAAATAACCCTGCAGAAACCAAGATCAAGGAGGAAGGAGGGGGAGGAGGTGCACCAGGTGATGGAGCAGAGATTCCCCTGCAAGCTTGTGGTGATGACTTGGGTGAGACAAGTTGTATTCCTGCAGTTCATGGAGGTTCTCAGTGGAGCAGAGACCCATTTGCAATCCATGAGCAAGAGGATGCCCAAATAAGTCTGTGACCCCTTGGGAAACCTGCACTGGAGCAGACTCCTGGCAGTACCTTAGACCCGTGGAGAGAGGAGCACATGCTGGAGCAGGTTTGCTGGCTGCATTTGTGACCCCGTGGGGGACTTATGCTGGAGCAGCCTGTTCCTGAAGGACTGCTGGAAGAGTTCATGGAGAACTGTGGCCTGTAGAAAGAACTCCTAACATATATATTCACAGAGGACTGTCTCCTGTGGATGGTACCTCACGCTGGAGCAGGGGAAGGGTGTGAGGAGTTCTTCCCTTGAGGAGGAAGGAGCAGCAGAGACAACGTGTGAAAAACTGACCACAGTCCCCATTACCTGGCTGCTGTGCCACTGGTGGGGACAAAGTATAGAATTTAGGAGCAAAGTGAAGCCTTGAGAAGAAGGGAGAGGTGGAGAGAAGCTGATTTAAAGATTTGATTTTATTTCTCATTATCCTACTCTGATTCGACTGGTAATAAATTTAGTTTCCCCAAGTCAACTCCATTTTGGCCGTTGTGGTAATTGGTGAATGATCTCTCCCTGCCCTTATCTTGACCTATGAGTCTTTTGTTATATTTTCTCTTCCCTGTCCAGCTGAAGAAGGAAGAGATAGAGTGGATTTGGTGGATGCCTCCCATGTAGCCAGGGTCAACCCACTATAAATATGAAGTGATTTGTGGCTGGAGAGCAGAGAGCACAATCACACCTGCTTTGTGTGCATGGTCTAAACTGCTGGTTAAAGCATAAGCCCCCCCAGAAGTTAAAAATGGCACCAACTCAAATATGTGCTGCAAACCTCACCTGATGAGACAAGCCAGGCCCACAGCACACACCACCAGGGCAAATATCAGCATTACTCCCAACGTAATGACTTCAGGCTCAATCCCTGTGCAAAGGGGAGAAAAGAATCAGTGAATTAGAAAATCATTTTGATTTAGGCAGTAATATTAAAAACATCAATGTCAGACCATTAGATTACAAAGTCAAATATTCAACCAGGAGAATGCCAAAAGAAAATTTTTATGCAATGTTAACTTGTGAATACACAAATACTTACTGACTTTGTTTACACGAGACTGCAACTGCTCTAATTATTTATTTCCATGCACTTTTTTTGCCTAAACCAGACTTAGAGCCTTGGATCAGTGGAAAAATAGTTTTTGTTCAAGTAAACAATATTTTCACAGGAAAATATTAAGTTTTAGAGAAAGTTTCTGCAAAGTTCATAACTTTTTAACATTTGACCCTTTTCACTCCAGGAACTGAAATGCTGAAAAATCTTTATCATGTGGTACCAAACTTATGGCCACTGTGAGTTACTGGCGCATCTGGGATTTTTCATTCTCTGCTTCAGATTTCTAATGCTGAAAAGAGCAGAGGAGGAGTAGAATGTTGATGTTCTCCTCAACATTCCATGGATAGAAAGTACTGGAGACAGATACTTTGCTCATGAGTGTGTTTACTAGAGAGCTAAGGGAAGCCAACATGAGTGAATGAGCTGAATTCCAGGGAGAGCTGTTTGCTGTGTCTGCCTTTTCTGTCTTCTGATTTTCTATTTTATTCTGTTTGTATTCAGAGATCTATAAATGCAAACAAACATGGGGAAATTTGGGTTAATAAAAGGTTCATGACTTTCTGTCACACTTGCACCTAAATCACAGGCCTATCTGCAACCTCTGAAACCTAGACCTTCCCAGTGAAAACTGAAGACATTTTTGAAAAGTGGTGTCCATTTCAGAAAAGACAGAGTATTTTAGCTGAAATTTTCCTGGCTCAGCGTAGATCCCCAGGCTTTGATTGACCCCACACATATGCAGGAACAGGTTGCCCATAGAAGCTGTGGCTGCCCCATCTGTGGAAGTGTTCAAGACCAGGCTCAGTGGGACTTTGTGCAACCTGGTCTAGTGTGGGGTTGGACTAGATGACCTTGAAAGGTCCCTCCCAATCCAAACTATTTTATTATTCTAGTGAAAGATGTTCCTCTCCATAAAAGGTGAGGTTGGACTTGGTAATATTTGAAGATCTTTTCCAACACAAACCGTTCTGTGATTCTATGATGTTATGATTCTGTAAAAGAAGTCACTCTGTTTTCATGCTCCAGCCTGGATCTAGCCCTGGATACCTTCATCTGAGAAGAAATCTGTGCACTGTGGGGTGGATACTTCACACCCATTTCTCCACTTTGCAGACAGTGTGGATGCAGAGCAAGGTTTTATTTCACCATAGTGCAGTGGAGACATAGATACCTTTCTCCAGAAGATGCTCACCTTGAATACAGGAACAAACAAACCCACACCAAGCTGGCTTGCAGGACACATTTTGTTCTTCAAGCATAGACAAAGTCAGATTGTTGTGATCCTCATAAGAGTGGGTGACAGTAACCCAGTGTTCATTCCAGGCAGGCAAAGGAGCTGCCAAAATGTTCCCCTCCAGATGGAATGGTGTTAATGCAAAGCTAGAATACATCACATAAAGGTCTTGCACAATGCTACATGCATGGAGAAGGAAGGATTGGATCCACTCAGAGGCAGATTTGCAGGTAGCCCAGTGCTCTGGGCTGTGGTCACCTGCTAAGAAACTTATTTTTAAAGAGAGAATGAGCTTTGAATAGCCCAGCCACAGTGCTGTGAGTTGGTTTTCTTGCTGGACAAAGCAGGGAATGCCTCCTGGACAAACCAGTGATGAAGGTATAAAAGTCCCATCTCACATCCCTGCATGGCCTTCTAACATTTTCAGAGAGAATCTGTAACCCAGACCACAATGTGGTAGGAATAATTTGGAGTTTGGTAATGCTCTCTTCTGTATTTAATCAGGGTTTTTTACTGATCCTGTCTCCTAAACTTCCTTAGGTAGCCCCCAGAGACTACTGTCTGAACAAATCTCCTTTGAGAAAGACTCCAAGAGAAGTTCTTCTGTTTGTTATCATCGCCTAGAATAACCTACAAGTGCTTGATCATTCTTTAGAGGACCCTTATGCAATGTGGTACTTGAAATGCAGTGCACAAAATCAAGGAGTACCAAAGGGTCTCTCTCTGATCATGTCCCTTGCTGAAGTAGAGGAACAGTTTCACATCATTACAGATGTGAAGACACTTAATCAGCTAAAAAACATCCAAAGTCCATCTAATTTTATTCACTGAAACAGGATTTGATGAGAATGAGAGCTAGTCAGAGCACAACATTCACTGCAGTGAACCATACACTGAAAGGACAAGAAAAGTAAAAAATAAACAGCCAGATAAACAAACCCTGAAGAATGAGAGATAGCAAAGGCACTACTGAACACCAGAGAGTTCATGTCAGTGATGAATGGGGCATTGCAGGGGCCATACAAAGCCCTGAGGAAGCTCAAACAGATCTTTATAATTAATTAGAAGTGAAAGCAAGGTTATCGTGAGCTCATGGGAAACAGCAAACTTATGGCATACTTGAGGGAACTTGTGGGATTGTGTTAAAGTCATTAGGGAATGTTTTAAGGGAACTGTGGGACTATGTGAAACTTCTTATGGGATCTTTAGATGGAAGGGTAAAAATGGGGAAAGGAACAGATAGGGTGAGTCAGGGATGGTCAAGTATGGGAGAGGATGGGAATGCTGGTTACACTTAACCATGTTGTGCCTTTTTTCCAGCCAAACCTTGCACCTGATCATCACAATCTGTCCTACCTTCTTCTTAACCCCTACTCCTTCTTTTTTTTTTTTTCTGGGTGAGTGTGCTGTCTGACTGCGCGTGATGTTTACAGACTTCACACTGATCAAACGAACAGGTAAGATGAGTCCTGGAGCCTGCAACCCATGAGAAATCACAAGTCTGAAGTCACCTCCTGCAGAGATCAAAGGGTTTGAAAGCTGGCTATTAGGGAATTTAGGTTGGGACCATCTACCAGAGGGTGCGTTTGTAAGTCTGCAGGAGCTGGGGCTGTGAGATCTGGCAGCAAGCTTGGAGCCTAATTATGTGGTGCATGAGAACAGGATGGGGCCATTTATGTTGTCCGTGTCTCAGCAATCCTGGTTGTAGGTGTGGTGCCTCTAAAAACACTGCTCTCTTATATCTGTTACTCTTATCAGTGACTGGTTGTCTCTGCAGTGTGTATGTGTGTGTGTGTGTATGTCCACGTACTGGGAACAGCAACACAGACCCACTCTAGGTGAACTTGGAGCTAGGAACCACAGCAGCCTGACAACTTCACATCAAATCCCCCTCCAACCCTAACTTCAAAAGCCAGAGTGAGTCCTGGATTTAATTTTAGTCATAAAATTCAGTCTCTGAAATATTAGTAATAATAATATAGCACTGTTTCACTGACAAATGCCTAGAGCTTTATATTTTTGTAAAGGTGTGAACATGAAATCTGATCTCCCTGAAAATCAGTGGGATTTTTCCATAGACTGGAAGGGGATGCTAAATTGCTACATGGTTCCTAGTAGCAGTGCAAAATTAGATCTATGATAGTATTATATTTATCTCTTCTATAGCTTGCCAGCTGCTGTAAGATCAGTGTATCTCCAATTTTCAGAGTGACACTGATTTAAACCAGCTATGGCTGAGCCAAAGGGAATGTTTTTCTCAGCTACTGAATGAAGTATTCTGTAGATGTGGTTAATTTTGTGTTTCAGTGATATCCTGGAGCAGTAGGTGTAAATGCTTAATATTATAAGTAAATATGTCAAGAGGAGGCTAAGTATCCTACCCTGAGATTTTGGCTTCCCTGTGACTTTAAAACTGCACCACAGTTGCCTCAAATTAAAAACAATAAGTAAAAACAGTGCCCAATTTTACCAATCTGGGAAGCAGAACAAATATCTTGGCCCCTAAGCCTTTGTTTACTACCTCTGTTGTCTACAGTGACTCGGACTATTTTGAGTAATAATTATCATTTTTTCTTGAAGAGGTGAGCTCTGATGTCCTTAATGCCACAACTGGCTAAAAAAGCTGGGTTAACAGGAGAGGTGGTGAAAGCATCTGCTGTTGAGCAGCTCTCTAAGGCTGTCTTCCAGGCAAATCCTCTTAGTGCCCTATCCCTCAGAAGGACAGGGACATAGTGCTGGGTATATGATGGTTATTATTAAAATAGGTAGATGTTGACTGTTAGACCCAGAAAACCCCTTCAAGCACACCACAACAGTAGAGTGGCAACAACCTTATTGGTGCAGGGAAGTGATGGGATTAATGTCCCTGGAACTGCTCAAAAAATGTGTAGATGTGGTGTTTAGGGATATGGTAGTGGTGACCTTGGAAATAATAGATTCATGGTTGGACTCAATGCTCTTGAAGGTCTTTTCCAGCTCTAATGATTCCATGATTCTATGACTAACAAGCAATAAAAGAGTCTTTTGGATCAGTGATGGTATCTCTGCATATAATTCCCATTACCAACAGGATGATGACTGGACATCTTTATATTAATTTCTTGAATTTAGACTTTTCTTGTTGGAGAGTTCTAATCTAAAGGGGTAATGAAAGAAATGACACTCAATACCATTTGACACTTTTGTTGTTTTTTTTTTCCCCCTTACCTTCAGTGCAGAGAACATCTGGATCAAACCAACAGCTGGAGTCTGGCTTGGGTGGAGCTTCATTGGGAAAGTGGATGGTCTGGCCTAAGGACAACACGGAGTCTGAAGACATGTCCAGCATGTGGGTTGGGAAAAGCTGGTTCCCATGACCATCTGTGTCCAGTATCACATAGTTGCTGAGCCCCTTCCCACAGCTGTCTGTCTCTACCTGGTGAGTAAATCCAGGGAAACTGAAGTTTTTTGTGTGTTCAGCGATGTTAGCTCCAGAGGCTCTGCCTCCTTTCTTCCGGGCACTGTCTATAGCCATTGCCATGAAGTAAATAGCATCATAGATTGTTCCAAAGAGTGGAGAAACCTAAAAATACATGGAGAAATTGAGGTCAGGATAGACTGTTCCCAACCTCCAGTTTGAGGTTTATGACAAAATATTGTCCCACTGGCTAAGTTGTAAACTCAAGTACTGAGACAGCTGAGCATTAAGGCTCTGAGAGTAAAGGATTTGAAGAATCTCAGGTCAAAGGTAGCTCTGGATAGGCTCAATATATGCATGACTTTGAACACCTGTCTTTTCCTATGGTTGCTTCCCAAAATACAATTTCAAAATATTTTTAAAACCATGCAAAATTGCTTTAGGATGGTAAAAGCCCAGACTCTGAGCCTGATGTTCAGCTGAAATTTATCACAACCTGCCTCAAAACACTACACTAAAACATCTTCTACAAATAGAAGTTCAAAGTCACAGACTCGCCTCCTTCCCTACCAAGACAGGAAAAGTGTCATTGCCTAAATAATTGGTCTTCTCTATCAGAAAATTACTTATTCCTAAAATGTTAAAATCCCAAAGCAGAGCCATGGCAAACTTGTTTTGTTGGGTAACAGAGCCTTTTCTCTTTGCATTGCTCCCTTCTATGACAGACTTGATTTAGGAACCTTTAACAAAAATGGTGACTTTTGCAATCATGTGGATGTTCACAACTGGTAGGTGAAGAGGGATTAGAGGCAAATACCTGTGAAAAAAATGAGGAGTACCATTGGGAGCCACAGAATTTGACATTTGTGGTGGGATTTGTTACTCAGATGTAGATATCTACAGCAAAGAACCCAACACTCTATATAGTTAACCTGGGCTCTCATTATATTGAAGGGAAAGAAATGAATGCTTTCAAGGCATGATTCATCTCCTCCTAAAGTAGACATCCATAAATCATGCCTTAAAAGTACTTGTAATTTTTTCAAAGGTCATAGGGAGATTTAAAGATCAGCTCAGCTGAATCCTGCATCTCTTCACCAGTATGAGATTCCCCAGTTCTTCTTGTAAATGTCTACAAGGTAGCAACTGATTTAGTTTTTAATAGGCTACTGGTGACATTTAGATAATTGTGCTGACAAACAGTAATTTTGACTATAGTGCTAAGAAGAACAAGGCAGCAAGAATCTTAAACATTTCCCTCTTAAACATCTTAAACATCCAGTATTTCGTTAGTCTGCCTCATCCCCTCAAGTTTTCAGGCATATGGACATCTTATTTTGGTTCCTTACAAACTCCATGGACTTTTTTCAATTTAGGAGACACCTTTTCAACTTGAGTCTACTGCAGTTAGCACATAGCAAACCAAATCTGAGAACCTCAGAGACAACTCCTTTCTCTTGGATTCCCAGCATGGTCCTGCAAATTGAAACGAGTTATATTGCCAGACATCCAGGAGAAATGATCTTTCCAAATGAATGCAGACCATACTCAAATTTCACCATATTTTTCTCAAAATGAAAGCATGCAGTCTGGGTTGACTCTCCCCTGTGCTTTCTCTATAACTATTGCTTCTATCTATAACACTGCTGCTTCCTTTGAGAACACACGCAGGATCACTCTCAAGGAGAAAAGACAATGCAGAAAGAATCGTGTCTTGCCAATACCACCTCAGGAGTCCTTCTGCTGTGCCTTTTGCAACCGGACATGTCTATCTCATATTGGCTTTTTTAGCCACCAGCGTGCTTGTAACAAATGTGGGTAGAGCCCTTCCCAAATCTTCGTTTGCGAAGCCTAGCCATGGTTGCTTGTCTCATGTCTCTTGTTGACAGGTCCCAGAAAAGCCCAAGAGAAAGAATATTTACCTGTGTGGCTTCCAAATCCCTTATTATTTCACCACTTTCTTTAGCTTCCCTGAATGCATCATAGAAAGTCCTTTCTCCAGACTCCAGTGTGATAGTCAGCACAGCATCATATGCTTCCTGGAGCTTGCTGTCATTATCAAAGACATTGAATGAGTTGTTTTGGTAAGGAAGACTGTACAGTAAAGTGTCATATGGAACAAAGATGTATCTTCCATCTGCTAGTCCCATTTCCAGAGCTTTTGTAAGTAAGGTGGCCTGTTCCTCCCCTCCGATGAGAACAGAATGCATACACAGGACTATAACTGGAACACAAGGACAGCAGAGAGTGTTGTTAATCTATGTGGGGTTTTCAACACAAAATAGCTCCCTCCCCTCCCAATAAAAGAGCTGTCTGAACTACTCTACTCCTGACTACTACAGGTCAGATTCCTATGTTATGTGTCAAGGAAGCTGGGAGCTACACCTGTTTTGTTCAGCCTTTGGAGGTCTGCAATATCTAGTAAAGAAGGTTGTGAGTAGTACATATTTCTGGAGCTGTAAAGAAGAAATTCTGACAGAAGTGAGGCATGGGTTAACGTGACAGGTAGTTATGGTCATTGTTGTCACTGAACATGAGACTTGAGCTTTCCCTCTGTGTGCCCTGAGCTGACAGACACCACACTGTTGCAAGCAATGTCCAACCTCCACCCATTCACCCTGTCACCAAATATACAGATTTTAGGTTGGACACTGTGTTGTGTTTAAACATCTGGTTCATGCTTGACTGTCACAAAGTCTGTGTCTTTGCCCGCAAAATGCCATGGAGCCAATGTCCCCATGTCTGGTGGGAGAATTGAAATACAGGTGTATCTGTTTAACAGGCTTTCCTGGGTGCTCACTGGCCCTTCAGGAAAGGAACCACTCCTGATATTTGATCCAAGATAGCATCTCAAGACTAAGTCAACGAGAGAAGAAAAATAGGGCAGTGGTGTAAAGGAAAGTTGCAAAGGAGACCTGATGGCTACTAAACCAGGAGAGAACAGGATCCCTAGAGTAGCTGTGGTCTCTTTTTAGGAGAAAAAGTATCCTTGGAAAAGTAGAAGCTAAAATGAAAAAGAGTATTTTCAGGTTTCTGAATTACAGGAAAGAAACCTGTACTTCTTGACAGTGGTTCATCCCATACTGTAGCAAAGAGCTTAAGTTGGTCAAATGAATGATATTTGAAAAGGGACTGGTTCTCTCCATTTAATATGAAAGGAACCCATCATCTGTAACTCACATGGAGAGCTGTGATGGTGAGGAGATGAACCCACCCAAGGCGGATTTGGTCTCAAGCACAGATTTGAGTACTGATAAAACTTGAAGTTAGACAGCATTTTGCTACCCTTGTTATTCTTTGATGTAAAATCCAAAGTCAGCTAAAACGCATCCTCACTGGAGTCCCAATGATGACTGCAGATGTGTACATCCAGGATCAGAGCTCCATCACGGATTTCCTAAAGAGGCTCTGAACCAGAAAAACAGGACTTTCCCCCCTCCCCATTTACTCAACAGAGAGAAGATCGTTCTTTACTACAAGCTGTGCGTCAAAGAGTCCTTCCACTGCTTTAGTAGACTGTTGCATAACACTGAATTTCACTTCTGATATCTTCACTGAACACGGGCAACAAGGACACAGTGTCAAAGGGTGAGATTTTTGATAATCCAGAATACAAATCATTATTAATATAAAACCTTCCTATAAACTACTCTTTACACAAGTCAAGCGCAGTCAACCCTCTACTAAGTATCATTTTTTTCAGATAAGCTGGAACTAATCTTTCATGTTGTAGGAGACTATTTTGCTCTATCTTCATCAAACACAAAATGTCCAGCGCTCTTGTACGTGAAGACCTGGCTCCATTAAGGTTAGAGGTAAAGTTCTTCTTGATTGAAACCACTTTAAATTTTCCATTCTCTAAACTATAACAATGCAGTACCACCCTAGAGAAAATCATAATAATTAAAAAAAAATAAAAAAAGAAAGAGGATGAGACTTAAAGCACTTACTTTTAACGTTATTAACTTCTTTAATCTTGTTCCAGGTGTCTTCAATGCCTTTTTCTCCTTTATGCACATATGTAACAATGCCTACAGGTAGCCCCTGGCTCCTGAGTGCAGTTGCTAACTCGTTGGCTGTGTACATCCAAATATCCTCACTGGACGCAATGATTCCAACATGAGCCCAGTTAAAATATTTCATTACTGTAAACAAAACGTGGGTTGGAGAGGGCAGAGTCCTTGCAAATGCAGGGTGGTGGATGGTGGAATCCAGCTTATAATTGTTGCACATCCATGAGAAGATAGCTTTATTCCAGTTTGCCCCTAAATGTGTAGCCACCTCACAGAAGCCAGGGTTCAGAGGGCCTATGAAAGCTGAGGAAAGCTTTCCAAAGTCAATGAATCTAACCAGAGCTCTTGGTGCCTCACATTCTTCTTGCAGGATCACATAATCCAGCCTGTGGCCAAGATCTAGTGAAGGATCTTGGCTTATTCGTCCCACAGCTAACCTGGCAGCCACATGGGGAAAGGCTTTGGAAAAGAAGGGGTCACAGTTCCAGGGTCCGAGCAGTCCAATTTTAAAGACAGAACAATGTGCTGGAGAGCAAAGTAGGATTATTCCAAACAGTGGCCACCAGAGAGCCCAGAAAAATGCCTTGAATGAATTTCCAGTGCTGAGGTGATGCAAGCTAACGTGCCTCGACAGCACCCAGAAGAAGCTGTTAGGGCACCGTAGGAGAAACGACATTGTATTACAGGTGGGTAGATCTGCACCAAGTTCTTGAGGAAGCCAGGCAGTGCATTACCAGTGGCTGGAAGGAAAGTAGATTACTTTCGCCTTTCAACGTACGTATTTGTTCACTGCACGTAGATACGTCTGAGTCAGCACAAATTGCACAACCGTTCTCAAGGCACAAGTCTGTGAGAAGCCAAAACCATGCACAGACACGTGGACATGCACCACACAACCCACCTCATCATGCAGAGAAGTGTCCAACCAGCGTCAGATGTGCCATAACCCTTAAATGCACACTTACATAAATATTTTAACATGCTTTGCAACATATTCTGACACCTGGCAGTGAAGAATGAGTCTGCTTTGTTTGCATCAGTAAGCACAACTTGTGGATACACTGTGGGTTTGGTTCTTAAGAAAGATAATTTCAAAATCACACAAACACCCGTAGAAGAAAATAAAAAAGTGAAACACACTAAGCCATCAACTTTTGCCAAGAATCCACAGTGAGTTTTGAATATTAATTAGAGCCCATATGAAGACAAATACACACACATACACATACATAGACCCTTATATTCATATACTTAGGCATACATATGTACATGAATTTGATTTTAAAACTTCCTGAAAAAGTTTTTCAAGAACAACCCATAGCAGAGACTCTTAAACCTGGCAAAATGAAAGGTGGATAAACAGGTGATCAGAAAATGAGGGAAAAGTAGGATTATTATTTGAATTTGGATAAAGAACTGCTATGTAACTATCAGTTTAAAAACTTTGTGTATGCTCTTGGCTTAAAATACTCCTTGTTGAATATGAGGAGCCATAGAGGGGTTTTTTGGAATAGCCATCTAACCCTTCGCAGCCAGGCGCAGAAATAGCAAAGCCACAACAGGCTCCCCAGCTCTCTGCAGTGTCACCCCATGGCTTAAAAAACTTTGCTGATTCCAGCAAGTTTGTGCTCTAAAAATAGCAAGCCCCTTACATCAGCTTACCTGTTCAATACTGGAAAAGTACTTGTATCCTGAATCCCCAGCCGCTGAGACATGCAATACAGAGCACTGCAATGCAGTGTGTGCTGTAAATGCACTTGCAGGTCCTCTAGCCTGATGGAGGGAGACCTCCAGAAGGAGCCACCCACTAGCAGAGCAGTTTCTCAGCAGTGGCTGTCCTTGGGTGTGGATACCATCACAAGGATAGGTGATGCACAGTCAGCTTCCCCTGCTTTGATGCCCACTTCCATCAACTTCTTGTGTGCATGGGCCATTCCAGCTGGGTGGGTGCTCTGGGACCCTCTGTGCCTTGTCAAAAGCTTCCTAGGTCACTTTTGGTGAGGGCCATCCTCCTCTTGAGGGCTTCACAGCTTGGGGCATAACGTCCCAAGACCTTGGTTCCTTGATGAAGATCTTGCAAAGGTCCAAGGATGCCTCACGCTGAACTGTCTCAGTGCAGAGACAGACTCCTATCTAACTCACTAACTGTAGGGATAGCACCTTAAATCTCTACCTTCGGATTAGTGGGATTTAGCTCCTGGGATCTTCCCCTGCAGAACAGCTCCTTAAGTCTCTGCAGCTCAGGAGAGATGGCTCCTCTTCTGCCTTATAAGCAGCTGAGATAAGAGCTATTTTAGGTTTGGGGTAAGTAGAATATTTGATTTTTGGCTTTACCATTCTGCTGATGTGTTATGTTCTCCTTTTTCCTGTTTTTTCCTTTGTACCCATCATGACACACACTTGCATCAAAGCCTTCTTGGGTGTTGGACTAGGTGACCTGTAAAGGTTTCTTCCAATACAAACTAATCTATGATTCTAAGATTCTTGGTTATTTCTCTGGGTTCTCTAGATTCCTCCCTAGAGCTGAGCCCTCCAATGAACCACTCCCAGACACCCTGGAAATAAAACTGTTATCCTGCAAAGACCTCAGATGTCTCCATGCCTGTCCTAGCTAGGAAGCCCCTTGCAATAATTTAGCTGAGGTCAGAGGACCAGCGCTTGTGGTCTAGAGGGAACAATCTGTGATTTAACCTTCTAGCAGTATTAACTTCAACTACATCATATAAATTATACACGTCATTGGTGTGTGTTCAAGAGCAGTTCTTCATAACTAACGATGGAGGGAAGCCCCAAAGACTTCAGCTCTCTCTGTTAATTTCATCGGTTTCCTCCCATTCACTCATTTCCTTGCACAGGCCCAGACCCAGGAAGGTTCCTGGACATGTGCTTCATTGAGGACTGTTACAGCTCAAGACAGTCATCAGGGACTATCAAATAGCTTCTTTGGAAAGTGCCTAAAACACACTCTAATGTCAAGCCTAAACTCAGAACACTGCTTTGTATTCTACTAGTGCATTATGGTTTGTCACCAGGTTTTACTCAAAAAATTAAATAAAGATTTTTCAATTAGGAGTCTTTTTTTTTATTATTTGAACCTGAAAGTTTGATTTATCCATATACAGATATACCTATATCTCTATCCATATACCATATGCTCACTGCTATCTCATTTCTTTCAGTATAAACACTGGGCCACTTCAGATCAGCAGTCTCAAAGTTTCCTGGAGTAGCTGCAAAACTCCAGTGACTCACTTCTAGGGCATCTTTATAGCATTAAAACCTAATCTGTTGAAAAATATGTGGTCAGGCATACAGCAATGGAAGATTAAGAAATTGGTGGTCTATTCATTAGTGTAATTAACTCTGCCCTTAACAATTCATACATTTCCATAGCCAAGTGGGTGGAAAACTTTCAGTCTCCCTTTTCTTCTGCTTCTTGTTTGCCAGTGAATGAAAAGACCCTCCTGCCATCAAGTAATAACTGTGGCAGTAATAATAATCCTCCGTCCTCACAGGAAAAGCTGGTTATCCCAAATGGCTCTGCCAAATCTCTCCTTTGCTCAGGGTACCCAGGACAGGGGATAACACTCATCCTTCTGCAAAACAAGTCCTGGCAGTCCTCTCAGGTCCTGGCACTGCCTGATTGGTTCACTAATAAAAAAGCAAGGTAAATCAAGCAGCTGAGACAAAAAAAACCCCAAAAGTTATTTAGGTTATCCATCTGGCTGAAATTAACACTGAAGTTTAAAACCTTGCCTATGTGTCCAAAACCTTGTTTTTCCCCCCACGTCTACAGCTCATCATTATTGCAACAACCACACTACAGAGGAAAGATTTCTCTGCAATACTGCATTACTTGCATACCAACAGAAGAATTCCCAGCACTCTTCATACTCACTGAAGTGAATACCATAAGATTTCCCAAGAGACAGTTAAGCCACAGCTGTATCTCTTTGCTTTTAATTTTTAGAGCAGGAGAGGGTGCTCTAATCTCTCCGTCTGACCTCCCACATCAGCCTCCCAGCCAAGCAGCCTCCCAGGAGCTGCTGCTCCTCTAAGCTCGTTCAGCATCCTGGAAATAAAATATGTTTTGTAATGAATTATACCAGAGGGTACCACTGAATAAAGCTGATTTCTCTGGAAAAGCTCTGCTGTCAGCAGAGAGAGACAGGGAAAAGGCTTGACTCCTGTTCTGCTCTCCCTGCAGAAAAGTCTCGTATCTCCATTGATTATAGAAAAAAAAATTGAGAGAGTACAGCATGGAAATGCTCACATTAGCCTTTCTGCACATCCTCCAAGCCTTAATTAAAAGCTCCAGCCTTGGAAGATCTACCATGTTCTTTTGTCTATTATTCCAACTGTTAATTATCCTCAACATTAAAAATACCCACTTAGCTTTTAGTGTGTCTGGCTTCAGCTTCCTGCAACTGGTTCTCACTCTACCTTTGCCTTAGAAACAAAACCCAGGAAGTACAAAAAATATCACCTCCCTGTAGACTATTTGCACACCATAATTAGCTCACATCCTAGTCATATCCTGAGCAAAATAAATAAACAGCTCATTAAGACTTTTGCCATAGAGGATGCTTTCAGCATTCCATCCTTGCAATGCTCTTTCAACATTCATTTTTAATTTTCTTTCTTTTTGCTAAATTAAAAGCAGTATCCATTAGTAAGCCTCACTCCTTAATGCTGAATATAGGAGTGATGACATCTTTTATCACCTATTTGATTTTTCTCCACTTTAATTCTATAGCTTGGATGAACACTGCAGAAACACAGTTTTTAAGCCCTTCTCCGCTCTCCTTAATGCAAACATCTGCTTTGAAAGTGTGGTATGATTTCTTTGTCCCCAGATTTTACAAACCCATATGGTTTAGTGGGTGTTTCTAAAATATTTCCATTTAATGAGAGATCCAGACCAATTTGCAAGTTATATAAATAATGATTTTTCTATTTCTTCAAGGTAATGTGATAGAGGTTTTGAACAGCACTGGGAAAAAAAATCACATCCCAGAGGCTCTACTACAAAACACTACCAAAGAAGGGTCCTCATCTACTATTTTATGTCAAAATAGCAATTAATCTTCTTTTAAATTTTATTATGATGTAGACACAATCACTATGTAACACTAATTTTCTCTTTCAGTATCAACTTTCAGCAGGATGTCAACTTGTAGGTATCTAGGGAGACAGCATCACCACTTGAGTTTACATGCCAGACCTGTGACTCGATCACAAAAATTATGTTAAGTCAGACTGACACAATTTATTATCACTCCAGCTCACTGCCTGGCATTAGTCAACCTTTATCCTTTCATTTTTTAGAAGTTCCTCTCCATTTTGTCCTTTCCGTGGCTTTGATTTGTTTGATGTCAACCCAACCTGACCTCACCTTCTTGACCCTGCAGCACAGGAAGAATTTGATATCCCATGGTTTTGGTGGTACTGGGTTTTTTAGGAAGGAGTGTTCTGCTGTGCCATATTGTCCTGTTTTCAAGTTACAGTCAAGCATTTGGAACGTCTTTTTCTCCAGATTATCTGGTTTGCTTCAGAGCGGCAACAGGTCATCCCTGAGGAGTCCTGTAGAGTCAAGTTCCAGTGGGTCCATTTCTTTCCCAACATGGCTAGATTTATTTGATTTTCTTGGAAACTGATGTTGTAGCCTGTGAGATCTGAAGTCTCTAGCACTGGCATTAGTGGAATATATGATGTTGCAAGTAGTTGGGATAGTCAATATTAGAGCTGGCAGGAAACAGTCTCATAACACCAGATGAGATATTTATACACATATTTATTTAGGCATCAAAACCTGAGTATTTAGCTTCATAGCCTCATCTCCAGGAGCTCATTATACATAGAGAAACACTCCTCTTCCAGGGGATGTTTCCAAACCTCTTAGAATCCAGCTATGATTCAACCTAAGAAGTGGCTACTGCTCATTCTTTTTTTTTTTTTTCACATGAGGCTTAGCAAAGCTGGACTTTTAATGAGCAAGTTAAAGCCAGGTACTAAAGGAGATGGAAACTGAAAAAGCCCTTGCCCAATGTGTTTAAATGCTTTTTTCTTCAAATATGTCAAATTCAAAAAAACTTCAGACGTGTCTGAATCAATGTCTGGATCAACCGTAGAAATTGCCAGGTGTCTTATCTGGGAATAAAGATATCAAGCAGGTCTGTCTCATAGGCAGGGAACCTAAAAGCAGTTGAGTGTTTGATATATGCTTTGCAAAACTGGCCAGCATGAAGAAGCCTCGAAATCAGCCACAGCAGCTCAGTGTCATGCTTTCATCCCAGCCGGCAACCAGTACCTGACAACCACTCGCTCACTCCCCTAGCAGCAGGATCAGGGAGAAAACTGAAAGGGTAAAAGCTAGAAAACTCATGGGTTAAGATGAAGACAGTTTAATAGGGAAAGCAAAAAGTGCGCACACAAGCAAAGAAAAACAAGGAATTAATTCATTGCTTTCTATGGGCAGGCAAGTGTTCAGCTATATCCAGGAGAGGAGGGCTCCATCATGTGTAATGGCCACTTGGGAAGACAAATGCAATCACTCCGAATGTCCTTCCCATTCCTTCTTCTTCCTCCCACTTTATATACTGAGCATGATGTCATATGGTCTGGAATTTCCCTTTGGTCAGTTTGGGTCACCTGTCCCAGCTGTGTTTCCTCCCAGTCTCCCATGCACCTCCAACTTCCTAGTCATTGTGGCAGTACGAAAAGCAGAAAAGGCTTTGGCTGTGTGCAAGTACTGCTCAGCAATAACAGAAGCATCATTATATTATCAACCCTGTGTTCAGCACAGATCCAAAACACAGGCCCCCACTATCCACTGTGGAAAATCCCCAGCCAAAACCAGTACAGTCAGTGACAATTACAATTTCACTGATGGTCTTAACAGAAAACCTGAGGGGAACAGCAAACCCAACCAGCACTTGTAGAATTCAGGAAGCTTGTCGTTCCTTGGGTATTTAAAAAATAAACAACTTAAACACATTGCAGCCAAAAAAAGAAAAACAAAACCCACACAAAAAACCCACCAAAAAAAACAGAAAGAAAAAAGAAATAATCACTGTAAATCTTGTAGACCATGATCTCTGGCAGAGAATGATGGGTTTTGGCCAACCCTGCACACAGTGAATGGTAACAAGACTTCCAAATGCGTCAATGGACTTATGAATGGCTGACGTTTTGCATGATGTCTTACCCTGTGCTATGTTGCAAACTTTCCAGTAACCACATAACCTCACTGGTTCATCAGATCCTGCCAGATATGATAACTGGCATTTATCCCTAAAATAAAGCTTGAGTATGACACCAAGTTGCATTTCCTTTAGACCAAGGTTTTACAAACCCCATGGAGGAAATTACACTGGAATATCTTCTGTCCCAGTAGGTCTTTGCTAGCTTCTGGCATCTTTGGCAGCTTGAAGAAAATATCCAGTTTTACAGTCTTATCTAAGTATCTGAGTTTCAAATGTCTACTAGAGAGACTTAAACTTGGATACTGAACCACAGCACAGGCCACTTAGTTGTGGTCTTGTATCTTCCTCCAGCTTTAATCTTGTCTATCAGAAAATTTGTTTCCTTTCATGAGAATACCCAAATATCTAGTCATTATTTGGTGGTAGAGCAGAATAATTTAAATGTTTAGAAACTGAGAACACAAAAGTTTAGCTGTCTACACTAGGCTGCATGGGGAATGCATGTACTAGACCTAAAGCTTTATATTCTTTTTAGTTTCGGATGAAACAAGACCGAAGAGGTGTGTTGCTTCTGTTGCAACTGGAGGCATCTATCATGTAGAACTTAGGCCAGCATTTTTAAGACAAGGTCTCTGCATGATCTGCCAGATGTTACACAGAAGATTATACAGGAGCAGAGAAAGAGACTCCACACATGTCCATTCAGTGCTAAATCTCTTCTCTGTCAGTATCTCGGCTTCCCAGCACCAAAAATCTCCTGCTTAAGAGCTCTTCTGCTGCAACAGACACTTTATAATTTTTCCTGCAAAATGTGCAGTAATCTCTTATATTCCCATTTTCTAAGGTCACTTCATCCATAATTAGGAGTTACAGAAAATTAATAAATCAATGAATTAACTAATTAATTAATATACAGTATGAGCTAGGTATGAACTTTCCTGGGTAGATGGAAGGTCTTAGCAGGTAGCCTCCAGCAACCTGATGGCTTCATCTCTTCTGCTTCAGTTACATTTGTAGGTAGATAGAGAGATATAGATATAGAAGATACAGATATAGATATAGATATAGATCTTCCATTCATAGAGTCATGGAATCACAGAATGGTTTGGGTTGGAAGGGACCTTAAAGATCATCTCATTCCAACCCCTCTGCCATGGGCAGGAACACCTTCTACTAGACCAGATTGTTCAGAGCCCCATCCAACCTGGCCTTGAACACTTCCAGGGAAGGGGCATACACAGCTTTTCAGTGCAACCTGTTCCAGTGCCTCACTGCGCTCACAGGGAAGAATTTCTTCCTAATCTATAAACGTAGCTCACCCTGCCCTCTGTCAGTTTGAAGACATTTCCCTCTGTCCTATCATTCCATGCCCTTCTCAAAAGTACCTCTCCATGTCCCTTGTAGCCTCTGTAGTACTGGAACATGCTCTGAAGTCTCCACAGAGCCTTCTCTGAGGTAAACAGCCCCAACTCTTTCAGCTTGTCTTCATGAGAGAGGTGCTCCAGCCCTTTGATGATCTTTGTGGCCCTCCCCTGGACCCACTCCAACAGGTCTACATCCTTCTTGTATGTGTATATATATATATATATAAAAATATATAAATATATATACATATATATAAATATACATATAAAAAGAACACACACATATATATAAAACATATACATGTGTATATATAAGTATATATATATATATATATCCTCTGGCAGTGGTGTCTGGCAACAGGTTTGCATTGCGTTGTGGCAGGAGAGTCACTGCCTTTCTGCAGCCTGGCTGTGTTGACTCCCTGCAAAGCCCTCTCCCATGAAAAGCCCATGGTCTGTCCCAGCCTTCCCTCTAATCCCCTTCGCATCTACAGGGTTGGACCAGTGCCTGCTCAATTTATTGGAATTTAACTGGCCCTATTTCAGACTGACAGAAAATCTAATCTGTAGGAATTTCTACTAGCATTTTTTAAAACTGTATTTAAAGCCTTTCTGAAGATCCTCACTCTCTGAAGGAAATATTTCCATAGTTTCCAGAGCCTGAACAAAACTTAATGAGGGTCAATGTACCTAGTTTCTGAGCACACCTACATTTTAGTGCCTATTAATTGTCATTTATAAAGACAACCCTTGACATGACTGTTTCCAGGGGACATTCAAATCACACAAATGGTTGCAGATGGTTATTTTGTAGTGCCGCTCCAATTCAGTTGACCCAGCTAGAGTAACACATCTGTTAAACACATGCTTTAGCTCTTCAGAAAAGACCAGAGATAACAGAGTAAAACACACTCCAATGCCACTTTTTCTTTGCCTTCTGGGGTTGTAGAAGCAATCGGTCCTAACTTCCCCCCAAACAGCAATACCTGCAGTTCAACTAACCACAGAAAGGAGAATAAAAATAAAATAATCAATTGCTCTTATCTATCTTCATTCCAACAGTGTGATTTTTTTAATGGAATTATAATTTAATGAAGATGTTGAAAGAAGTAAGACAAAGGATAAATCCCAGTGTAAATATTGCCATATTTCAAATGTGCTGCCTGCAGGAGTCCCAAACAAGCCCTCAAGTATTAATCCCTTCATCTGAAACAGGCACATCCAGGCTAACACCTCACTAAGTCCCCATTAGCTGCTGCTGCACAGCATGGTATGCTATAGCAGGGCAAGTGCAGAATGCCCTCAAAGAGAAGGAGAGAAAAACAGATCAAAACTGTTGGTCAAAATAAGCACTGACCCAGAAGACAGACAGACATTTTTAAATATCAGCAGCCTGCTGCGTCCTGGTATAGCTTTTCAGGGTGTCCATCACGAAGGGTACCTTCCAAAGCAGTGAGACAAATAAACAGCATGTTCTCCTTGGAAATGAAAAACCTTCAGAGAAATTTAACTTTAAGCCAGGACATTAACAGTTGGGGATCAGCATGGCATTGCTGCATTTCATGGAGCAATTTATTTCAGCCAGGATGAAGAGAGGAAGAGTCCCAAGAGCTGCAGCTCATCTACTCTGGTACCCATTTAAGGGAATTGATAATATCTTTGTCTCTTTGGATGTGAAAGTGTCTCTGCTCATTAAAATTCCCTAATGACCTACATATCCTAAGCTGATAATGATAAGCCTCTCACGCTGACGGTGTGTTGCTCTGTTACCTCCAGTGCTGCTGTGCATGGGTGGCAGACACAGGACACCTGTCACTGCTGAGATCTCTGCAAGCCAGCATTGAAATCTTGAATACTCAGAGCTACGAGAGAAAAAGAGAAACATCCGAGTCCGGAGAAACAGGGAACCACCAGGTTTGCCCAGTAGCATGGAGGTCTGCAGGCATCTATAGAGAGAACTGCAGGGAGAGAGGTGGGTCAGAAAAGCCCCATCCTAAACTGTCTGTGGCTCTGATGGGCTGTTTCTGATTTTCCATGGTTCCAGCTTCATTAGCCTTTGCTTCCCATCAGAGACCAAGAGATTTCATATGGATTTCAGCTCAGACTTCACCTCTGGTCAGGGAAGTTCTCATTTGGTCTTTCAAACCAGTGTCAGAGTCTTTGTGAGGCTTGCAATGCTCAAAAGTGGGCAAAACAGAACAGTCTGGTGAGAAACCACTTCCCCAGGTTCTAGGACTGCCTTCTTCTCTGGTGGATTTAGAAGGAGCAAGGCACTGGGGAGGGCAGCATGCCTTTTCCTACTAGCACTGCCAGCATCGTGCTGTGAAATAGGGACATAGCTGTTGTCTCCTTTCTTCTACCGCTTTACCTTCTGCAGCTTTCTCTAAAGCAGACCATGTAGTCTTACACAATAAGACACTGGAACCCGGATTACCTTTTCCTGCATTTTAAAGAGCGCAAAACACTTCCAAGCCTGCTCCTGGATCAGCATTATTCTGAGTGACTGAAATACTGAGTGGATAATGCAACAGATGCAGCAAAGAGCTGCCACTTCTGCTTCTTCTCTAAGACTGTAGACATATGTGCAAGCCATGTTTTACCCCATATTGAGTAATTTAGATGGGGATCTGCCAAATGATTTCATATCTGGCTGACTGGCAGGAAGGATGTCAAGAAGCAGTGTAAATACGCCATTAGAATTCCATCTGGATAATATACACGTTCTGACATATATTATAACATATATAATATCTACATAATACATAATAATAATATATATATGATGTAAATGTTTAATTGGTATTCAGCTGATGGAGTGAAGATGTTCATCCACAGCAGTATCAAACTCTGGTTTCTGGTCCTATCTCAATCTCTGAGCATTATCCTCTGACTGAAATCCAAGGAGGAGTTCAAGGGAGGAACTTCCATAGAGTAAAGCATGTAAGCATACTACAGTGAATTATTTAAGGATATGCTTAACTGTAAGTAGCAGTATTTTGCTGATAGAGCTCAGCTCCATGTATTGGATGTGGGCTGGAAAAGGCTCTATCTGTCTTTCTGGGGGTTTCTGGTGGCTATTTACCAAGTAACAAGCTACAGGCAAGAGGAAATAAACTCAATTTGCACTAGAGCAGCTTTAGACTTTATGTTAGGAAAAAATTCTTCACTGAAAGAGTTGTCAAGCACTGGAAAAGGCTGCTTAGGGAAGGGGTGGAGTCATCATCTCTGGAAGTGTTCAAATGCAGGTAGTTGTGGCACTTGGGAACATGGTGGACTTGGCAGTGACAGGTTAATGGTTGGAATTGATGCTCTTCGAGGACTTTTCCAATTCCGTGATTCTCTTCTAGTTTCTGAAAGCTCCTGTACCATAAGATGCAGATGGGTATGTGGGTGCAATGTGAACAGAATAAATTGCATGTTCTTCAGCAAGGCAGGTCCAAAAAGGTGGAGGGTACTCTAGGAGGTGGAACAACTTGTTTCAGGCTATCATACTTTGTCACAGACTTTTTCTAAGACCATAGGCAAATCATTTCACTCACCCAGCAAAGATAAGTGTGGCTGTCATCCTTGTGCAAACCATGATATATCAATTAACAGGCTCTTCCTCTCATTCATCATCTGTGTTTCTCTTTCCTTTCTGTGTTCACATTCTCACAACCATGGGCAGAAACACACCTACCTGAAGTTTTCTGGTCCAGCTGCCATTCTCAGCTGCTGGCTGCTTTGCCAAAACCCCAATGCGAGCAAAGTTAGAGCAAAACCAGCATGTCTGTGCCTTGCTGCAAGCTGTCCTACATCCTTCTGCAATTCACAGCCCCCAGGCAGGGGTATGTGACACATCGGACCTTACCTTTCATCTCAGTTGGCCTCAAGCAGCACAGCGGGTGCCTAAAGTGGCTCTTACAATGAAGGGGGGTGGTGGTATTTGTCTTTCCTCTTCCTTAGCTCTTCAAGGAGAAGATCAAAACAACCTGACATCTGGTTACACTTAACTGCCGTGCTGGTTTATGTCATGTCTTTCTTCCACAGTCTTTATTTTCTTTATTAATCACCTCCGATCCAATACAGCTGACACATGCTCTACTCACCCTCTGCGTAGTCCACGAGAGAGCGCTCCTTCACTGGTAGACTGCACACTTTTCCAACTGGTTAGACTGGAAAGCAACTCAGCTGAGGTAGCTTGGTCCCTGGGCTGCCCTCTAATCCCCTGCTCAAGCTCAAATCCCACCAAAATCAGCTCCCTGGGAATCAGACACAATGCATAAGCTTCTGGTCTGTCAGAGAGGGATTTTTTTTTCCAGGAAAGAGATTTCTGCAGGGCACAAGCACTTGCAACCAAAACAGGAGAACACGACGGGAGGGGGTTTCTGTTACCCCAGTCACACTTTTTACCATGTGTGTGATTTGCCAGTTCATCATCCAGACTAAACCGTCACTAGCAGGATTTTGATTCTGCTAAAAATCAGTGCTGGTAAAATGTATTTCACTGTCGTCAGCCTTCCTTTTCATATTGAGGGACCTCCTGTCCAAAAGAGCTTCTGTTGTTCCACTACATCACTGAAAATGGCTGTTTCTCCAATTAAGCAGTGAGCTGCTCTGGAGAGAAGAGCAGCAAGCCTCTCTCAGCACCTTGTTTTAATTAACTTTCCCTAGTGGTGAACGTCTGAGAATGACAGATAGTTCAGAGGACTCCCCAGATGCCAAGTTTATAACCAATCCTGATTTTATGTTATTCTGAGGGTTCTTTCCTGCTCAGATGATCGCTGGGTCTCATCGAGCCATGTGCGTAATAGTCCTTGCGCTAATCAGCACGTCAGAGCTGCAGCCCCCCACTCACCACACCCTGCAGCTGAAAAGTAATGCTATAAAAACACTTAAATGAAGCATGGTGTCTGAAAAACACCCAGCTCATTCCTCCAGGGAACGGGAATGCCCTCAGCCATGACTAAATTGTTGCTTGAACCCAGTGGCTGGGGGGAAGATGGTTTAGTCTGCCTGGTCTCCTGTGCCTCTCGCACAGTGCTCTGTGTTGAATAGCAGTGGAGCCACCATCCTGCTGCACTGGGAGACGGGAAGAAAGTCTGTTCTCTTCAGAGCAGTGCAGCCAAGACATTGTGCATGCAAGCAAGCCCCTGCTATAAAACTGGGGGAGATGAGTGGCCCAGCACCCTAAGCAGTGGATCTGGGTATCTGGCCCAGGAGTGGTCTCTGGATAAACAGCAATGGCCACTGGTTGAGAAGCCAGGTTCTCAAAAAATGCCTTGGACATTGAGTTTTTCCCTCCTTTCCTGACATCCATTAAAATTTCCTTTCAGTCCTTCAGCTGCAAGAAAACTCTTCCCAGATGTGTCTGATGACAGACATGTCCCCTGCAGCAGCACTTGTGGGATTTGAACCCTCCAGCTGATGCCAGGATGTGTTCCCATGTCCGCAGCAGATTGTGGAGTTGAGCAATAAGCTTTTCACTCTTCATTAGTGAGGAGAGGAAGGGAGAACAGGTATTTTATCCCATTTCTGGTCCCAGTAGGTAGAAGGGAAAGGAGCTACAGGGAGGGAGTGAGGGGAGGGAGTGTTGATCTGCCCTTCTACCATTGCTCTGTTTTGCTTGCACCAGCAAGTCTGCAGTGACCAGAAAGCACCAGAGAAGACTGCGATTGAGAAGGGTGAGATGGGAGAGAAACAGGTCAGAGAGGAAAACCACCTAGGAGAAGAGAGGTCAAATGCAGTGGACAAGAATGGAGATGCAAGAAGAGAGCAAACATCAGGAAAAAATTCTTGACTGCGGGTAGTGGAACACATTGCCTGGAGAAATTGTAGGTACCCCACACCTGGAAGTGTTCAAGGTAGGTTGAATGAGGCTTTGAGCAACCTGGTCTAGTGGCAGGTGTCCTTGCCCATGGCCAGGGGAGTTGGAATTAGATGATCTCTAAGGTGCCTTCCAACCAAAATATTCTATGCTTCTATGAAGCACAGGCTCAAAGGGGAAAACCAGAGATGGATAGCTCAGGTCTATGGTAATGCCTGTGAGTCCTTGTGCCTTTGGATGATCAACCTGCCATCCTGCCAGGGAGAGTAACCAGCTCATATACCAGCATAAACACTAAATTCACAGGACTAGGAGTATAAATGAGAGGCTCCCTCTGCAAATTACAGCTGCAAGCAGCCTGCCTGTGTTCCAGAATGATCATCTTAAAAGATTTTACAAAAAAAAAAAAAAAAAAAAAAAAAAAGAGGTAAAATGCTAATTGCTGAGTTTTGGATGGCATGGGGTTGGACATTGAGGGAATTACTTTAATTTCCTACTCATACAGTGTTTTATCTTGTCCTTTCAAATCTGAAGGCCCAGAGTGTGCATGGTAATTGGTGTTCAGTTGCTGCTCTACAGTGAGGGGCTGAGATGGCATAGCTGCCTAGAAAGAGGGGATTTGAAAGAAATCTCCACTAGCTTGAGTGGATAGAGCTAATGGAGATATGTCACCACAAGTTAATGCCCCTGAGACAGTGGCTCCAGGTCCAAGTATACACAGGCACGCAGGTACTACCATATCTGAGCAACTAGAGATGTGGTAAGATCAGAATTCAACTTTGAAATCCTCCAGAGATGTGAAAACATCCTCTAGCCAAGATTTTGTTTCTTAGCACTCTACCTAGTGTCCCTTTAACTTGTGGGACACCTTACATCTGCAATTACCCCTCTCAAGCAGGGAGACATTGGGACATGGGTGTGTCGGGTTAGGATGCTGATGCCTCTGACTCCCTCGTTGCTGTGAACCAAGGTGTCGAAATGAACCCACCACTTCAATTAGCTGCTAAAACACCTCCTGCCATACCTCATTCCCTGTCTGTAATGTGTAGACAATCCCTCCTCAACTCCTCAACTCATGTGGGTGTTACAAAGAAAAAGACGGGAAAATGGTAAGGTACTCCATTGCTATGGCAACAGCCATTGAATTATGGGTGGATAGAGTCAAGTCGAAATGATAATGGAAATGCATTTGTGTCTCCTGTTCCCTGTTTATACATGTCATTTTTCACTGATGTTCCTGTTGTGTGTTATTCCAGGAACAGAACACAAAATGTCTCCACTCCCTGGTCGGAGGGCGTGGTCTCCCACAAGGCTTTTATCTATGTCTATTAGTATTCTGTGTTTCTGAAGTCTTGTAAAATATACGTCTCCACCAGGGTTTGTTTAGTGCTAACCCCTATTATTTTATTGTCTGGCAGAAAAACATAAATAGAAGAAAAGCAACTGATTCCCCTGAGTGGACATCTGTGCTGATGCTAAAGGAGCTCCCAGGAAGAAATACAGAAAGGATTGTGCTCTGCTGTAAAATAACTTTTGCAGTAGGAGAAAGGACCATATTTAAGCATCTGTTTTGCACAAAACTTTTCCAACCTTCACTCCTGGAGCTGAACCCTCCAGCTGGGTGGACATGTCTAGTCACAGCATCCACCTCTATCAAGTGAGCCTTGTTCCAGGGCAGAAGACACATTGTTCCGGGGAAAGGAAACCTTGACACCAAGAAGTGACTAAGCAAAGATGAGTCATAGTAATGAAGGAGGATAAAATTCGTTGCTAACTAGATTTCAATTTACACCATCACAGTGTCAAAATCTGTGTATTTATACTCAATTATCTTTGTGACGCTTAGTTTAGTTCAGAGGGGAACCAGGAGAGAGAACTGGCTTTATGATGAACAAAACTAGATATCAGAAGCCTGGAGCTCAGTAGTGTTGGCTTAGACTTCCATGCTATGTGAATGTGATTCATGAAGGCAAACACATCACGCTGAGGTTTTTGGGTCTTTTTGGAGGCGTCAAAGATAACTTGGGGCTCAGGCTTACCAGCAACATTGAGGTTTGATTTGGAACTTGAACATGGCACACTCTGGATGTAGGAAATAAGGGGAGAAGGAAGGAACAGAGCTGGAAGAGGAGGAGAGATGACTGTCCTAGCATTCTTGCCTTGGACGCAGTCTGAGCAGTAGTATTTGGCCCCAGAGGTAAAGAATACTCCTTAGAAGAACAGATGAAACAACATAGTCCAAAGAGATTGATGGAAAACCAGTAATAAGATGTCACATCTTTCCAGAAGCCTAAAGAAAACTCAAAACCATCAGCAGAAAAGTCCCAAACCCACAAGAACTGGAAACTCATATACCAAGAAGGCAGAAAGAAACAAGGACATGCACATATGTAGGAACCAGGCACTGATTATGTTTTTTAGTTCACCCTATTGCCTGTATCAGTGGATGGATTTCCATTTAACATTGGTTAAAGTGGGTCACATCTCTAAAGAGCAAAGAATAAATACCTACTCCTGGCTATCATTGCCCCATGCGGAGAGTTGTTTTGCTGACATTCTAAACCTCTGGAGCAATTTTTTATGAAGCAAACATTTATGCTTGACTTTAAAGCAGCATAGATCTCCATATAAGTCTATAATGTATGCAAAGGATCATTAAATTTTTAGTGTGCAATTCTGGAGGGAAAAAAAAACAACCCCAAAAAAAAACCCAACAAAAGAACCCAAACACAAAAAAGCAAGCCAGCAAGAAAAATTTTTAATATAAATGGGGTATGTTTACCTCATATGATATTTTGACTAGAGATGAAACAGAGGTATTTTGGAGTTGTTTGCCCAAAAGAAAATTAAAAGAAAATTGTCTGAGAGGAAGAAGGTGAAATCTCAGAGGCCTTTGTTGACACCCTTGACGCATAACTTTCCAGATGCTTCTAATAAGCCTCAAGGTACGTAATGAATACAGTTCTGCAATAATATCACTGGCAATATTAGAAAGCCTCATCAGTTTTCGTCTGATGCATTTTCTTATGGATACAGGGAGGGGGAGGCACAGCATAACAGCAATAATGAATAACAGAGATGAAACAGAAAGCAGTGATTGGAGCTCATGACAAGTATTGAGCAATGTGAAGGTTCGGCAGGACTGGATTTGACTTTGTGGCTTGGCCCATTTTAAAGAGAGGGATTGTTTGCAAAGCTTCAGTGTGGGATTAGATTTCCAAACTCTTCAAAGTCTGAGAGAGGTTTGGATACAAAACAAAGTTTTGGGCTATTTGCTAAATAATAATAGCAGCAGCTTCTTGGTGCTATGTTTGATCCAAATATTTCCTTGGAAACAAAGAACAGCAGCAGCTTTTGCAAAGTTGGATGAAGCTGATTCGAAACCAAATTCAAAATATAAATAACAATAATCATTTGGAGGGGAAGCGAGTTACCAAAATCCCAGTTAGGTAATCTGCAGGTGAATTTTTCTCCCTAGGCTGCTCTCAAGACCATGATCTGTACCACCATGAGTAATGCAGAGAAGCGGATGATTATCTGATTCATCACTGGTGATGAAGGAACTTCTGTTGAAGTTCCTGGTGTCAGGTTTAAAACAAAGAGGAACAGCATGTTTCTTTTTCACTTAGTGCACAGAAATTTGCTTCTAGATGGCATAAAAAACCATATACCCATGGTAGCTGTGCATAAAGTGTTGCTCATCTTCAAACTCTAGCTCAGAAGGTCTTAAAATCACTACTAAAAGCTGAGAATGTCTGTTAGGAAAGGTTCGTTTTATCCATTACACCTTATCCTACAGGTTATTGACATGTCAGAGAAACAACACTGACCCAGAATAAAACTTGGTTGCATTTTATTCCAAGTTTTCAAATTTCTCTCATTCACAGATATTTTTGTCCAAATCACTACTATAAAATTAAGAAATTAAATGTTTTAGCTGTGGTAAAAGCTTATAAGTGATGAATACAAGGTCTAAAGAGCTGGCATTCCAGCCAATATGTGTTGTTCTGTGTCACAGCAGTTAACGTCTGAAAATTCTGCCAAAATGAAATAGTGCGGGAAGATAAGATCCTGGTGGGCAACTGCCAAGACCTGGAAGGATGTTTTTGCAGTTAATGGATTTAGCAATAATTTTGTTAATTATTGGCTTCCTTTATAAGTCTGACTCCAAAATGCAGTTCATACTTCGAAAAGAGTAGGGTTCAAACATAGGAAAGCAACAGTGATCAGGCATGTTTTCAGCTGCAGTAAAAATGACATGGTGTGATTTGTAGATGACTAGTCAAATTAAACTCCAGTTCACTCTTCTAGACTCACATCCTCAAACAAACCCACATAATTCTCTCTTTTGTCTCTTTAGATTGTCTGCCAATATAGTTTTGTCTCATTTTGCACACACAAGTGTCTTGTGTTCGATCAGAAACTGGAATAATCAGTGATTGTTATTAATGATGGCCATATGTTTCCAGCAGGAAAGCCGGGAAACAAATTATATTCTGCAGCAAAATCACCACAGGATATTCTGAGCCTGCTGGTCCCCCATCACCCTGGTATTGCTAGTTCATGATGTTCCCTGTAGCCTGAAGCACCCATGGGACTAAGGTAGCTTTTAACACCTTCCCCACTGCTGCCCCTGAACAAACAATGTGGAGCAACAAACAGTCAAACAAGCCACAGCTTCAGCACACTTCAAGACTGGAACTACAGTTACTGACACTGCACTGTTCAGAGTTGATTTGTTTGCTTTAAAGCTTCACTGCTGTCTCAAATGGTTTTGTTTGTACAAGATGGATGTGTGGTACTCCACTCCCCCCGCCACTCCTAACCAAAGAGAATCTCCTTCAGACCTAGCTGAGTAAGTCTGTGATGACATGGCTTGCCATGTGACAGATGCTATGCAATTCCTGCAGATACCAGGTTCAGTTCTCAGCGTATCAACAAGGTTCATGGCTATTTTAGATACTGTGATCTCAGTTACTGGTGCCTCAGCTGATGGAGGAAGGCTCTTCAAACACATCATGTGTGAAGCTGCCCAAGTCCCTGACTGTGCAAAGCTCAAATTTGCTCAAATCAAAACCAGTGACAACCAGCCTGGGTGACTGTGCAGATTTTTTTGAGGTTAAACAGCTCAAAATTTCAGCAGCTGAACAAGAATTCTGATTTTGGGGTGGTCTGGACATTCAGTGTCTCACCTACCTCACCTAAGAATGCTTACTTAGCCACCAGGACATTTGAATTGTTCTGAGGAGACAGTGGATCAGATACACTGTTCCATCAATGTGATCAGTGTAATCTATATAACCCTCTGCATGGGTGCTCCTCAGCTTCCTCTGGGAGTCTTTTGGCCTTTCAGATATTAGAGGGTCCTGCCCTCAAACAGCCTCTTTGACACTGGTTTTCAAATAGAGAAGACTTTTTGTGGGTTGGTTTATTTTCTTTCTAAGGCAGGAGGCTGTTTTTAAGAAGGCAGAAAATGAGCAGCTTTCCAAAAGAATTTGATTTTTGTATGACTATCAGGGACATCTCTATTTATCATCATTAATTCCAGCCAGTGTGAGAAGGGATACTAACTCTTGTATTTAATGCTCTGGCTATTAGACTGTGTTTACATCAAAGTCCAGAGACCTTACCAGTTATCAGTGCAGACTGAACTCAGAAACCATGCGTGTATGTGTTTGCATCCAGATGTCTTCGGAGCTGCTCAGCCCCACTACAATCTGGAGGATCCTACATGCAGTCACAGTTCATGCTGCTGCTTCAATGTTTCTCATTGTTCCAGCTCAGTGGGGTTTGCAGCTGCACAATCACCTCTTCCAAGGTACATGATGGAAACCTTGTGCCCAGCTGCATTGCTATTCATACAGTCACAGGACTGACTTACTGACGTTTCACTGAGTGCCTCCTGGGCTAAGGAGAGGTCTGAGTCAGGACAGAAACAGTGAGTCCAGCTGAAACCAATAAGTCCAAGGGAAAATAATTTGGGATCAGGAGAGAAGGACTTGAACAGTCTTCTCAAGAAGGCTGCTAATAAACAGAAATATGTGCAACCAAATTTTCCCATTTCAGCACACCATGGCACCATAAACGGTGTGACATCCATCCCTTCACCACTGTTACAGGGAAGATATGAGATGAGGCAGCATATATATTGTACAGTTGAGCTTTTCAAGAACTTCCTAGTGGTTGTCCCTGTTAATGTGGCACTTAAACAAAATGTTTCTGCAATTCTGCGGTAAAGGAGGGACTTATCTGCTGGTTTTGGCTAAGGAAGGTGTAGAAGTACCTGAGGGACTAGATAATTCATAGCACAACTGATTGTAACATGCAACAGGACCAAAATACATCTCTCTGTAGCATACTTTCTTTCCAAGGAAGGACTGCTCATCATTTCTGCTCCTTGACATCCCTACAGCAGTTTCCCTTTACCAATGATGCTCAGTATCTTGTGATCCGGCAAGCTGCATAGTGATTCCTGGAACTGTGGGACTGTCTAGGGACAATGCTATGAAACGTCACCATCTGTTGGTTATATCATCTGCTCAGTCTTATTTTTTCGGCCATGAGCCCGTTGCTGTACCCCATGCAGATAGAGGTCTCAATGCAAACATTTTTATGTTCATTCAGGATGTAATATAGATCTTATTTTAAGCTTAATTTGTTTTGCGCCAAAATGAAAAAAAAGTCAGGATTTGATGGCAATTGTTAGGGTGGAGTGGAAATGAATTTTTGGAAAACATTTGCTCAGCTTCTCATTATGTTATGCATTTTCTAAAAGGCTTTTCTAGTGTTATTGCCTGGGTAGTTTAGATAGAAATAGATCTCCTGTTACTGGGAATTTCATCTCCTCCTGTTCAGCATCACGTCATGGATGGTTACTACAACACTGGCTCTTTGATGTTTGCAGGCAGAAGATGGCAATGCACAGCAGGACATAATAAAAAGCAATGAAAATGCTGTTTGCCCTAGTTTCCTAGTGAAAGAAGTACTCTACAGTCATGCTACCTTTGTGATAGCCTCCCTGTCAGTGTCTTTGCCTGCCTAACCTTTCAGTCCTCTTCTTTTTTTCCTGAGTATTTTTGAATATGTTGTACAATTTCAATGACTTTTGACAAAAAAATGGAGACCTCAAAGGTACTCTACAGTTAAAGATTTCCTATTCATAGTCAATGGAAAAAACCTTTACTGGTTGTCCAGAAGGAAATTCTGTAGCAAAAACTAAAGCCTTAATGGACATTAGAGAATCAACCACAAGACACAGATCCATAGGAAGGCAGGTTTTGGTAGCACCACATGTTAGAGTGAGCTATCAGTGTCATGAATATGGCTGAAGGAAGGAAGTACAGAAACACTGTGAGCTCTTGTCTCCACTGGGAAAATGGTACGTCCAAGTCAACTCATCTCAGACAACATTTAGCAGTTTGCAGAGACAATTTCCTAAGTTTTTAGGTGCCTTTTTATTTTTATTTTTTGTTTGGGTTTTTTCCATGTGTGTAAGGCATTACAGAGGAGGTAAGAGTGGATCTGGAGGACCTTTCATTCACTGCTTACTCAAACAAAATCAGAAAAGAAACAACATTTCCACCCAAGAAGCCTCATTCAATGTGATGGTGAGAATACATCAGCCTTTTGAAATTTCCTTTTCTGAGAGTTTGAAAAGCTTGGATAAAACTTTTCTCATCTTCTAAGCATTCTCCGAAGAGATCCTTCGAGGAAAATGTGTGGTGCCTCAGTCCTCTGCCATACAGCTTGTACTAGCCCTGGGCTATGATGAAGGAATTTCAGAAGGGAAACCAAGGGACTAGTCAAAAAAGTTGAAGCTGTGACCCTTTTTCTATATCTAGTTACACTATTCTCTCAGTGTAACTAGCCCCAGGCCATCTCCCATATGTCAAAGCAGAGGAGCAGAGGTGCACTCTACTTCTTTGCTCATCCTTCAGGCAAAGCAGATGTGCTTTTTTCAAATTTACCTCATAGTAGAAAAAAGAGTGTGAAAGTAGATCTTTTGAACCCAAATTTGTTGCCCACTCCACTGAGACATCATTGCTTTAGGAGTCTCCACAGACTCTGATCAGCAGAGCTTCTAATATTCTGAGGTTGTTTAAGGACTTACAACATGGGCCAGAGACCATCCTGGATTTAAGGGCTCTTGATCATCTCCTGGGACACAGAAGGGATGGCACACAGAGTGGGCTCTCCTGCTCCCTACAGCATCACACACTCGGCATCAGAGGATTCTCAGGCTCACAGTTCCCTGCAGTGGAACAGCAGAACTTCCGCGTTGAATTTCTGTCCACCCTTATGTTGCAGCACATATCTGGTCCTAAGCAGTTCAACCTCTACAAGCTGCAGACCTCCTGCAGGTCCACAGGGATCAGAATTCATTGGAGCCAGCTCCTGGGACTTTCCCAGACTCTCATCCATGTGCCTGACAGGTTCCTCTGACAGCCAGGTTTGGGGATTTGTCCCCAGGTAGACAGTTTTAGTAGAGCACTTTGAGGAAACTGGTTTACCATCTGTCTGTGTCTGCCTGTAGCAGCTTAATGGAGAGTAATGATCCTCCGTGAACCCTCTAAATGAAAGCCATTAACTCAAACGATGAGTGAAATTGAACTATTGTCTCACCCAATACTTCCAATTTACCTGCCAGTTCATCTTGTCTAAGGTGTGTTGAACATGGATGTAGTCTCTGTCAGTCACCAAGTTGCAGGCAGAAAAAGAGATCTCTCCTTGGATCCCCAGGAAAGTTAAAATGTGCTGGCAGGTCCTTGGTCAGTTGCTGACTGATTTTTATAACTCGCTTTCTCTCCCTGTAATGTTTGAGGTTGGTATTTTTCCTGGTGGTTTGCACTGACAGCAGGGATGTCCAGGAGCTGTTCTCCCGCAAACCAAGCCTGCTTCTCCCTGAGGCTCAGACCATGCAGTAGGTGCAATATCAGTGTTCACAGACCCACTGGGTGTATTTATGCTGTTTTATCAGATTCAGCCTGACACTTCTAGGGAGACTAAATTTAGTACAAACACTAAACATGAAAACATCAAGATAAGCATGAATACATGGTTATAAGGATGCACATGAGCTGGGGACCCTAAGCTCTCCCAGCATTTAGGATCTCCTCAGTCCACTGGCAGGAGACACAGCAGACTTGAAAGGAGAGTTTGCCTGCAAATTCCCTAGTTTGAGGCAATATCTAACAAATTAGTATCCCTAAAACTGGAGTACTAGCAAACTGATTTGCACAGGGTACAGAGGTGCTTTGTGACCACTTACTGCAAAATGCAGAGGAGTTAGAGCAACTCAGCAATGTGTTATAGGTGAATTATTTTGTTCTTACTCATCATGCATCCAACTATGGGCAAAAGGGACTTTTCTATCCTTGATATTTGGTGAAGTAGATTTAATCAGACAGGACATTGGCCCTGATAGTGTCATGTTAGCCCATTTATTATTCAGGTTTTGTTTCTGCTGGTCCCTAGATGGATTGGTGTGTCTCCCAGATGTTCTTCCCTGTTCGTGCAATGTCTTTTTGTTTTCATGGTCAACAACCTTGTGCCTGGTGTGTGCAAATCTAATTATATTTTGGTCGAACAGAAAATGTCAGTTTGCATACACTTCCAAGAATGATGGATGTCCTATCTCTGGAAATAACAGAGCCACAAATGGGAACTATCCACAAGTGTGAAGTTAACACACTCTATTTGCCAAATAGAATAAAAATAAAATAAAATGCCCAAACCACAACACACCTTTATTCTTTGCTTCTATAAAACTGCAGCAACAAATGGAAAATGGCAGTAAAGAAGGAGCTAATAGCATATAGATGATCTGTGCAGGGAACACAAATATAAAGTCTCTGGTTTGGCTCCTACTGGTTTCTTGCTTTGTGATCTTGGTGAGAGTTCATTTTAACCATCCCTTTTCTGTTCTGACACTTTTTTACCTCTTCTTCCTCACCATTCATTTTGTATGTGTGCTGACCTTCTCCTGCTCCTCCTAAAAGTGTATGGATCCTCCTCAGAAAAGACAATCAACCCTGAAATATCATCTTTTGCACTGCCGCCTGCCTTCATCAGTTGTCTGTTATCTTAGCCCAGCAAAAGACCTTCTGTTGTGGCTGCTTGTGTGCTTAAAGCACATGCAGAGGTTCTTGCAAAACTGGGAACTGAGGCTATCAGGAGCTGCAAGAGAGATACCCCAATGCTGAGGACACACAATGCCTTCAACAAGCTCAGCCTGCTTTCACAAAAAGTACACAGAGCTCCCTGAATAAACAATTTTAAGTATGTTTTATTTAGAATGACTGTGTTGGGTTTTTTTATGGCCTCATGGTGTTCTCTCTTTCTATAGATTTTCTGATAGTGTGGTGGCTGGAAAGGCTCTTGGTGCCAGCTCATGTTGGAAAATGCACTATATATAAAATGTGATGTTGTTGACAAAACTTACAGACAACTGAAGCTCATTAACAGTAGCAAACAGCTGGTGTTAGTCAAAATGCAAATTAGTTTTCTATGTCAGGAAGGAAGGCACAAATAATCATCCCAAAAAGCAGCAGGGATCATTTAGGATCCTGTACAGCTCCAGGACATAAATCCTTCTGTATTTATGGGAATGCCTTGCTGCAAACAATAGCTCAGCTATGATTTCTTTGGATTCAGGATTCTTTCCATTCATTACCACAATTAGGATGAGGTTAAATCAGTAAAACTGAGTCAGAGAGGTCTACAGAGTGTGAACCTTTCATTTAATGGCTTAAGCAATCCTGTTCAATTTTCACTGGACTTTTTGGTTCAGATGCCATTGGAAGGCAGTGACAGACCCTAATTATAGACATCTGCGAGTAACGCGTTTCACAGCTGTTGTGCCATAATGGGCAGGAAGAAGTTTGAGCGGCAGCCAACACTTTCATGAAGTGCTGGATGCCTATTGCTGTGCCTCTGCTTGGTGCAGAGCCTGTGGGTTGCAGCTGCTCAGGACAGGAGGTAGGCAGCACTCCTAGGGCAGCACATTCCACGGGATAGACCAGTGCTATCAGGAAGACCAGCTGCACCTGAAATGAAAAGGTGGTTCTCATTCCCAAGGAAGGTTCATCACACTGGGCCACAACAACTACTGTCTCCAGAAGATGAAGAATTGTAGAGAGAAGAAATTGAGCCTGAAATAACAAGCCAGGAGATAGAGAGAAGAATATTGCAAAAAAAAAAAAAAAGACCCTTGAATGTTATCCCAGGGTACTTCCTCTCCTGTCACCGTGATCAGACTGTAAACTCCATGGAGCAGGAATGACAGTTGGCATCATGTAGATGGAGATATTCTCTGGTAGGTCAGTGATGGTGTTGAGATACCTTTCTCTTCATTTGTCCTTGCAGATGTCACACTTCCAACATCCTTGGCTCTCTAGGGACACTGGAAGTGGTGAATAGGTCTGTAGGCTTAGAAATGGGTGCCAGCTATAAATAGTTTGATAACAACCTGCAAATAAACTGAAGAGCCAGAGTGTAATGGCAGAGGGGCTATCACCATGTGTGGGAAGTGTTGATTTCCCTGCCACTGGCAGTCCAGCAACAGCAGCTGTGAACTATCCATGGAAAACATCCAAGTTGCCATGTGTTCAGTCAGGGAAGAATTCAAGCTCAGCCCCCATTCCTCACAACCCCTGCTATTTCTAGCTTCTTTTCATGTGTGTGTGTTTTAAATAGATACAATCTTTAAATAGTTATGACTTCAGATGGTAGTTTTCAAATAAATCCAAGTTATGGACTGTGGTCTGACCAAGTGCCCTGGGGCAAGGTCTGGCCTCTTATCATAGCCTTGGTCCTAGGATCCAAATGGATCAAACCCAAGACCCTCAGGACACAGCACCTGAGTTATTTCATGCTGGGCTTTGTGTGGCTAGGTTACAAAGTTCTTCCAAGTTTCTGCCCAGGCAGATAGAGCATCTGAGTGAAGCACAGGCCCATTCTTCAGGGCACCTAGAAAATTTTGAACAGCACGGTGCCTGGCTGGAGGCAGCGGGCAAGAAACAATAAAGCAGTGCAGAACTTGTCTACTGGTTTCAAACACGTGTGATGGATTATTTTATTGGAGTGTTTTGCAGTTTGGACAAGAATTGTCCAGTCCTCCAGCAGCTTTCACCTGGTTTTAACTGCCAGATACCATAAACCAGAAGTCCCTCTGGAGAAAACTCTTCTGCCAGCAAGAACCAATCTGTTTATAAGAGATCTGATCATATTTGTACACTCGAATTTAAACTGAGCTTGTTAAACGGAGGAGGCCTGAGTCTTCTCTCAGTCAATTTCTGCAACGATAAAGCAGGGACAAGGGAGAGAACAAGTTCCTTGTAAGCAAAACCACTTTTCTGACAGACTCTGTGAGCCACAAGACCTGCCTGCTTCTACCTGTGAGCATCTTCCAGTGTTTTGGTCAGCCACTGAAAATACATTTGAAGCAAAAAGTCAGCTCATCCTCTCCTGTTAGCTTTGCTAACCAGGTCTGAGTGATACAGAAGCTGAATGAAAGGATGGATGCTGGTTATAAAAGGTGCAAAGTGTTGCAGCTGTTAAAAAACATCCGCAGTTCTGCATGCTAGAAGGAGGAGGATCCAGCTTTCCTGGCCAGAGCATGATGCTGACTCGTCTCAAAGCAAATGTTATTACATGCAATGCTGTCCCAAATGATGATGTGCTCAGCTCTCCATGCACTAAGTACTCTGTGCACTGGCTGATGCATCAGCTGATGTATCTTCCTCCAATACAACCAGTCTTGACAATTTCTAGACTGGAACAATATCCATAAACTCTGCAGGAGTAGCTGCTTGGCTTAGTGTGGCTCTGTCCCTGCAGGGCTGATTCAACAGTCTAGTTCCTCCAGAATTGGTGCAGAGATGGGAACTCACCACAACGCAAGTCTCCCTGCTAGGGTGGGGCAAGCACATATTTTTTAGATGACAGCTGAGTAAAGTCAGTCCTCTGGTAATTCATAAAACAGAGATAGTGCAAGAAGTCTTGAAGTTCTTGGCCTCTGGCAGAGATACTGGATAGCATCATGCTGTGTAACTTTATACAGCAAACCACGCCTTGGCCCAACTTCCCTGTGGGGGTAGATTCTAAGGATGGCTAGCAGTCAGAGAAGGGCACTGGGGTTCAGCATCTTTTCAACAGAAGGTACATGACAGCAGACATGTACCTGTCTAGCTGTACATTAGTTCCCCTCCACAGGCAGAAACCTGGTTCTTCAGAGCACAAGGGCAGGTATGTGCCTTAGGGTACAGTCAGCTTGTTCCTGTTACACTGGCAGTGAAAAGCAGGTGAAGGCAAGTTTGTCACTTCAGAAAATCACGCTTTTATTACATTATCAGAATCACAGAATGTTCTGAATTGAAAGGGATCCACAAGGATCATCAAGTTCTGTCAGTCCCCCCTGTTCACCATTTAGAGAGAGCATAAGTTTCCTTCACTTCTGGTAAAAGAATATCTTGGTTTTAATCACTGCTTCCTAAAAATGAGCAGATGTGGGAAACTATTAATAGCACCTCTGTTCCGGGATAGACACTGCCACATGCTCACCTTGAAGAGGAAATGAAAATCATAAACAACCATATCCCTCATTATAAGACCATCCTTTCCTCTGGCCAGTATAAATAGGATGACTAAAGCCTCTGTGCCCAGTACCTGCAAGGCAAATCCACAGTCTTGGTTTCACCACATAGGATGATTGCAATGCACTGCATCCCACTGCCCAAGCAAATTTCATTGCTGTTATTGACCCGCTTCTCAAACGGTTTTGCCACCTCAGTCCTGTTGCTATAGTGAACACACTGGAGCCTCCAATGACCACGGGCCGGAACATACTGTTATCCCTTCAGGGAGAGCAGAGTGCCTCTAGCAAAGGCTGAACTCATCTTGTTACACGTTTGCAAAGCAGGATTCAAGAGGAGTTTTTCTGATTGAGAAAGAAGAGTTTAGATTTATCCTGGACATAAAGGGTTTATCAGACTAGCTTGGTTAATGCACATGAGGTTTCCATAGGCATTGGCTCACAAGGGAATAATGGGCCATGATTCACTCTCAGCACTTTCCATGGATCACCCCAAACTTTCTACAACACCTAAATGCTTCACAGAGACAGATTTTAGTGCAAATCTGAAGATGAGGCTTTAAACCCTTACCAGCTGACCTCACAGTAGACCCTCATAGGTCCTCAGGGCTTATTTGCTCAGGAACAGGACCAGTGCACACAAGACCTTTCCTGCCTGACATTTGCTTTCAGCCACAATACTCTCCAGTGAGCAGGAAGGTCTCATGAGGCTGAAGGGGTTTACAGCTCAGGAGTAGGACTGGGTGCCCTAAAGACGTAAAGGTGATTTATGGGCTGCCTTCTGAGTCATGCCCTCAGTTGACTGCGTTCTGCCCATGTAACCTTCATGCAGCCTCAAGCAGACCTGCTCAGACCATCATCTCAACACAGATTGCAGTTCTGGAGTCACCACAGATGGAGTCATCACAGATTACCAGTGCCTGGATGAGCATGCAGATCTGGTGCTTAGGGATGTGGAATAGTGGTGGACCTGGTTGGACTCAAAGGTCTTCTATGTCTTTTCCAACCTCAATGATTCTGTGATTCTACGTTGGCAGGCTACAGCAGCTTTTGGGCAGCCCTGACCCAAAACCCACAGTGCTGTGTCATAGTGTGAGACAAAAATATCAGGGACATGATCCATCTGTAGAGCCCAAGTCCTGCTCTGATCTGGTCCTTCTTGTGTTTAGAGCACTCTGCATGGGCAGAGTGACTTCGTCCCTGTTTCTACACACCACACAGATACACCCAGAGTCACTAAACAAGGTCTAATCGAGGAGAGGAGGGCAGAAATTTTCTTTCTGGTATCCTTTCATCTCTTCAGGCTCTGGTTTCTTTTCAGTCAAATGGGGTATGAATCATCTTTCGATCTTCCACTGGAGAACTGCAAAGGATTCATGAGGCAGCATGTGTAGGACATGTCAAAGCTTTCAGCAGAAACTCCTCTCCCACAGATCCCATAGAGCTGCACCTCCTGCTCTACAGACAATGAAGGGAAGCTGCTTTGCTCTGCAGAAACAGAGACATCAGGCCCTCAGCATGAGGTGTCATTGGAAATCCTTATCCTGAGCTAGCTCAGCCAGCTTTTCCTGGAGGAGAATATGAGCTCCACTCAGTTAAATAACTCCTGCTACCGTATGCTTCAGAGACTACAAAGCCCACACTACCAGACTCCCCTCTCCTCAGATCCTGTGTTGCTGGGGGCCCCTCCAGTGTTTCATTAAGTTTCCTTTATTAAGGCTTCATGTACAATGAGGGACTTTGTGGTGAAGTAACAGAGGGCAGCCAGTTCGTGTGGGACTCTTTGTCTCAGGTTTTGTAAGAGCTGGTATTGTGAAAGTATTTGACATGCCCACCAATACAAATATAAAGACAATTTAATTACTTACTACTCTTAATTGGGGATGTAGAGAGGGAAAATAAAGAAGAAAGTGCCTGGATGAACAGCTACCAGAGGACTCAGGTGAGAATTTGTTGTAGTAGCCCCCGAGACTGCCAATTGCCCATAGCAAAGTATTCTGTAGGAAAACAGCCTCTACCACAGAGGTGATTAAAGGTCCAGAGATGAAGGCAAAAGAGTGGTTGAATGAGTTAGAGTGAGAATAACAACTCCAGGTGGGCTTAAATCCACACAAGAAGCTTTTAGGGAAATTCTGTAACACATGAGAGCAGGTCATGGAGGGCTAGAGATTTTGTTGCTCCGTCAGTGAATGCTCAGTCTGCAAAAAGTATTAAGCAACTGCCAGTAAAATGTAGGCCTTTTGCAACTGTACAAAGTTGGGCAACACAAGACCACTACTGATTTTGGAAACACTAGAGGAGCCAAAAGTTGTAAATTCAGCTCTTGACTTTGGCTATGCCCTGACTGTAGTGGAAATTCACGGCTCAAGATGGGAAACATGGGTTATAATTTGGAAAAACCACTTTGGTGCTCAGAATCCCCTCTTCCAGCCCTAAAACCTGTAGTCCTGCAGGTTTCTGAGCACTGTGGTGGCCTCCCAGAAGCAAAGCAGCAGGCAGAGTAGAATTGTCTCATAGCATGCAAAAAACAGCACAGTCTTATTCCAAGGTAGCTCTTGTGCTGCTGCTGATTTTCATGGGATAGGAGGTGGTGGTACATGGAGATTCCCAGGAAAACAAACATGACTCTCTGTGGTTGGTAGGTGTGAGATGCTATTTACTTGTCTAAAAGAAAGTATGAATTGTATTGGATGAGGCAAAGGAAAAAAATAATTGTTTAATGCTTACTTCCCCTCCTTCCACCAAAAAAAAAAAGTGCTCTCAGTGACTTCATACCTGGGAAGGGAAAAAACTTTAAAACCATCTTTCTGGGAGGTCCTGATGAAACAGGGCTGTCAGAAACGGCAGCCGGTTGCCCTTCTGATTTGAAACCCAGCTAATTAGCTCCGAAGGATGGTGCTTCAGATCTGAACAGCACATGAAGCTGCTGAGTTTGATATTTCCAGGCCTGTCAGCCCATGCATTAAAAAAGAAATGAGGGAGGGAGCAGCGGGCTTAATGAGGCACCCTGGGGCAATTTGGCAGAGAATGCCAAAGAGAATGCCTTGGTGGCAAAGCCCTCATCATACGGCTTCCTGATGGGAGCCTGGGGTACAGAGTGGTGCTAAAGGAGGAGTAATTCCTCTTCCCAGGGCCCCTACAGGGATTCACAAAGGCTGGGACCAGAAGGCAACACCAATAAGGAGGGGAAACTGTGCTTGGGAGGAGCACAACTGCAGAGCCAGGGCACTATCTTGTAGCAGCAGCCTCTTCCTGGCATCCTAGGGCTTAGAGCTCAAAGAGGATGCGATGTCATAGTCTTCTGGGGAGGCAAAGTCATGCATAGATGTTGTTCCTGCTTCTTGTGCTAGGCTTGGGATAGCATCAACTCCATTTGGAGGCCCTTCTCTGAAGATACTTGGATGTGGTAACAGCCCTGGAGCAAACCCCTGGACCAAGCCACATATTATGTTAAAAAGTGCCTGAAACCAGGACAAGACCTGCATTAAGAGGTGTCAATACCCTTAGCAGGCTGTCTCCTGTAAAGCTGGTAGGGCACAGTTACCACTGAGTGAACTTTAGGCAAGTTCATGGGGACATCCCACCTCCAGGTGCAGGACATCTGCCCACGGAGAGAGAAGTGAGGGAGTGAGTTTTCCTAAGATACAAATGAGAACGAGACTAGAAATCAGGCACCTAAATCCTATTTGAAGTTCGGTTTTCTCCAGAACAGAGTTTATCACATCTGGAATAGAATAAAGACTATTGCAATGGCATCACTGAACCTCAGAGGTTGTTATTCAAGCTCAGATGATGGCTTAGCAGTTGCCAAATGCAATTTGTTCAGCTAAGGTCCCAGGACTTATACAGAGGTTCTCCAGATGTTTCACCACTAAAGTGATGTCACTGCAGCAACACATACCAGTTTCCTAAGTGGGTTAGGAAGCTACTGCTGTCTTTAATCACTCAGGTTTTGAGAGCTATAGCATCGTGTAGTCTACTGAGGGCTCCAACCCTTCCTAGAATGCAGGAGAGCCTGGGAGAGCTCCATGCTGCTGTATAGACACACTGCCTGTATCCAAGGCAGGCATAGGAAAGCATTCCTGTGTCCAAACTGCAATTCAGTTCAAACTGGGTCAGTGTTACAGGTGACATCCTCCTTGATCTCTTATGTATGAGACCTTTTACAGGGCTGTTTCCTATTTCAAACATCCCTAATTTTTTGCAAGGGATCATGCTGCCAGGCATAGGAGAAATGTCCCCTTTGGGACCATGTCTCACACTTGCAAACCATAGGCTGTCCTTTTTGCCCCTTAGCCCTGGAGGAAGAGATAAAATGGGAAGAGGAGAGGGTGTTAATTGTGACAGTCCCTACAGCAGGACCCATCAAGGAGTGATATTCACTTCAATGCCTCACTGGAGAAATCTCAGCTCAAAGAAAGGGCTTAGCCAAAAGAAACTAGAAGACAATATTATTCAGGTAATCTAACGTTATGCTTCAGAGAGCACAAGAAATTTACATGGGAGGATGAGAAAGCCATTTTTCACACGGCTGAGGATATTGAACAGCTCACCGGCTGCATCCTGGGAAGAGTCTCATCTTCCCAATGAGCAGTTGCTATCTGAGAAGACAGGATTAACTGGAACAATGGTTTGACTGGACCACTGGACTGTAAGAATTGGCTTTGTCTGAGTATCCATTCTCTTCCCTTGCCTTCCCCTTGAAAACACATAACAAGCCTGATCACAGCTCTCTGTCCCACCAAACTGAGAGGTGTGTTGCTGCTTGCATTAAAAGATAGGGCACATGCAAACAGATGTCAGAAGTGCTGGACCTTGCTTCATCCGGGTGTTTGCACTGCTGTGAAAAAGTCATGACACAGCTACTGAGCTAGATAACAGACAGAATCATAGAACAGTTTAGCCTGGAAGGGATCTTAAAGATCATCTAATTCCAACTCCATTGCCACAGACAGAGATGCAGCTCAAAAAGAAATGAAGGGTACCCATAGTGTTAGTACTTCAGGATAAACTCAGACTGCCATGTTGGGGAGCAGGCTTTTTATTAACAAAAACACTATGCTTCAGATTTCACGGTGCTTCTGGTACAGCCATATTCCTTTGGTCAGCAATGATCTTTCACTGCTCTGCTTTGGCTTTTGCTGTGGAGCAACTCCTAGACATCAGCCCAGGAAAACATTTAAAATCCCTCGATTTCAATCCTATACAGTGAGTTTGCATTTTCCTTTAAGCTGTTTTTCTTTCTCTGCCACAAATTCTACCTTAAAACAGTTTCAGGGTGTCCTATCCACCCCCATTATCTGTTGTTTAGCATGTCCTGCTCACTTCCCATCTTGCTCCTTCTAGAAGCAATAATCTATGTATGCAGTACTGGTGTAGGATAAATATTACCTGAAAGACTTCAAGGCTAAGCGTAAGCAAGATTTGTAGGGAGGGAACATAACTTTTCTTAAGTTAACTGCTTTAGCTTGAATAAAACAGGATTTCCCAGGCACATCAAACAATTGACCTGATGCAAACCCAGTCACCAGCACCACGTTGCAGTGACAAACACTGACCTACTCCAGGGCATGTAAACAAGAAAGATATGGAACAACACGTGTAAAAGTCACAGATTTTAAGAGCTAGGTAGATCAGAGACAATCTCCAGTTCACAAGTACTTTCAGTGGGATTCGGATGTCACTGCCCTCTCAATACTCTCTATTCCCATATTTCTCAATGCAATCCTGGTATAAATGAAGCCACTCACACTGCATGGAAGAAGCCCTGACCCCAGGGTCTTGACTGAGGAGGTTGTTTTATAAAGTCATGCTATACTGAAACTACATTGAGAATATGTGAGGAAGAAAAGGAAGGGTGGAATTGTCTACAGCTCCTGCTACAAACTGAGACTGTATGCACAATGCACCCAAGGATGTCAGAAATGTTTTCACATTGCCCAGAAAAAGAAGGAACATTTGGAAGGAAAAGGAGACAGGAAGAAGGGCTGGTGGACCCAGGGCATCTTCCACACTGCTTGCAGAAACTCGTCCTGAGATCTGTCTGAGAACACAGGAACAGGAGGAATTACAACCCAGGAGTACCGATATAGACCCATTTTTTATATTTCTCCAAAACTAAGCAGTAGGCTGAAAACTGAATCTTCAAGGCGGGGCTGTTGCACGTTCCTGATCCAGAAATCCCCCATCTGATCTGTTCTCCTAGTACATGTGGAGCTTCAGTGATTTCCTTGGCTCTATTATTCTTTACCTGTTCTGTGCCGGGCTGTAGTGGGACAAGTCCTGACTTCACAGGACTTGTCATTTGGCTTAAACATTTGCAAACTTCTCCTTCTATCACTCTGTTTATGGATAACCTACGAATATCCAAAGTATTGCCTAAATCCTGTTACCTCTACAGTCACTGGTCCCGAAGTAACCCTATCCAAGCAGGCTACCTCCCACAACAGCCAAATGCCAGGGGCATCTCTGCCTGCTCTTGCTCTCTACCACTGTTTTTCCACATGCTTTTGCATGATGGGCACATCTTGGACACCAGACTCCATTCAGAAATGGATTAGCAGCAATTAAGCAATGCTCATTGACTCAGTCCTAACTGGACCTCCCCTGAACTGAACGGGAGCCACACTGGATCTTGCCTCTTTCCATTTCTGGGGCTAATTATTACCAGCTAAACAGCACTAGGCTTTCCCTTTTTCTCTTCACCATGCTTGTTAGCATTGTTTCTTCCAGCAGCTTTTCATTTCAATGGAAGCAATTGTGCCTGGCTGACATTTTAATTCTTTCCAGCTGCATCTGAACAAAATGACAGAAATTAAGTGGAAGGGCTTGGGGAAGAGGGGGAAGGAAGCTCCCAGTCCCCACAGTCTGTCCCTGTCCTACAGCAAGGGTTTTGTGCTCAATGCAGCAGATGCTCAGAAGGTGTCATGGTGAGAGGTTTTGATGCCAAACTGACAGTGCGGTCCAGTCCCAGGGATGCTGTGTCACACCAGCATCTCTCTTGACCTGTTTCCCTGAGAATCATGTTGGGGAAACTTAGAGGTGAAAGATTTTCAAGGTCTCCAAACACAGCAGTGGCACATATTTGCCTTTACCTAGAGAAAGATACCTTGATTTAGGGACCCCTTCACTAAGTCAGGTTGAGTGAGCTCCTGCCCACTCTATGAAAGGTCTGCAGCTGAAATATGCTGGTTAAAGAGAGGTTTAAGAGAACAGACTAGCAAGTTGCAGATTTCTTTAGCAATACATAGAAATCTCAGCCATGAACAAAGACCTCTCTGGGTAAGATATTGCATAAATACAGAATAAAAAGTCTGCCTATGCCCCTTAATATTTTAAGGACACTAAAGAGAAGCATTAAAACAAGTGTACTTAAATATTGCTTTCTCAGGTCTTAGGATGCCCGTGTAGCTTGTTTCAGAATCTAAGACCTTTAGCCTAAGCTAGAACAAAAAGAGTCGTCAAGACAAATTAAATGCAAAAAGTCTCTAGCAGCTAGTATGAACCACAGGGAACAGGATCAGAGTGGTTCAGCTAAAACACAGGGCAACACAATTAGACTGATGCTGGATTAAGCCTGCCTTGAAACAAGAAGAAGAAACTGGAGACGTTTGCTTGCCACATTTGTGTTACTAAAGCCTCATATTGGTCAGCAGGGGTGGAAAAGGCATTTCAGTGGTTTCTCATTCTAGCACCAGGCTCATGGTCACACCTCAGCTCCCAATTTCCAGGTAATAGAAGCCTTGCCTCCTTGCTTGCTGCTTGGATGCATCCGCATCACATTTACCCTTTTTTTTCACTTAGGAAGAATACACTTTGACTCAGCTACTTTCTTTGTGGGCACTTGGACAGATTTGTCAGGGTCCTGCACTGCCTACTATTCATATTCCTTGATTTCCATTCACATCAAGCATTTTAAAGCCCAGCTCCTGCCCGAGGGCAGAGTTTTGTACTGTGGCCTGAAGGTGCAGCTATGGCTGTCACCAGAACTAGCATGAGGCTACCTGGCTTAGACTCTGGTAACACTGTAACCACATCAACTGCATGGTATAATGTCCACAAGAGCTTCCCATTTTGGCACACAACAAGAGACAGGGGCTGATGCAGGAGGTGTAAGGAACTGGAGATCAGGGGGAGTGCAAGGGCTCATAGAGAAATCTGATACAAGAGATGAAGAAAGTAGCTGGAAAAGAAGTGACAGACACAAACACAGTCCCCAGGGATCTGATTATCATTACCCAAAATGGCTGTGATTTCTCTGCCCTGGCTTCTAAAACAGTAACACCATTGGTTCTGGAGAGCCTATCCCAACATTTAATACCAGACCTAAGTGCCTACATGGGGAACTGAACTTCTCAGTATCATGTTACAGCCTGGGTCATCTCAGAGACACTCCTGAAAGGTGTTTTGGAGTGTCAAATCAGTTTCTGGAGGCACCTGTTGCTCTCAATTAACTAAAGAATCATAGAATCAGAATAATTTACTTTGGAAAAGACCTCTGAGATCATCAAGTCAAACCATTAATCTAACACTGCCAAACCTACCACTAAACTATGTCCCTAAGCACCACATTTACACTACTTTTAAATATTTCCAGAAAGAGTCAAGCACCTTTGAGGTTCCAACCCACACGCCTCAGGAATTTGAGCTGCTTTTAGTGGCAGAAGAAATAGCCCAAGGAAGACCATGCCAGTGAAGGAGAAGTGAAGATATGTTTTCCAAAAAGTCTCAGAGCTAAATTTTTCAGCCTCATATAGTAATGTGAAGAGCAGACTCCTGCTTACAAAAAAAGCCACACCTCTGTGCCTTTCTTCCCCACAAGCCATGGTGTGCAAGGCCTATTTTTCTAGCTGATAAGAGCTTCTTTCAGATGGTGGAATTGGTGGCTCTGACATCAAGAACAAAATGTGATCCTGGCAGGTTTTCAAAGTACCAAAGCACCTGAGGAAATGTCATTGGGATGTGCTCAACTGAGAAACAAGGAGCAAAAGCAGGGAAGACTTGCTGTTTTCAGCTTTTGCCACAATTTGCTATTTTTTTTAAAAGCATATTTGAACAGCTCTCAGCAGGAGTTATGGATGCTTCCAGGATTTCAATCCATGCAGATCTAAAATATTTGCAATCAAAACTGAGCTCCAGTGCACTTGTTTATTTACTGCAATAGTCTACATCTCCGTATATCCCCATGACTCCAACTTTGAAAGGAAGAGGCACAGAAAGGAGCAGAGGGTGATAAAGATAATAAGCATTTCCTGATTTATAAAGGGCTGTTTGTTTGTGCCTTTTTTTTTTTTTTTTACTTGCAGAAAGGATCTCTGTCCAGTAAGTCAAATTCCTTGAGGGATTTAAAGGAACATGACACTATCCCTCTCTTATTTCACTTAGATGTCTTGCACCTACTGCTGTGTTTTCTTGATAGATTTTATTTGCAGCAACATCAGCCTAAACAGTTGCCTCCCAGTCCTTGTCCCTTACTCCCTCCCAAGTGTTTGTTCCTGCATTATCATGGTGTAATACCACAAAACTGTGGCTGAAGAGGGTAGGCTAGAAAGAATTAGGGAAGCAAATGATTACTCCAAAAAAATCTGTTTTGGCTCTCTTGCTTTGTTGGCTCTGTTCCCCAAACCAGCACTCAGCAGAGCAGCTGTGCTGGCAGGGAAAAAGGGATGGTGTGCAGCAGCCTGACAGGATTGAGAGGCAGCAGAGGGAGGGAGAGCAGAAAAGCCGTCAAAGACAAAATACCTTGAAGATAAAGACTCAATTAGTGGCTTTTCATGCCACTGTTCCATGAGAAAAAGATGGTAAATCACAGGTCCTGCATCTTCCCAGCACACATAGCAAAGTCTGGAGCACTTTCAGTACCAATGGGGAGCCCTCCCCACCTTAGGGACTCAGCAGGAGAGGAGGGAGGACCAGAGTGCCTTGAATTCTACACAACAAGAACATTTGAAAAGACTCACCTTGAGACCTGTGCACCTTTAAGCCACACCTGGGCACTTCCAAGCCCCAGCTTTAAGGAAGATTTTGCAATAGTGCATATGGAAAGGAAGATATAGTGAGCACTGTGAGCCTCTGAAAATATTTCCAAGCTCCTAAAGTCAGTATCTTGGCTACTCAAAAAATTTGGTAAAGTGGAAATAAATGGATAGAGCTGCAGTGGAGAAGGGTCTCAAGCTGGTATCAAGTCCTGTGAAGGGCATCAGAGGAGCAGGGGATGGGACAGAATGAAAAATAATGGCACACAACAAGCACATGGGTAGTTCTGATTTAGGTCCTAAGATGAATGAGGCAGTGGTGTAGCTATTTGAGGAGAGGAAGGACTTTCTTTCCGTTTATCTTTTGGTGAAGAGCAGGAAAAGACTGGAGGGGGAAGGAAGCGCAGCTTTGCAGAATGCTAATGAGGTGGAGGTGATGCTGCTTGATACAGAGCTGAACGTGCTTAAGGGACCCTCCAGGGATGATTGCTCAAAATGACTTTCAGAAAATGCCACTGAGACACTCTTGGCTCTGCACAGAGTACACAGCACAATGCATCTTCACACAGGGAGATTGGCACACGGATGATGGATGCTAACAGTAAAGGAATTCTCTTTAAGGGGAAAAGGGTAATTAACTTTGGAAACAAGGATTGAGGCTGAATGCACATAGGAAAGTTGTGTGTAGAGCTGGATTCTAAAAGAGATTTTTGAGATGGGTGTGCAACACTCATGGTTATGTCTCCCCACTGAGTGTGAGCTGGGGTTGACTGTTCCGAGACCTGCCATGTGATGCAGATTTTACACTCATTTTAGAAAATTCCCAAACTCCCATTTCTGATCCCAGTAACAAAATGTGGATGGGCAGGGGTGGGTGGGCGGTGTTAGTCCTTAACTTCAAGTCCTAAAACTGCAAATTACACAAAGGGAAGGGAGTCTTAGTATAGCAGAGGAGAAACTGCCGTGCATCTTTTAGAGGAACCATGTCTGTGCCTTCTGGTTTGACAGTGTGTTTTACAGTTAATACCTCCCTAATTAAAACACACAAATACAGAGGAAAGCAAAATACACAATGCCCTTCTATTTTGCCAGAAGCTCACTCAGACAAGCTAGTTGTCTAGTGGGTGCCCCAAGCTATCTTGTATATTTAGGCATAGCTAAAGGCACCAGCACAGTGTTTGTGCCTGTGTTAGGAGGAAAGAAACCTCCTTCAGCCTTTACCACACCTTATCAACAGCTGTAATTTGTTTTTGAGACTTTGCTTTAGCTGCAGCACCACCCCTATTGCAAACCCAAACCATTTTCCTTCCAAGTCCAGTTTGTGAGCTAAGCAACAGCAGAATCCACACACTTACTGGGAGGTCCTTCACAAAACACAAGCACTCATCCAATAAGTAAGAATAACCTAATGTCTTTCCCTACCACCTCAGAAAAAGAACTCATTGTTCTCATTAAACCCTAAGGAGCTTGCTTTGCTGTGCTGCAATATCATGGGGAAGAGAAAACAAAGGCATACTGGGTAAAAACATACCGAATTTGATTTCAGGGTTCATATTGAAATATCTTCTAAGTCAAAAATGCATTCATTGTTTCTAGCTTTGAGACCAGAATTTTCCTTTTCCTTCTGTTTTCAGCCAAAATTGATTTTGAAGCCAAAACTACAAAGAAGTACTAATGCTGGGCTTTGTTACTGAAAGGTGATTGCACCTTTGCTTGGGGGATGCCGCTGCCTGTTCAAGATTCCCGCCTGGTTTTGGTAACAGCCCTGACACTTGTGATGGTGGGTGGACATAAGAAGACGCTGCTCCCATTGTAACAAGCTATGATTGCTACCTATTGTGACAGCCTTATTCAGTACCCCTACTGACAAGCCGGTTCATGTTCCTCCTCTGAACTGCCCTCTGAAGGGGTCTCTCTCTTTTTCTCTCCACTGGCTATCCCTTAGGTTCCTGTGCTTATGACCTGACCATACAAACTAAAGCCCTGAGGTAGATGGCAGGAAGGTGCCTGGAAAAGTTTTTCTATTTCTGTACCTACAGGTCTTGGAAGCAATTGTTTGGTTAATGCACCTGAGATTTCTCCTTGTTTTCTGCAACGTCTATCAGCTATTTGAACAGACGTCAGGGTATGATTCATATCACCTGTCATGGTTTGAGATGGCCCCAAAATCCAATTCCCTAGCTCCATCCCCCCTCCCACATCTCAACCTAATGTGAGATGGGTTTTTCCAGACAAAACACACACCAGACTCAAAGTGGGGGAAAGGGAATATATTACAATGACTGTACAAATAAATACCATATCACATTGTACACATGATCACAAACTATCTCTACCATGACATATGTATTTACAGTGGATCAGATCTCTTCTCCCCTCCAAATAAAAGTCCAGGAGGGAAAGAAGGGCAGATCCCTTTCAGTCTTTGAACAGCAGCATCTTCTGAGGCAGCAGTCTGTCTGTCTTCTCCACATGCAGCAGCTGATAGCTGGATTTCTGCCAGCATCCACGAGGGAGGTATCCAAGCCTCTCTTGGCCCCATCGCCTCACAACCGAGGGGTCTTCCGTGGGCTTCGTAACCCCAGACAAGGTCGTTTCACCACGTCATATCACGAAGACACAGGGGGGTCTTCGTGACGGTCTGGTATCTCCAGGAGACTCAGCTCCTTGCAGGGCCTCTGTGCCCTGTCTCTCAGGTTGCCACCGTGGCAGCAGTGCAAGGGGGGGGAAGAGCCAAGGTCAACTCCCCCCGCATTCCTCTGGCCGTCCCGGTCCAGCTCCGGGACGCTCTGAGCTTCTCAGCTCCTCTCTCTCTCTGGTGCTGCATGTCTAAAACTCTTCTCCTTAATAGGAGTCCATCTCACTCTTCTCCAAGAGGGTCTCAAAGGAGTTTTGGGGGGCTGGTACAGTCTTACCCCAAACTCTGTCTCTCAGCTGCTGGCTCTCTTTCTCCTGACTCTCCTTCCAGGAGTCCTTTCTCTGGTGCTGCATGTTGTTTCTGCTGCTCCTTCAGTTCAGGTGTTCTTATCTCTGGCTCTCTGCCACCGTTTCTCTGGTCAGTGCCGGCTGTTGCTCTGTGCCCATGGAGAAAAAACATCTCCCGGCATAACTACAGGCACCTAGCCCAGCTTTATGCTGTTCCAGGTCCCTGCAGCCCCCCCCAGCCAGGGGCTGGGAGGCCCCAGAGGGCCCAAGGGGCTCAGAGCCCCTTCCTCGTGGCTCTACAACATGGCCACCTCTCCAACAACCAAAAAACTACAACTCTTCTTTTCCGGTGAGCTTGTGATATGTTTACATTTCTGCAGGAGCGCCCATTGGACAGAACTTCAAAACTTCCAGGGGTTTCCACCCCTTGGGGTCTACCACTTAATTTAGCCTCTGGGGGAAAACAAGATTCAAACCACGACATCACCTAAGTTCACACATTTAAGAAAAGATCAGCATTTAGTATAAGTATTCTTTCTATAGGTAAGGGAATGAGATGTCCAGAGGGTCATACAGCCAATCCACTTGGAACACACACATCAGGGTAATTTGAATCAATCTGCACAACTGCCTTTCTCTTTCCACCTACTGAAAAACAGCCTCAGACACTTTGACTAGTGGCTTCCAAAGACAAAGGTATTTTCTATTCCAGTATTTTACATTTTCACAGATTTTCAGAGAGCCATTACCTTCCAATCTAATTATCTTTTTGAATTATTCTGCACGCTAATGTAGATAGGCTTTGTTTTTAATGGTGAGCCAAAAAAAAAAAGAGGAAAGACTTTCAGGAAATAGCCGGGGTTTTGACTTAGAGATATGAATAAGATGATAGATTTTCATGGTTTGGAACAATGCTGCATCTAAACTTCTGGTTTTGTCGGCTTTCTCTTGTATAGTTCATAATTTGGAAATTATTTGCCTTTGGAGAGAGAGTGAGCAAACTACAGTAAAACCCCAAGGTTATAGTCCTATATCTTAACTCAATTCAATTAACTCTGAAGGCTGAAGCAGTTTATGTCAGTCAGAAAAGGGTTCTGGCTCAGACACCTCCTTTAGAAATCCCTGACAGGCAGGAAAACCTTGGATTCCACTGACTAGATATCTCTAAAGCATTTGACACAAGCCCATCAGAGGAAGCTCTTAAGAAATGTGGCTGAGTTTGAACACCCTGAACTGATTTGCAAAGTGATACCTCTCCTTGCTAGAATATAAAAAAATTAATAACAGGACTGCCAGGGGGTCAATGCAGCAAAGGTCTACAGAGCTATCAGCAGAACATCCCAGCAGTGACAGGAAAGCCAAATTCCAAATTCATCTCAGATGGATGAAGTTGGGACTTCTGACTTCAAAGCACAACCCTCCTGTGCCAGCAGGAATTTACTACTATAGGCTCATTCATCTCTGGATGCCCACCCTCAAGGGGATGGAAGCAGAATCCTCCATTAGTTTGGATTATTTTGGGAACTTGGAGTGACTCCAGTGACTACAATATTACTGGTGTAGAAGAGATGAACCTCTGGTCAGATTCTCACAGTTTCTTGAGAGGAACCACTTGCATTACCACAGTGGTGAAAAAATCTTTAAGAGATTCCCCATCCAGTGTGACCTCTAAAATCAGCACCACATTCAACATCACATTCAATGTAAGTTCAACACCAGGGCCACAGTCTCTTCACACCCCTTTTCATGAAGATCCATGCTTTGTACTGTGCAGCAGGGGCAGCTGCACCCTTTTGCTCACCTCTGGACCTTTGGTCTGGATCCTCCACCAAGAAGGTTTTAGTCATTCAATTCCTATCATTTCAGACTTGTGACCAACAGGTCGAGGAAGGTGATTCTCCCCCTCTACTCCGCTCTCATTAAGAACTCATCTGGAGTGCTGTGTGCAGCTCTGGGGTCCTCAGCACAGGAAGGACATAGACGTGTTGAAGTGAGTCCAAAGGTGGCCACAGAGATGCTCAGAGGGTTGGAGTACCTCTGCAACAGAGACAGGCTGAGAGAGTTGGGGCTGTTCAGCCTGGAGAACAGAAGGCTCTGGGGATACTTTGTTGTGGCCTTTCAGTATTTGAAGGGGGCCTCTAAGAAAGATGGGGATAACCTTTTTAGCATGGAATGCTGTGATAGAACAAGGGGAAATGGTTTTCAACTGAAAGAGCATCAATTTAGATTGAATATCAGAGTTTTTTTATTATGAGGGTGCTGAGGCATTAGAACAGGTTGCCCAGAAAAGTTGTACTAACCCCATCCCTGGCAGTGTTCAAGGCCAGGTTGTATGGGGCTTTGATCAATCTGATCCAGTTAAAGATGTCCGTGCTCACTGTAGAGAAGTTGGACTAGATAACCTTAAAAGTCTGAAGCCAAACGGTCCTATGATTATGTGATTCTGAACTGTGAATATTTCTCAGTTTCTAAGTTCCTGGAAACTGTCTGAGACCTTCCATCTTCACACTACCCAAGATCAAACCAACAGACTCCAACTGCAAAATAACCCAAATACTTAATTTTTAGCTAAATAGTAAGCTTTTCCAGGCACATGTCTGCACAGCATCTACCCTCTGGTGATAAGCAGGCATACCACGAAGAGCAAAGGCTCACCATGCCCTTGAAAGAGGGAAAGAACGAGGACCACACACATCTTCCACTGAACTTTACAGAATCCAGGTATGAAAGGGACAGAGCAGGGGGCACTGGGCTCTCTATGTGGCCAGTGCTGAATGGATGGAGCTGGCAAAGCCAGATTTCACAGGGCAGGCACTTGCTAGCAGCAGCTACTTTTGTTTATCAAGTTCCTTATAACTGTGTGAATTAGAGACTGGATCATTAGCTTCACAATGAACCAGAATGCTGATTTATTTAATGAATGTAAATGGTCTTTTGTCAGCTAATTAAATTAGGGAAATGAGAACTGTTGGCAATAAAATGGATAGCAAGGAATGAAAAATCTTCTGTACCCCAGTGACAGCTGTAATATAGGTCTTTCCATGGCCAAGCCCCTCTGTAAAAGCTTCAAACCAAGTTTCTGTCCTTGAGGACAGCCCTTTACTGCATTATCTGTGGCCAGCCAGGGCTTACTGGAGGTCTGTAAAGGTTCTGAACCACGACAGTGATGCACTGTACTTCACTTTCTAGTTACACCTGTGTGCACTCAGACTAAACTGAGGTGGTCACCTTGAGTTTGTATCAGTGTAAATACAATAATTTGCAAAATTAGTGCAATGAGCTATTTACAATCTTTTTCACTCTTATCTACCATGAGTCAGTTCCTCAGTGCTTTGGAAATTCCCTGGGTTGAAAACTCTGCTGTTCCAAACCACTTGCTTATGTAAACAATCCATGGTCCTACTGCAGTCAAGTCCAGAGTCCAGTAAGTGCTTAAGCGAGAGACAAAAAACATTATCCTCACACAAAGACTCATGAAGGTGGTCTCCAGCCATGCATTTCAGGACTGCAAAAGACCTGGTACCATAGAAAGAATGGATTCTGTGTCTGCTGTAGCAGCTCTCAAGCTTTAGGACAACACTGTGAAGGACCTTGAGGTGTCAAAGACACCAAAACCTCTCTCATAAACAATATCTGGGGAAATTTCACCTTTGCAATGCTGAATGCCCAGTTAACTCCTTATTTCATAGACACTGCTCACCTCTGGAACCCCTTCTCCCACCTAACACAGGTGCAGCAACAAGAGACTCCTTTAGGTATCATGAGTGCCAAATGCTGGGCAGCAAATCTTAGCCATTCCTTTCAGATGAGGCATGGATATGTTTAAGATAATAGAGCTCACAAAGGAATGGCATTTTTTTCCTGCCAAAGGCCATAACTAAAAGCCAAAGTGCTTTTTGACAGGTTTATAATCCATCCATATATTGCCATCCATGTAGGTCATACATTAGTTAAGCCATATATTACCCAAAACTCCTCTTAATATGCAACTTAGAGACTTTTAACAGCCTTTTCGTAGACTATTAGAAAGTAAAGCAATAACAGAAATAGCACAAAAAACTGTCTATCCAGAGCACCTACAAACAGACTGTTATTCTTAGGAAATAAATCAAAGATAAGACTTCAAGCTTCAGGGAAATAGCTTCCATCAATTAAACCATGTAAATGACCAAAGTCTTAAAATCAAATTAAGCCAGCCTAAATAACTCATCACAAAACACTTCTCCTTGCCCAGAGGTTATGGAGGAAGTTGCTACATCTGTAAGTGTTATAAATAGGAATAAGTCTGTAAAGATTTAGATCTATGCCTGAATTTTTGAGGCTATATATCTACATGGGAGGCAGTAACTGGAAAGTAGAGATGATTAATATACCTGATTAATTGCACTATCAGAAGACAGGCAGTGCAATTACAAAGTCTTTCAGACATGCATGATCTTACACTCCATCACCAATTGAATAAAACAAACAAACAGAATTAATCAAATGAAATTGTAACACCAAATTTAAGTAAATGCATGCAAAATGTCAAAGACACCTTCATTCTGGATCATCCACAATATCAGCAAGAGAAATATAAAATTAAAAAGGTGAAAGAGGTAAATGATGCATTCCCTTCAAAATGAAAGGAATCTCCCAGTGCAGCCTCTTGTGGCTCCTTCAGTCTGCAGCCTGGCTGTGTGGAGGGAATACAAAGTGGATAAAAACACTTTCAGGACAGGATGCAAAGTGCTTGTTAGCATTGGCACTGGCCATGAGTAATCAGGACTTCATCTCTTCCCAAAGCCATCTTCTCAGGGGCCTTTGGGCTGTGGTTGACCTCATTCAATAAGCCAACTCTGCGATTTATTGGTGTTTAAAATAGGGTCCTTCCCTTCCTTCTCCCATATCCTTCATCTCCCTTGCTTCTCACAAAGAGAGGAGGACTTCTCTTAGCAGCCATCACGTTCCCTCAGCTTTGTTTTTGTTGGTGAAGCAGATGTAACTACTCTCTCTCCACCTCCTCCCCATCCAAATGGACTTTCCCCAGCTGTCCATGTAGTACTACTTTGAGTCATTTGCATGTGACAGGCTGGAGGTCTTATGCTAAACCTGTGAGTTTATCCAAGTCAAAAATAACTTTACTAAAGGAGGGGGGGGAAAAAAGGATTTTTTTAAAAGGTATCAGAGGGTGTGAGTCAGCTCATGGAAAAGAACAGAATCCAAGGGCAAGTTGAGGTCTGCTGAGGCCAGTTTGGACTCCATAGTACGTGCCTTTGACGCCACAGTTCAGTCAAGGGAATGAGAGTAGGGGGTTAGGGGCTTCTCATCCCCTCTGTACAACATCTCTACATAATCTCTGGAAAGGCCACACCAAAATAGAGAACAAAGCCAAAACCTTTTAGTTATGTGGAGAACATCTTCACAAGAAGACAAGAAAGTGCTTCTTGGTGAGAAAAAGCAGTACAATGAATTGGTGACTTGATGGGAATTGCTGCCTCCTTCCTTGGCAGAATCTTGGGGTACCTTTTTCTGCCCCAGTGCACAGCCTTTTAATCCTCGATACCTTTTAATTAGGTATCAAGGATTATTGATATAATAATCCATTAATCCATGATACCTTTCCTCCACCTCTCTTCACTGGATGCAGACCATAACCCTGCAAATACTATGCTTTCCAGGAACATTATAACATTTTAAAATTTATTTTTTTTAGCCCCTAGGGTTTATTCAGGTAATTGATGTCCTTTTTCTATCATGTGGTCACGAGCAGTAGCAGCAGCTCTCATCTGAGTTCTGGTACATTTTTTTGTGTATATTATTTTTTCACAGCAGGAGTTGAGTGTGAGTTCACAACCCTAATTTAAAACTAGAGAGAGAAAGGGAGAAAGAGTTCCTCAATTGTTTCACTTTCCCTGAGAGTCCATTTCCAAAGGAATATCTCCACTGTCAGTACAACCTGGTAGCTTTCCCAGCACAAGGAGTTGTTTACTGCAAGGTTCTGCAGCATGTTGAATTTCCACTTGGAAACCAATTCAACCCTACTGTGAAGCCTAGAAGCCACAGAAATGGACCCAGGAGCACCAAAGTGATCATCAGAGTAATTTGATGCAGCAAGGACAGAGATCATACAATCACAGGATGGTTTGGGTTGGAAGCGACCTTAAAGATCATCTAGTTCCAACCCCACTGCCATGTACCGGGACATCTTCCACTAGACCAGATTGCTTAAAACCCCATCCAATCTAGTCCTGAACACTTCCAGGGATGGGGCAGCCACAGAGTGGTGCAACATCCTTGAAGTACAGGGTATTCAGAGTGGGACCAAATCACAACAGCTGATTTCCCCTCTCCTTTGAGAAGCATAAGACCCAGAAGGAACCCCAAGAGGATGCCAACCTGAAAATCCTTGCAGGTCACTTATATTTATTTCCATGTTTTCATGTTCTGTAAGTTCTGAGATGAAATTCAGAGTGCAGGTATGGATTCTAGTGCAAGATACTTTTCAGGATAAAACATGGAATTTGGGGATTTGGAGCAATTGATACCTGTGAAAATTAACAGTTGCTGCTAAATGTTATGAGTGTAACTCAGGACAAGCTATAAATTTCCTTGGTGTTGATTGATCTGTGTGTGTTTATGCAAAAAAAAAAAAAAGCTCAGCAGGAAGGAATGCATGAGTTGCTGGTTGGAGTCAGCCCACAGTGCTTAAGATGAAAGGGACATATTTAGATCTACCATTCCAGCACCAGTCTTGCTGTCATGTGGCTGGTTCCTCTCCAGACACATACGATATCCCTCAAGTTACCTGCTGGTATCCAGGCTGGATGCAGGACATTGTGCTCTAGAGGTCTCAGTGGATTTGATGTAGAGTGGTACTTGCAGTTCCTTGGACAGCAGCGTGCCCAGTGCACTTGAAAATCTTTGATCCTTTTTCCAGCATATCTGCCAAGATCCTAGAAAGCCTGACATGTCAGCACTAGCCAAGCATTTCCATTATCACCAACAACTTTCTTGACAACCTGTTCTACTGAGAGAAGGTCAAGAATCATAGAATCAATTAGGTTGGAAAAGATCTCTAAGATCGAGTCCAACCTAAGGTTGCCAAGCCCACCAGTAAACTATGTCCCTTAACCACAACCTCTACATGATTTTTGAATACTTCCAGTGATGGGGATTCCATCACTTCTCTCAGTGGGAGGCTACAGCTGCTCTGCGGACCTCTGGGAGATAGGGACACAACATGCCTTATGCAGTAAGCCTGTGCTTTTAAGACCATATGGCCTACAGCAGTATCCTTGGACAACCACACTGTATCAGAGTAGAGGAAGCCTTTCACCAGCATAGTTGGCATTCATGAAATTCCTTAAATGTTTTGAAATGCCTTAGATACTTGTGTATTGCTCCCTGGCCTTGTTCAGCCACCTAGTGAATAGGAAGAGGGGCTCCTGTTGATATCTGGGCTTGATCTGAAAAGATATTGCAGTAATAATCATCTAGAGCATTGGCCCAAAATATTATGCTGAGCCAAGTAAGTTGGGACTTTTACCATCCTGCAACCATTCAGGCTGAATCAGCCTATTTCCCTGGCCATAGTGTTTTATCACATGCCGTGCAGGGACTCTTCACGTCATCCCCTTTTCCCTTTTCACCATCTGGATATAAAAGCAATTCAAGTCAAAGAACTCTGGGACATCAGAAAGAATGGGACATTTTCTGAATATGGGAAATAGATGTATCAAAAGGAGGTTGGCTGAGTTAAATATTGTGCATGACGTGATGGTACAAGTGAGGTTGAGGAAAAGGAAGGGAAATAAGAGCCATTCATATGGAAGGAAAGTGCTCACTGACAGTAGGAATATGTCAAAGGAACTCTCTGTTTAAAGGCATGAAGAGGCTGTGCAATTATAAGACCTCTTACTACTAAAGAAGATAATTTGTTTTATTTTCTATTTGTTTTGTTGTCAGTGTTGGTTTTAATCAACATTAAAAAAGTGAGGAGGGGTTTTAGCAGGAAAAAGAAGGTTTTCTGCTGTTTTTTTTCTGGAGCTGGGCCATGCTTTGTTGTACTCAGGTTTCCCCATGAGCCCAGGCTTCTCTCTACAGGAATATCGTACTTCCTGAGCTCCCACCATTCCCACAATGTTCTCATAGTCACATTCTTCTTTCCATGTTTTTAATCACTGACTCAGAGGGTAGCAATCAGTGGTAGGGAGGGTCACATGTTTATAGGCTTCAGTCCAAGTTTCCAGATAACGACTTGAACAGAGGTAGAGCAGTTAGGGAAGGTCCCTTGAAGAATGATGCTGGAACAGCAAAAACATTTGCTGCAAAATCAAAGATGGGAGGTTCAAGTTGAAATACAGACTGGTAAATGCCAGTGAGCAGGCACTTAGCTGTGAAGCAAGGGAGCCAAAAGTGGTATGTTGCCCATCCAGCATCTCCATATGCACTTGACTACCACTTTTTCTTAAGGACATATCCTTGGAAACTGTATTTAAGAAAGACATTTGATTGCACAAGCAGGGTCTGATGACCTGATAGGGATGGGTGCACTGACATGAAGGTAGGGATAGAAATGACAAAGAAGAGATCAATTGTTGGAACATATGAACTTTTTCTTTGGGAAATTAAAAGTTGGTATTTTTTCTGAAAATCTTCTTAGGCTAATTACAATTTATTCAGTTCATAAATAAGGCAGGATATACCACTGCCTAATAAATTGCTCTGAGGTGAACAGAGCTGGAACAGGCAGCTCAGGGCAGTGGTAGAGTCACCATCACCGGAGGGATTTAAAAGACATGTAGCTGTGACATTCAGGGACATGGTTTAGTGGTGGGTTTGGCAGTGTTGGGTTAACAGTTAGACTCCATGATCATAGAGGTATTTTCCTTAATGATTCTGTGTTTCTATGAAAATGTAGGAAACCAGGGTCTCATTTGCTTTCGTTTCCCTGGTGTTTCACATTAAAGAACCAGGGAAGCGTCCGATCTCACTCACCCAAAGGATGGTAACTGCTGGAGGATGGAAACGAATCTAGATGATCATGAATGAAGGTGGGAATTAGTATAAAAGGGGCACCACTGTCAGTTCCTTCTTACAGGTAGTACAGGATGCAGGTTGGCTCTTTTTTTTTTTTGAGAGAGAGAAAAGGCAGGTCAAGTAAAATTCTCAGTCCTTCTACATAAATTTCATCTGACCATGCCTAACAGCCTTTGGGGTTAAAACCTAATACAGCTCCAAGTTTCTTCCCACTGTATTTGCAACAAGTAACTCTCTCATATGTGCCTACTCTGAGCCAGCACAATTCACAGTCAGTCAGGGTTTGATTTTGCAAATACTCCTCTAACCAGAGCTTTCACACACAATGAATCCTTTGACCTCACTGAGCTTGATGACGTGTGTCCCGGCAATTTTTGATGCCTCAGCCCCTGACCTGCCAAAAGCATGGAAAGGCAAACGCCGCCCTCAAGGGCATTTCCACATAGGAAGCCCAAGGGATCTTGAACACTACAAGAGGGCCACAATTTTAACGCCGTGAATAAAGTCTCTGTCAACCATCAGCAAGGAGCACTCTGCCACCTCAGGGCTTTGCTGTCATCAGTGTAGAATAACAACTTCATCAGACAGATAGTGTATATCTGTCCCTTTTTATTTCTTTTTTTCCCTCCCTCCGAGTCCTCACTGTGACTTCATTTAAAAAAATGTTAGATCAGGGGTGTTGGTTTGCAAGTAAAGTATTTGCTCTAACCTTGGCTGTGGGGCTGCAAGGCACTGTGAGTAAATTTTAAGGGAAATGCCACATGGGCTGTAGAAATAATGATTTTTCCTCAAAGACCTTATGGAAGCTGTTTTTTGCTTGCATGAGGAAATTATGTGTCTTTAATGAGCACATCGTAAGTAACAAATCAGATTGACATCTCCCCATATCACAGAGCCATGGGCAGGCTGTATAAGTGATGCTTAAGAAAAGGGAAAGCTCCTAGGTACATTCCCACTGACTCCTAACTGGAAGCTGAGAAGATTTAAGACCTGAGGGCATGAATGCCTCTGGGCTGTATTTAGGGCACACATTTTGGAAAGCAAATATTCTTGACAGCTAAGGATGATTCAGACCAGACCATCTCAGCCTGCCAGCTGGGGTGAAGCTACTGCCAGCCATGAACACCTGAAAGGGAATTTATAGGTTATATCCGCAGGCTTGTATCCTGCTGCTTGTGTCCCACATCCCTGCTTGGAGCATAAGGTTGGACTGCTACATCCCGAGGTCCCTTCCAGCCCAAATTATCCTATGATACTGAGAGAGGTGGGACCATCAAGCTGAATTTCTCCTCTTCACACAGTCAGTGGGAGTTAGGCATGCCCTGAAAGGGCATCACCCAGTGTCAGCCCTATACAGTGAGGCAGCAAGCCTAAACAGGAGCTGATTGCTGCTGGTGGCTACAGAAAGTCATGAGATGACAGCTCTTCATGGCCTGTGCACATCTGCACTGTAAAGACACTAAGGCAAATCCCTTCTATGCTCCTCAGGATGCTGAGTCCCTAGATGTGGGCTTCTGAAGGATCAGGACTCGTGTGGACATCCTCTGATGTTTCATTTAGGTCCCATTTTAAATGTATCTTGGTTTAAGTGCCTTCAAAACAGAATGCAATTATCTGGTAAAATGATCCCTCTAAAATGCCTCATTTCCCTACACAAATCACAAGTGTTCTACACCAAAAGGTGTTCTGTAGGTCCACTAGTTCATTGCTGGTGGTTAAAGAGATCTCTAATTGCAAATGTGCTATTCATTTTTAAATTGAAGTTTGGTCTGACTTTTCCCTTTGCTTTCCAAAGAAGTGGAACACAGTTTGAACTTCAGTGATACACTTTGGTGAACTCTCCTGACAGAGCAGCTGACGGTTAAACAAACAGGACTTCCCAGAATGAACTTTGCAAAGGAAAAAGTTCTTGTCCCACCTCTTCATCAGCAGTTGCCTAGCAGAATACACTGAGCATGCTCAGACCCCTTGGAGCTCTGCAGCCTTCAGCAAAATTTGGTATTTACAGCCACTTTGTTGTCATATTAATCATTGCAATATGATTTATTGATTCTCAGACATGTGTCATTGACCTGGCAATTTATTACTTTGCAGTCAATAGAAAGTAATGGGTGGCTCTCAGCAAAGGAAAATGGTTGTTGTGCGTGACAGGCAGCTGATAAAACTGACTTTTGCTACTAGTTCAGAGATGGTTCTTTTTGTTATATAAAAATTCTGCTTCTTGACCTCTTCTCAAATGAGGAGGGGATTGTTGCTCAGTGTGACTACCGTAAACTAACCTTTAACATAATGAGATCTCACCAAGGCAAGAAGTGCCTAGGTGTCACCAAAAGTCATGCAAATTGAATGGGAATCTCGGTGAGACCATGTGTGCCCCAAGCCAGGTCACCCAACCTTGGACACTGGCAGGAGATGCTTGGACATCACAGAGTCATAGAATGGTAGAATGCTTTGGGTTGGAAGGGACCTTAAAGATCATCTCATTCTAATTCCCCTGCCACAGGCAGGGATATCACCCACTAGATCAGGTTGCCAGGTCTCACTCCAACCTGACCTTGAACTCTTCCAGGGATGGGGCAGCCACAACCTTTCTGAGCAACCTCTTTCAGTGCTTCACCACTCAGAGTAAAGAGTTTCCTCTTAACACCTAATCTAAATCTCCCCTTTTTCAGTTTAAAACTACTTCTCCTCTCACTTTCTGGCCATGTAAAAAGTCACCAACCAACTTTTATATAACCCCCTTTTAGGTACTGGAAGGTTCTAGAATGTATCCCTGGAGCCTTCTCTTCTCCAGGTTAAGTAACACCAATCCTCTCACCTGTCTTCACAGGACATGAGTCACCTTCTCCCTGCAAGGCCCAGTGTCCCACAGTCCATGTTTTAAAGCCTCCTTCTTTGTTCTTTTCACCCAGAGTAGGACACTTTTCTGACTTATCATCTAAATCCCACTTGGCATCTTGACATTTGAAGTCACAAGAGCAGCGGCTGAAGGTTGACACAGATTAACCCAGGTTGTCTGAACAGAGTTCAAGACAAGCAAAGGACATGAAACACCAGATCAGCTGAGTTGGAACAGGTTTGCAACAGAAGCAGCGTTTTATTACTCAGCTGATACAGCTGACATAGCAAGATGATGGGTGCACCAGCTTCTCTAAGGCTAAAAGTGTGAGCAGCAAACTTTGAGAACAGGTGTTTTGCATTTAATTAGTCTGTACAAGTTAGACCACCTCGTATCTGTAGGGTAGAAGTGATGTAAATGAAAGGGAAAAGGTGCTTATTTCCAAGAGATTTATAGAGAAACGGTACATGGAGAGGAAAGCTGAGATTGTGCAAGCTGGTTTAAAAATGCCTGTTGGACTGGTAGAGCAGCTGGTTTTGCATAAGGTAGCATGATTGGACAAGATATGTTTTCCCTGGAAATCTCAAGAGTAAACCTTGCTTGCTCATTACTTTATTTCTGTCATAAAAAATTGTTCACCTAAGAGCCAAGGGTGTGACACCAGCACTTTCTTATCATATAGTTTTATAAGCTAGTCAAAATGTTCTGTACATCTCACACCTACTTTTTTTTTCCCCTCCCTCATGACTATCCAGGTATTTGCATGACCTTTATTCTTCTCTTACATAAGTATTTTGCAAGCGTTTACAAACTCACTGATAGTAAAATTTAATCTTGGCAAAGTAAGCACAGCAGTGATTTTACATTCTGCTTTTATCAGCTGACTTCAGCCTAGAAACTTCGCAGCCCAGGGTTAATCATACATCTCATGAACTTCATAATCTACAGGCAATGGGTCAGGAAAGTTCACAACCATTTTTATCTGTGTGGGTAAATGCAAAGTTCACAGCTGGAAAAAAACCTCAGCACTTAAGTAGAGCAGATACAATAAAACAAGAGTCCTGAATCAGGCTCCTTTGTGAGTGTTTGGCTACACAGGGGAATGCATTGGAAAGGGTAGGAAGCATTTTCACACCAGCTCTTCTGATTTTACCTCATGTCTGATGAGCCTGGAGGATTCATTGCCGCAGGAATCACTCAAGGATAACTACTACATGAGGAAAACTAGAAGAGTTAAAAGTAAGATTAGGCATTTCTAAGGGAAATGAGAAATGACAGAACTACAAGAATTTAACAGGGCAAAATGAAAAGACATTGGAATGGTTTTAAACTGAAAGATGAGAGATTTATATTGTACATGAGGAAGAAATTCTTTACTACAAAGGAGGTGAGGCACTCTCACAGGTTGCCCAGAGAAACAGTGGATCCTTCTCCCTTAAAGTGTTTAAGCTCAGGTTGGTTGGGGCTTTGAGCAACCTGGTCTAGTGGAACATGTCCCTGACCACTGCAGGAAAGAGAGGATTTTAAGGTCCCTTCCAACCCAAACTATTCTATGATTCTATGAAAAGGAGGGATCAGAGGTGTGCAAAAAAGAAAATGGGACAGCCAAAATTTCACAAGCACCACAGAGGCCCATACACTGCAGCCTCTGTGCTGCAGGGTCTATTCTCTGGGTGGACAGTTCTGGCATTACATTCTGACAATGAGATCTTCACAAGAGCCAAAAGAGTGAGGAGGACCTTTGTCTCTGGCCATTGGTTCATGAAGATTTTCAGTAGTATCCAAGACGTGAATGTCCAGACCTGTCATTGGTACCTTGAAGATGTTCAAGGCACACCCTTAACCCTAATAATGGTGTTCAGGAAGAAACCTCAGGGAGGATCTGTACTCTCTGCACTAATCTTCATGACTGCAGCAGACCACAGTGTGTCTTCTTTTGGAAATGGGTCTGAATTCCCACCCCTGCCACAAGCCACATCTTGCTCACAGGCATCTCATTTGCCACCAAGGCCTGCAGATATTTTCCATACTACAAATAAAACTACAGCTCCATTCTACAACTCCAACTACAGATCTAGCACTGTCTAATTAGACCAAATGATCTGTGAATTCCCAGTGCATCTGCAAAGATGTGTAATTACCCTTAAGTAATTTTTCCTGAGGGCATTCAGGGAAGTAAAGCATAGTCCTACCTAAAGCTGCCCTGCTTTGGGCAAATTCCCACATATTTCAAAAGGAGAGATTATTATTTGCTTAATGAATCTGCAGAAGTATATTTGTTTCTGGAAATCCTATTAAAAGTCCCTTCCTCATGGAAATGTGCCTGGTGAGTAGGTACTTTGTCAAGTCCAAAAGAAAAGTACAGATCGGAAGTCTACCACATTGAAACCATATGTGCAGCATATGTCAGCAGTTACAGAGAGCTTTAGAAAAAACAACTACAAAACCCCTAACTTCAAAGGGGTTTTAAAAGAGCCAAAATGTTGATCACTAAATTTCTGCCTGTTAGGGAAAAGTCATTAGGATTTTGTGCGTGTATGTATGTCTGTTACTGTGAATGATTTTGCTACAGAAAACTAACTAGGGGTCCCTATGATAACAAAAAAAAAAATCCTACCAGAGTTGGCTTTGTCCCAGGACCCTACAGATCCCAGTACACACTGAGTCAGTCTTTTCAAAAGCCAGGGCTCTGTTTTAAAGCCCAGTCCTGCCTTTGAGAAATGGCTTTACTCAAGAACAGCACCATGGGGCTCTGTGTTTCCTGCCTCCCCTGGTTTCAGTATGTCATACACATTGTTTGCTCTCACAAGGGAAAATGGTCTTTCCATCAGCTGTTGAGACCAAAGTCTCGTTGTGGGTTGGAGGAATTAACACAGGCACTTTCTTTTTTCATCTACAACCATCTCTTAAAATGCTTCAGCAAGCAGGTTGGTGGTAGTACTCCCTTCATGGTCTTGATCCTCTTCTTTATTGCCATGGAGCACCTTTACTGAGGGAAGGCATGAGTTTCCAGCACAAACTGTCGTACTAGGTCCTGTAAAAACAGGGGTGAAATCCCTAAGTCAAATGCTTGGGGACCTAAAGGCAATCTGTAAAGCAATGTGGGGGTAAACACTCCTTAGGTCATGGCTTAGTGGTCAGCACATGCCAGCTGTGTCCACAAGCAGTCCTTGGTGATAAGGGTCAGGGTTAAGTCCTCCATGGAAGCCCATGAATTGCTAAAGCAGACAAGCAACATGTGATGGCTCAAGCAGCAGGAAGTGCACAGGGAGATCCCATCTCCCCATCAGCTACAAGCTTTCTCAGGGAGTAGACAAACCCCCTTTCCCAACAGCATTTGGGGATAGCACAGACATGAGAAACAGGGGGAGGTATCAGCACAGGGGTGTTAACAGCCCAGCAGGATGCGACTCCTTGGGGAAACTGGTTCTACCAGGATGGTGCAACCCTCTGAGCTCAAACACAACTCTTTTTCCTCCCACCTGCTCCCACCATGAGACTCCGCTGGGCCAGTTGCTTATGTCTGAGATCTGGAAAACAGTGGTTGGAAACTTCTTGAAAGAGAGGTGGTGGAAAAATCAATGAAGTGAAGGTGAGACAGATACATTGAGGTTTTAAGACGCAGAGCTTTTAGGAAGCGGGTATGTCAATTCTATATCATGGAGCTGTGGCAAAGGACACCTTTCAGAGGTCACACCAAAGCAGAAAGGATGGGCAGGCAACAGAAACTGGCCTCTCAGGCAGTCCCAAGACTTTCTCATGTAGCAGTTCTCCAGCAAGCCCCATGCACCATTCTCTCCTCATTTGATGGCTGTCAAATATGAATCCACCCTGATGTCCCAGATAATTTCCCTCAATATACACTTATCTTTTAAACTCCTGCACAGAACACACCATACGAGAAACCCATTTGATCCTTGCTTCACCTAGCCCTCAGCTTTGCTCCTCTCTAACCTAAAGCTCCAGCAGACAGACCTAAAAGGTCATGAAATTCTACAGCTCAACACAAGGACTTAGTGATTTAGGATTTTCTCTGTGCTGTTTTTAAGGCTCGTGGGAAAGCCTTCAAGTTGAGAAGCTGCATGGAAATGTCCCTAACATCTACTGACACAAGATACCCCACCAAAAATGTGAATTCAAGCTAGTAGGAGATCTGAAGTGCCAACTCTTTCAGTTAAACTACATAACATTTTATTTAAAGATCCAGCTTGTTGATCATCTGCAAACATTTACCCTACACTTGGAAAATGAAGGATATATCAATCATTGAAAGCCACTGAAAAAAGTTTAAAGAAAACTCTTCTGGTCCATCACTGCAAGAAGGACGTTGAGGTGCTGAAGAGTGTCCAGAAAAGGGTAACAGAGCTGGGGAAGGGTCTGATGAGGAGAAGCTGAGGGAACTGGGGTTGTTTAGCCTGGAGAAAAGGAGGCCCAGGGGGATCTTATTGCACTCTACAACTGTCTGAAAGGAGGTTGTAGACAGGTGGGGGTTGTTTTTTTCTTCCAAGTGACAAATGATAGGACAAGAGGAAATGACCTCAAGTTGCACCAGGGGAGGTTTAGATTAGATATTAGGAAAAATTTCTTCCCCAAAAGAGTTGTCAAGCACCAGGGCAGGTGATGGAGTCGACATCCCTGGGGGTGTTTAAAAGACATGTAGATGTGGCACTTGGGGATGTGGTTGGCCTTGGCAGTGCTAGGTTAATGGTTGGACTTGATGGTCTTAGAGGGCTTTCCCAACCTAATTGATTATATATATATACATATATATATATATATATATATAAACACTATATACACATATACAGTCTTAAGCCTTGCCAGGGGAGGTTTAGGTTAGACATTAGGAAGAAATTCTTTACAGAGAGAGTGATCAGACATTGGAATGGGCTGCCCAGGGAGGTGGTGGATTCACCATTCCTGGAGGTATATTAGAAGAGACTAGATGTGGCACTTAGTGCCATGGTCTAGTTGACAAGGTGGTGTTAGGTCAAATGTTGGACTTGATGATCTCAGAGGTCTTTTCCAACCTAGTTGATTCTGTGATTCTGTGATATGATTCTATGATTCAAGACCTTAGTGAAGTTTAAAAAAAAAGTATTTTCTTTTTACATTCCTGTTTTTGTAAGGAAAAGCTGTTTTGTGGTAGCTTGATTCATGGGTCCAATGCACTTGGGAGCAGAACACAGTTCAGTTTTGGACATGATCTGAAAGATTGCAGAGAGAAATTCAAACCAGCCCAGGGAAAATGAGTTAAGGACAGTGGTTGCGAGTCACGCGAATCCTAGAAAGTAATTTTGCTTGTTTGACCTAGAGAAATAAGAGCAGATAACGCCATATAATCACTTCATGTATAGGACTACAAGCAGAGGGAGAGGGGCTGTACAGGTTTGCTGTGGTGGATTGAGCAAGGAAAGGGAGATTACATTTAGCTGGCTATTAGGAACAATTTCCTGAGAGTGAAGACAATTAGGCAGTGGAACTGTTTTGCCTAGTGAGGTAATTACTGCACAAACACTAGATGGACGCAAGCCAAGATTAGATAAGTATAGTGGAAAATGTAGTACAAGGTCTCTCCTGATGAGCCCAGAGGGACTGGCTTTGCTGGCTACGCGCCCAGCCAAGCAGTTGCAAGAAACTTTCCCTGAAGTGTTCTTGAGACAACAAGGGCTTTACAGGGACAGGGACTGCAGGACCAGAGCTGGCTGTCTCATCAGGGCAAAGAGCCATGCATCAGCCCCACCTGCCATAAAAGCCCAGAAAATATCTGAGGCAGTTAGGAAATGAAAGCTAAAGCAAAAAAAATCAAACAGTCGCTCACATGGTAGTATGACCCTTATTTAGGCCCCTTAATGTCCCGTTTTTTTCCCATATGGGCCTTGGGTGTTTCTGCAGTTATTGATTCTTGGGGTTTTTCTTCTCTCTTCACTAACACATATGGAGTGTTTACAGAGTTTGAAGCCAGGAGAGCTCTCAGAGAAATGGGACAGATTTTTTGGAAGAGGTCACAGTGCTCTGAAAGCAGAGCACTTGAAAATCTGGACTGCTGCAATATCTCCCAGAAGGAGGAAACATGGCTAATCCACATTATGGTTATTTGAGTGCTTTTTCCCACAGTGATGTAAGCACTAGCATATAAGGGACAGAGATCTTAAAATAATATTCACACCCACCATAGAGCCTGCCGCCCATAACAGCACTAGCACGTTCCACTCCTCAACCTACATAACAAAACAAAACCTACAGCTCTTCCCATTTATCCATGTGATTCTTCACATGTATAATAGATGTTTTTCTAAGTCAAAATGAAATATCCATAGGAACATGTTATTAGAGGGATTTCCTGGCAGCACAGTGCTGACTTTAATATCTCCACACCCAACTTTTCCAGTAAATTATGGGATGGGGAACCCATTGCATGAGGAATTCTGCTTGCCAGTGGAGTTTAAAGTTCTCTCCAAAATATATTTTTCTCAGCTATGACAACACACAGTAACTCCTTCCCCTGTAAGTAGGGTAAAGCCATGGGAAAAAGAGCCTGTCCTATTGGCAGACAAGGCTTCATCTCAGCAGAAAACCCCTCAAATGACCCTGTACTACAGCTGAAGTCTAGAAGCAAAAGGCAACATGAAGAAAGGAGCAAGCAAGTAATTTTGGGTTGGAAGTAGAAGCACAGAGAGATGCTTTTTGGGGTACCCAAGGAACTCATCTGGGTACCACACAGGGTAACGTAACCCTGGGGCTGAGCTCACTCTCAGATGTCCATGAGAAGTCCCAGGAGGGCAGCAATGACTCCTCCTGTTCAACAGCTACTCTATTACTGTAGCATTCCTGGACCTCACCCTGATATAATCCAGTTAGAGGTTATCCCAGCTCAAAAAACTGGTTTTGTAAGACAGAAGAGCATGAAGGTATAGGACATCCATCCATCCACCTCAAAGGATGGAAGCAGAGCAATGCCCACTCTCAGCCCTGGGTTTTATCTGACATATAGCTTAATTAATGCAATATGTTGTCAGGTGTTTTACGCTGGAAATTAGGCCACATAATCAAACTGTCATGTTGTCCAAAGGTGTTTTATAACAGCTTATCTACCCGCTATACTGGTAGAAAAACTGCTGTATTTATTTACCTGACCCATTAAATAGGTGTGACCTTTTTCAGGGAGGGGACAGAAGGCAACTATTCATGACCACCATCACCGCCATCACTTCTGTTTTTAGGGAAACTTTTTCCAAAGTGGAAAAAGCCACAGCTGAGCAAACACAGTAAGGGATGCTAAGCGGGCCAGGAGTCAGAGAACCTAGCATCACCCTGCCTTCATCCCTCCATATTTGACATAGAGTCAGGAAGCAGAGGAACTGAAGCCCAAAAAATGTGACTGGAGTGATAATTACATTCAGGAGGTTGCAGCACAGCTGTCTTATGGGGTTTTCCCCCACAGGAGCAAACTGTACTATATGGTCCATGCTTCCTAAGGAACATCCTCTCCTCTCTCTGTTGCTGCACTGTGCTGTACCTGGGCTGCTTCCCATTTACACCAGCCTGCTTTGCACAGCAGATAGGTCATAGAGAATAAAGGAAGCAATGGCCCACAAACTCTCAGCACTGCCATATAAGTGCAGTTTACAGGCAGACCAAGGAGTAATGGAGCTGCCATTTCCCATACCAGTCTCTGGTGGTCAGCAGAGACTTTGTTGTACCAGCTGGTTATGCTCTCCAGCAGGTCATTTCAGGAACCATACCAGAGTAGACAAGGGAAAAATCCTCCAGAAAGCAACAGCATAGATCCTGAAGCCACAGAAGTGACACCTGCCAAAGCAGAGTTTGGCTCCTTATCTTGGTGGGGCTCCCCACCTGCAGGACTTTCCTTGGCTTCCACCTCTACCAGAAGGACAGAGATCATATTTGCCCCATTCTACTATGGTATAAACTAGGGAGAGCCTCTACTCAATTCAGTGAAGTTGCTCCACTGATATGTTTTGGTGGGTTTTTGCATTAATTTATTTGCAGGAAAGTCAACCATGGAACCAGTCTGGGACTTAGGCATTACACCACCCTATTTTTTTTTTTGTGGTTTTTTTTTTGTGCAGTGCACCCAAGGACTTGCACATGGGTATTATGCATTTTAGCAACCTTCAGGTTAGCTTAAAATCATAGACTCATGTAGGAAGGAAAAGACCTCTAAGACCATCAAGTTCAACCATTAATGAGCACTGCCAAGCCCACCACTGAACCGTGCCCACAGATGCCACATCTACATGCATTTGAACACTCCCAGGGATGGTGAGTCCCTGGGCTGCCTATTACAATGCTTGACAATCATATTGGGGAGGAAATCTTTCCTAATATCTAATCTTTACCTACCCTGGTGAAACTTGAGGCCATTTCTTCTGGTCCTGTCACTTGTTACTTGGAAGAAAAGACCAAGCCCCACATGGCTACAACCTCCTTTCAGGTAGTTGAAGCTTGCAGAATTCTAATCTTCCCCACCTCAGCAGTGCTGGTTACAGCAGCAGGAGCATGTTGACCATGTCTAATTCCAGAGGATATTCTCTCCTACAATTCTGACACTCCTTTATCTTCTACCCTCAAGTTCAGAAAAACATGGAGGACTCTTGTCATCACCTATGGTGCTATCACACCAAAGTTCCTTAATGTCAAATGGCTCCTCCAAGCAGGTCATACCAACATTGTTTAGAGCAGCTTGCACCAAGCATCTAATGTGCACTCTGTTGCCCTCAGGATGCAATCCAGCCTCGTCTCTGCTACCTCTTCTGCTCCTAACTATGGTCTGTTCAGACATTTCAGGGATATTTTTACCATGATCATGAATTCCTTTCCGGGCTAGTAGCCCCTTTTGACCTTCTTCATGTAAAGCAGATGTTTCCCACTTGAGTGCATTAGTCCCAGATGTTTCAGGGGCTAGATTCGTTCAGTTTGCCTGTGCTGCCTTTCTGTTGATGCACATCTCTTGAAATCAGTGATGTTGCTCTACTATAAACTGTTCAAACAGTAAGGGTTATGTGAGGTTAAATCAGGTTGAACACTCCAGAGTAAAGTACCAGCTCACAACCCCTCAACACCTATACTGAGTTTTATTCAGATCCCTGGTACCTCCCACCTGCCCATGACCCCAACTCCCTGTCTGTGGTACCCAGGGGAGAGCTGCATGAAAGGTGAAAGGTCCAAAGGACCTCCCCCATCACCTCCTTTCTGTGCACTCTCCATTTCTCCTGTGCCCCATGTCACCATACAACCCATCATCCTACAAGGAGGAACGAGACCCTCAGGATCTGAGATTATTCTTTAATCATTACCTCACAAGCTTGTGTTTTATTTCACTCAGATGACACCTATAATGTAAGTCTGGATCTAATGTATGCCTCTGAGACACAGTGATGTCGTGGCCAGGCACCATCAAGGCAAAAATGAGAAGCAAAGTTCATGCATGCTTTAAACTGTTACAAAATCATCCTGAAACTGCTTACAGAAGGAAGAAAGAAATGCCTGTTCATTGTGGTCATCATTCGTCACCAATTTACAGTTCTTGCCAATTTACAACCAGGAAGGCTGGATCGGGCAGGTTCAGGGAAGTTCATGAGGTGAACTTCTACCTAAGCAAATACAGTCTGGGATGAATGATTAACAGGAGCTGTAATGTTGAACTGTCCTGTGTAGGGTGGGAAAGAACAGAGAGAATAAAGAGAGAGTATCAATCTTGTGAAAAAGCAGCATTTTATGACCTTGACTCCAAGCCTGGAGTGTACCTGTTCTGCTCTCCTCTGATCCAAGCAGAAGCCAAAGCTCTCCTCCAAGGGATATCATTTGAGAAGAGACATGTTTTGCATTGCATACAGCGTGGTCAGCATACAGCCAGGTTTCCCTTGTGCAGAGAGGCACAAAAAGAGTGTGTGAGGATCCTCAGACCTGAATTAGGCACCCAAGTTCCCATTTACCAACTGCTGATGAGACTGAGTGTCTTCTTCATGCATCTAGAGAGCTTTTTCCCAGAGCTGAATTCCTGTTGAGATACAGCCAGGAGTGCCTGTTAAAGTCAGCTCTGAAAGGCTATTGGCATGAAGAAATACTCTTTGCTTGAGCCAAACCCACCAGTATTTTCCTATTTGTGTGCATTGTGTCTTTCCTCAGTTGACTCAGAGCCATGGTTCTCTTCCCAGCAGCAGGAGAAGTATCTATTTACGGCTTCAGAACAGCCTGGGCTCACTCTTGGTGAGGTACTTGCTATGGTTTGGAGAGCCTCAGGGCTTCCACAGCTGCTCCTGCCAGGAGACTGGTGCGGCTGAAGAAGGAACTTACCTACCCAGAAGAGCAATTTGTCTTTCTTGGTACTAAACAGTGCTCAGTAGGACAGGACTTTGAGCAGCCTGGTTTAGTGGAATGTGTCCCTGCCCATGGTGGGGATTTCAGAATGGGATGGTCTTGAAGGTCCCTTCCAACCCAGGCCAACCTATGACTCTGTGATTCTATGATTGTATGATACAGGAGCTCACATACTGACCCCTCTCATCCAAACCATCCAAAGGTGAGCATGTTTCCCATCTGTGGCTTGAAGGCCTGTGTCCCAGGGACCTAAGAACAGGCATGCTTTGCTGTAATCAGACACCCCAACCTACAGATTGCTTTGCCTTTTCCATGCAAAGAGCTATTTCTCCAGCTCACTCTAAGTACCTTCTGCAGCTGCTTATGGCCATTTTTTCCTCTTCAAATGCTTTCTTTTGCCTTGTGAAATGTGTTAAAAGCAAATCCAAAGCCTCTACCAGCAGCACCAGGAGCAGCTCATTTTTCTTGACTAGATGGTACTGCTGAGAATAGAATAGAATAGAATAGAATAGAATAGAATAGAATAGAATAGAATAGAATAGAATAGAATGTTTCATTTGGAAGGGACCTACATCTAGTCATCTAGACCTAATGGTCATCTAGTCCAGCTGCCTGATGAATTCAGGGCTGACCAAGTTAAATCATGTTATTAAGGGCAGTGTCAAAATAGTTCTTAAATGCTTACAGGTTTGGGGCATCAATCACCTCTCTAAGAAGCCTGTTCCGGTGTTTGATCATCCTATTGGTAAATAAATGTCCTAATGTCCAGTCTAAACCTCCCCTGGCACAGCTTTGATCTGAAAGAGAATAGATTCAGATTAGATATTAGGAAGAAATTCTTTACTGGGGTGAGATAGTGGCACAGGTTGCCCAGAGAAGATGTATCTGCCCCATTCCTGGAAGTGTCCAAGGCCAGGTTGGATGGGGCTTTGAGCAGCCAGGTCTAATGAAAGGTGTCCCTGCTCATGGCAGGGGTTAGAACTAGATGATCTTTAATGTCCCTTCCAACCCAACCATTTTGATTCTCTGATTCCCTCTCCCACTCAGGAAGCTGTAGGGAGCAATGAGGTCACCCAATATTACACTGATTAACCCTTCTCAGCTCCAGGGTAGCCATGCATACAACCAGAGTCGCTTGGAGGTGAAAAGTTTCTTCCATGTTCCTGTGATGCTTTAAAATCTGTGTACCAGCACAGCTGAGCAGCACGGCCTTTAGCTCATGCCCATCCTAATATACCGGGTAAGTGTTTTCTTTTGTCTGTGTCCAGTTCAACATGCATTTCAGGACATGCCCTCCTGGGCTGGTCTGCACAAGGTGCTGCCTGAGACGGGATTTGGGGAAACCCATGCTCATCAGGGGAGGTAAATCTGTTTACCTTGTGGATAATCATTGCTGCATCCACTGGTATTTGATGGTGAAAAGTAAAAAGTAGCCAAAATACAGGAGGTAAGTGAGAACTCTATGCTTTCTTTGTAATGTTTTACAAAAGAGGCTTATTTAACCTATTTATTTCTTTATTTCAGACACAGATATGGGTTAGTTACCCTACACCTGCTCTAGCATTTTATGGTTCATGTTTTCAGCTTGGGTATTTGAGTCAGTTCCACTGCCCAAATGACACAGCTTTCCTTTGGAGCTGGAAAGAGCCAGCCATGGCTCTTCTCAGATTTAAGAATTTAAGAATATTTCCAATATTTTCTATAAAGAAAAATGAGACCCTGGTGTAAGAACTTCCCAGTGTTTGTCATAACATGTTTACACATGTGGAGCTGTATAGATTAGTGAAGTGTTTTGATATTGTTTTACTCAGAGTCTGAGTGATGCAGTCAAAAGAAATAAAATCACAACTGCTTTTGCACTCTCTTTTCCTCCCTTCCTGTCTCCATCCGTCTACCTCTGCACCTACCTATCATTTGTGCCATTCTTGCAGTAACTGAATCTTTCCCCACAAATTCAGTGGCAATGGAAAGGTTCCCAGTGAGTGTCCTAGAGGGTATGGAAGGATTGACAGGATTAAAACACTTCCTTTGGTCAGGTTCACGGTTTGGATTTCAAGATTTAATTTTCTTTAAATTTTAATAGGTTTTTATTGTAAAGTCAATACATTATACCATACAAAGTACAGTAGAGTTTTACAGAGAGTATGTATCGGTTCTTAGCATCACACAGATTCCTGGGGAGTTTTATCCGAGGTCCTAAAGCAAATTCATTGCTGCTGGTTGGATGAGGCTTTGTCTGGTGGGAATTCCTCCAGTCTTGTGTTTGAGGACCTCCCACACTTCTCTGTGATCCTGCTCCCTGGGGAATTTCCATTGCTCTTCTTATTTCCTTCTGGTCTGAATTTCTCAAATTTCAGTTTGGCAAACTAAACTCCTTAACAAGAGAAACAGCTTGCTGGAATTGGTATCAGTTTACACAGAGGTGCCGGGGTAAAAGACACACATTTTTGAGTATTGTAAACAACAAGAACTGATGTATAAGAGGGGTCAAGGCAGGGTCTAGGAAGGAAAGCTGAACACCAGCTTGGTTTTCTTTCTCTTACTGAGCAATAGCACTTGAAGAAATCGGTGAGGCAAGATGTGACCCAATATGTGTGTGCATTCCTGCACCAAACTTGGAAATAGAGCTGAGGAGGATCTCAGGTTCCCAAGTCAGGTGAAGCTGGCCTCTGGCTGGGCTCTGTCTTCAGCCAGTGCTTGGCTCTGGAGCTTGGTTTTGGAATGGGATCCAGTTCTCACTTAGGGCTGCAAGGAGGGATGGGAACAGAGATCTTTAGCAGCTGCCCTCCCATCCCAGCTAATCTCTCCTTTATTCTATAATCTTGTTGGCATTGTAGTTCTTTGTATTTCATATATTCCTAAATATGGAACAAAGGAGGGAGAAGGCAGAGGAAAATAATAGTGGGAATGGTGTCAGTAATGGGATGCAGTAGAGAGAGAGGAATGTTGAAGAGCTAAAGCTCTTTTAGCCCTCTAACACACAGTGGTTTAAGAGATGCTTTACATCATTAGTAGTTCTGGACCCGAGGCAGGAGCATCTGGATTGAGTCAGGTATTAACCCTGTCCATCTGGGATTTTCTTTATGCATTTCTCCAAAATGCCAGTATACACATCTGACTTGCCTTCAGGGTGCTGGGGGTTTGACGTGGATATGTTTTGTTCCTGCTTTTTTCTCTGGGGCATGATGAGGGAAGGTCAGTAGGACAGGGAGCAGCATGTGATGAGCCAGCAAGGAGGTAAGAAGCATAGGACAGGGAGTGTTGGAGGAGATGCAAGGAATTCTTTGTAAACTGCAAAATTTTGTGGTTTCAAAAGCAAAACATCTTTGTTTCCACACAGTAAGTGTGACGGTTTTTCCTTTATTCCCGATTTGGTATCTAATGGCAGCTCTGGCTCTGTGAAAAGCTGGGAGCAGTGTTACTGCTCCTGGTATGCAAAGATGAGCCTGTGGTTGAGGGCCAGGCCAAGGAATTTGGCTCCTCTGCCAAGTCATGGAGCAGACTGGCTTCCTTAGACACACAGTACAGCAATGAGCATCCCTGTGCCTCTCAAAATGCTTAACCACTGAGCAGTCTCCAAGGGCATCTGGCTCCAAGGAAAGTGAGGAGAGAGAAGGGATAGCTTGACCCTGTCAGTTTGGAAAATGCTTAGTAGTAGATTAAAAAAAGCATTTTCCTGGTGACTTGGACACCTTTCCATGATGAGGATTCACAACACCTTTGGATCCAGATCTTAACCAGCATAAACTTTGGGCATCATTAAATTTAAGAGAAGACCCTTTCTCTGCTCTCTTTAAGAAGGTGAGAGCCTAACTGCAGTCAAACACATCAAGTACTTAATTCTCCTTGGCTCACTCATCATTTCCTAGACCCCAACCAGGCTTTCCTGGCCACATCCTGGTGCTCCAAAGCTGAATGAGATCTTCTGTCATATGGTTCATGAGCTCTCACCTCCATCAGCTTTAGAGAGGAGCTGAGATGACAGCACACCATGAGATCGCAGGTAATAAGCATATTTTAGCTGATAGCCCCTGCATTGTACTTTATGCATGTGATGTGTCATGTTTTATCATGCTAATGCTTGCAAAGCTCTTGAGACCCTTGGGAATAAAAAGGATTTAGGCATCAAGTGGTTGTACACAATGCATGTATGTGTTTGCTGAGCGGGGAATGGACTTAAGCTTACCTTTAAGGGAATTTTAGGCTTAAATGCATCCTGAAGACACCCCAGTTTGTTGGTTTTATGCAGTTCTGCTATGACAACCCCTTATGGAGTATTATTCACTGCATTATTCAAGACAAAACTTAGGGGACACCCCCCCCCCATTTGTAGAGTAATACAGGGTGGTATTTTCGTTCTGATTTCTGTTTCAATTCCTCCCTCCTTACACAAGCTATTACATGTGGGTTGCAAGCTGGAGGCTGCCTACCCTCCCCTCTTGCTAAAGGTATCACTGCTATTTCAGGTAGAGTTTTCCTTCCATACTCGCTTGTTTTATTCCATATCAGCAGTTGGGTTAATTTTGAAGGGTTTGATCTGCAGAAGGGTGAAAGCACACAGCCACACAGACAGGGAGATTTCTGAGTATGGCAAGACAAAGCGATCTCCTCTTTCTGTATGCCTTCCCTTGGTTTTATTGTCTGCCTCAGCCAGGCTCCTGGTTCCAGCTGCAAGTTTTTATTATTCCAAGAATAATCGTTTGGCTAACAGAGACCTCTCCCTGCAGACAGAGGGAAGGAACAACCCAAATTAATATTGCAGATGGAGGTTTGCTTGGAACTGTTCACAATACCAAAGAGAAAGAAAAGGGTTTTTAAAAGAAACACCTACTTTTTTTTCCCCGGTTGGCCTTTCTGTCTTTCTCTCTCTCTCTTTCTTTCTCTCTCTCCTACCACCGCCTTTGCCCTTTGAAAAAAAAAAAGAAACCTAAGTGCAGAACTATATAACTGAAAGAGAAGCAGCATAAGGACAGACCATCAGGTCCCCTAGAAAAGGCAGATTCAAATCCAGTGGCTTCTAGCGTACTGGGGTCAGGTCCTCTGGAAGAAATGGAAAAGATACATAAAGGAGGCACCTACAGCCTCCAATTACCATGATTTGTTATGAGCCCTGAAATGGCTGATTGGCTCCTCAGTTCTTGAGCTGAAGCATCAGAATAGAGGGTCTGAAAATGGTCCTTTTCCCCAGTTTCTCACCCATCAGATGGGAGTCATCACCAACACAGCAATGGGCAGAGGAGATACAAAGGGCAGCAGTTACTATGGCAGTCAGGCAATATAGAAAATGAGAATGTCCTGAATATGGAAAGATTACTTGGTCTTGTTTGTCTTTCTCCAAATATCTGATTTTGCTGACCAGATTAATTCTCTTCTCTGTGCAAGGTTAGCATTAATTTGGAGCAGCAGTGCTTCCCTCCACGATGCACAGCCAGACTTCTGTCATTGTACTAGGGAGCAGAATACATTTCCAAAGCACAATGCTAGTCTATCCCAAATAGGCTACTCAGCCTGCAAAAACACCCAAAACTTCGCTTTTCTGAGAGCAGTTTATAGTGCTGTGGTCAGTCCTGAGTTATTGTAGCTAATATGAACTCTACACTTAACCACAGTTATCCTAGTTGGATCCTGGAGCCTCCACAGGGCATCCAGATGTATTCCTAAGCTCCACACACTTCACTTTTCCATAGTCACAGCTGAATGACTCAGTGCTGCGCAGCCGTTTTCATTTCCAAAGTGTTTTGCAAACACAAGCTGACTAAGCCTTGCCAGACCCCATTCTTTGCCAATTGGATTGAAGGGGCCTCTGAGGAGAATGGCTGCAGCTCAGCCCAGAGGTGTAATTTCATTTTCAATTGTATAAGCATTTGGGGGGAGGCTGAGAGATGAGGAAAGTTGTTGTTCAGTTGCTGCTGAGATTTTATGCCTATTTCATTGCCGTATCTCCCTATTTGAAAATGCAACAGCATTCCAGGTACTGTTAACAAGCTCCCCTCAAAATATGGGAACTTCTTGGCCTTGGAAGAAGACAATAAAGATGATATTTAATGCCTCTTCTATGTTAAAGTCTATGACTGTAAGAAAGATGATATCCTGTTTCTAAATTTGTAAACCATCTTTCTCATTCCACCTCTACTCCTAAGGCTGGGGGAAATCAGAGCAGGGACTGTGGTTTCTGCAGATCAGCAATCCTGGCTGCAATATGTCCAAACAAAAAGCAAGTTCTGGTCTCTCAGACTGTTCATGCCATAGCCTTCTCCTATCATATTATACCACCTGGAGTCCCTTCTCGTGCTGCACTAGTGGTAGCAGCACATAGACAGATGGATGTCCTGGAAATAGCATAACATGGAGAGAGCATCTCCATTATGTGCCTTCACAGATATTTTATAGAATCACAGAACTGTGTGGGTTGGAAGGGACCTTAAAGATCATCTAGTTCCAACCCTCATGCCACAGGCTGTGACATCTTCTGCTAGACTAGAACCCCATCCAACTTGGCCTGGCCTTGAACACTTCCAGAGATGGAGCAGCCACAGCTTCTCCCAGTGAATCATTTCTTTCTAATATCTAATCTAAATCTGCCCTCTGTCAGTTTGAAGCCATTCCTCCTTGTCCTGTAACTCCATGTCCTCATCAAAAGTCCCTCTCCAGCTTTGTCGTAGCCCCTTTAGGCACGGAAAGGAGCTCTAAGGTCTTCCTGGAGGCTTCTCTTCTCCAGGCTGAACAACTAGTGCAAATGAAAACATCAACAGCCTTTTGAGGTGGTATAGGGTGTCTGACACTTCTGTGTGGTGCCGGATGGCACAACACAAGACCTGTTCATTCCTGTGCCCTAAAGGACAGGCAGCTATAGGACAGCAGAAAAGCCTAGCCAGCATCTCACGTAGCACTTAGACAGCAACTGCATTTCTGTTCACTGCTGTGGGAGTTCAGATGTATAGCTCACATGCAGACACCCGATACAGACACCTAAGTGTGGGTACCTTAATTTCAAATTCAATCCTTTTATATCCTTTTTGTTCAATGTGTTTTCTACCTCAGAATATTTTTATAAACACGTTATCACATATCCTGAAAATTAGAGGAAGATAGGTTGCTCCTATGCCAGGATACAGACTCTTTACATCTCCATATTTGGGTGATGGAGGGCAATGACCCAAAAATGTCATACCAAATATTACTGAATAAAATCTAATGAGTTTGTTTAAGTAAAAAAAAAAAATAGAAAAAAGAAAAAAAAACCAAACCAACAAAAAAAAAAAGTTGTATCTTCTGCTAAAGAAATTCACTTCAACACGTCTGAGTAGTCCATGCAGGTAGAGGAAAAATCAGATTTTAAGTCAAAGCAATGCAAACTTTATTTGTGGAAAGCAAGATATGAAGGTGGCACTGATACCCATGCCAACAAGTCCTGCAAAGGATGGTGAGGTTTTCACATAAATCAGGCATAACCAGATATTATATACAGACTTTATTGCAGGAAGAGTTTTCAATTTGATCTGTTTGTTGACCCAAACACAAGGAAATAGTCACGGAGGTTGAAGAATGGCTAAGGACATCACACACCTTTTGAGATGGGCACCTGGACCTCCCTCTCACCCCAGACTAGTGAGCATCACAGCCAAGCTATACATCCGCAGCTGCCAAAGCAGACACCCTGAAAATATGGGTAATTTGGATATCATACTTATTTCTGGTTTTGTTTGCTTGTTTGGTTTTTTTTTTCCCAGATGAGTAATAGTGCCTCCATGCGCAAAAGGAGTAAGGATTTCTGTGAACAACAGGAAACTCTTGCCTGAGACAATCATCACAGGGGTATTTACTGCAACCTACAGTGATCTCTGCCTGACTGTGATTTACTGTTATGCACCAAAACAAGTCGCAGAGAAGGGAAAATATAAATTTTATCAATGTGGTGTTTGAAACCTTTTGAGGCAGTTGTGAAGGTGAAAGCTGGAAACCCAGAGGATGAAATCAGAAATAACGAGTGAAAGAATATGCTGGGCCATATGGGAGGAGCTGGACTGGTGAGAAGTTGAAGTAGTTGCTGTGGGGTGCATAGCCTTATCACTGGTGGCATTTGGGTCCCTTATGGATTTGCAAGGGGTCACCAACTGGTCACACACTAAAACAGATGGACCACATGATTATCTGCAAAAGGCACAACAGAGTCACTGCTGGGTGTGAAAGTCTATAGTGATGCTGAAGGGCAGCAGCAGTCATGAATTACTTATTGAAAAGATGACAAATGCATTAAGGCCTAAGGAGAAGATGGGTGACACTGGAGCTAAATTTGATCCAGCAAAGTTAAAAGGCAAGTCTTTGAGAGAGACAGAGGAGGTAATGCTTGGAGAGAATTTCAGGCCATTACTGTGGAACAATAAAGAAATCTCAGTAGAGACCAGATGGGAAATATTTAAGGAAGCAATAGAAAACACAGTAGGGAACTTATTGAGAGGCCTAAGCAAACAAGGGGGAGCTGGACAAACATCAAAACAAAGGCATTAGTGGAAAAATGCAAACAAAGCCAAGGATTATGGGAGAGTGGAAACAAAAGCACAAAAGAAAGCTGAGGAAAATTTCCAAAGGCAAGTAAATCTTTTCAAGGTATAGAGAAGCAGCAGGAAAACAAGGTGTGAAATGGAGATGGAAGAAGATTGGATTCAATGAGAACAATAGTGTGCCTGTGCTAGGAGCACCAAGAGGAGTTCTGACGGCTTGGGAGCAAATGTAAATAAGAGGGTGGAACCATGGAAAGTTAGTTGGTTGAACACTCTCATCACTATCCCCGGAGGAATTTAAAAGATGTGTAGATGTGGCATTTAGGGACATGGTATAGTGGTGGGCTCAGCAGTGTTGGGTTAAGGGTTATATTCAATGATCTTAGAAGTCTTTTCCAACATTAACGATTCTGTGATCTGCCTGCATACAATCATCCCAGACCAAGATCAAGAACATTGCTTATAAGACAAAAAAAGGCCATCAAGTCTGAGCCAATTAAATAGAAAGAACTATATAGCAGCAGCAGTCCCTTCCATCCTTTTAGCAGCATATGTTGCCACAGAACCATTAGAGATCACCCCACAACTGAGGAAAAGAGGAAGGTTGAAAAATAATGCACATGTTACTGCCACTAGTGAAACTGTAAATGCATACTTCCTCGTGGAAGTAATTGTGGACTGAATAAAGTAAATTGTATAGGAAGTGGGTGGTGAAATACGCTAAAGTGTGGGAAAGGGTTAGATTAAATATCTATGCTCTGACTATGAGCAAGAAAAGACTAAGGATGGTGCTTTTAAAGGTGCTTTTGAGGATTTTTATTTTGAGAGAAGCACCATAGAAAGTAAGAAAATTAGCCATTTTCCAGATAAAAGCATTGTAACTAGTTGTTCTGAGGAGCAGTAAGTGCAGGGAGGAAGTTAAGTAATGGCTTGAGTAAGAAGGCTGTTAATGTTTCCTCATCTTCCCATACAGTGTAGTAACAACCCAGGCTGTGATGAATGTCATGACAATGGCTGTTATACCATTAAGATCCTTATCTTTTGCAAATGACACCAAGCAATTAACACAAACTTCCAATAAACGCTGAAGTGACTGGTGCAGGAGTAAAGACAGCAATTGGAGAGAGAAAAATGCTGGAAGAAAATAAAAAGAATAATTTGTATTTTTCAGGCAGCATATGCGCATGCCTGAGGTTCTCCTCCAGAAGGAGTTTTTAAAGACATATTCCTTATATACTGCTGCTGTGTAGAAAATCACAGCCTCAGAGACTTAGGTGTCTTCACGGAGATGTATCAGTCTGAGATACCTACAGCATTGGCCTGGGCAACAGGATCACTACTGGCAATTTTGTGCTACAGCCTCTAGGAGTGACCTGTGTTACTGAATGGGACTGAACAGAGGGAGGAGACTGAACCCTAGCACATACAGAAACCCAGAGAAGTAACTCTCTGCTTCACCTGCTCTTTGGAACTGACTTTCCTGTATTGTCTACAACAGCAATATGAACATTTTTCCAAGCACTCAAGAAAATCCACCTGAATGAGCTTAAAAAACAATTTTTAATGCATCATTCTGATTGGACCTCATCTGTGTGAATTCTTAGGAAATAATCCGTATTCATACCCTCCTAGGAACTGCAGCATGAAGGCTCTAATTATCACTTCACAAAATTTGCCAAGTGCCAGTATAATTATTTTCTCTCATTATTGACACCAGGAAATGACAGATGGGTGGTAACACCCCCCTAGCTGTCCCAGCCATGGGTTACCCACACCAGGAGGAAGAATGGCACAGAACCTTTTGCCACCAGATGTGGGAGCTGCCTCCTGTGATAGCACTGGCTATCTCCATCTAAAATGAGAAAAGAAACATTTATTTAAAATAAGGGGGTGATTGGAAAATGGACCTCTCTCCTACTGAGACAGTCTCACCACATAAGTCAGAGCTTCTCCTTGTTCCTAAGAAACCTGTCTGTTCAGTCTGTTTTTCTATGAAATTAGATTTTTGCATCACTTTTCCTCTCTGCCTTCTCTTCCCCTTGTTGCCCTTGTTGGGCAACAGAGGGGCCCAAGGGTAATTACGTTTCCTTGGGCTTGGAAAAGAGAGGCTTCCTCTAGGAAACTCTGGTCTCAGCAAGCCACTCATTCATCCAAATAATGCATAAAAACATCAACAATTTGGACAATAGAGTCCAGTAGCCTCATCAAAACACTCAGTAGGAGGAGGTTATAGGCAGAGCCAGCAGAAAAACATTGTATTATTCAGGGGAAAAGATAAGCTGCCAAGAGACCCAGCTCTGTTGGCAATACAGCCTCATCACAGCTGGCACAGACAAACAGGTGTTTTTACCTTAGCAGTAATAATATGCACAAGGCTCACCAGCCCAGCAAAGTGACACTTCAGGTGTTTATATGTCAAGCACAGTGCTGATTCCTGGAAACGTGTCTCCCAGTAAAATAGAGCAGTCTTATTTTCCTTGACTTTTTATCTTGGGATAGCTCAGGCACTTTCGCTACTCCCTTAAGGGAAATGCAGCTTTTCCCTGCCATAGAGTCTACTCTTTGCCATGCAGCTCCCTGGCACACTGTGAGTCATCAGTATGCTTCAGAGGAAACCACGGGGCTTAGGGTTTGGAATTTGGGATTTGAGATTTGAGTGGGAAGCAATTTCCTGGGGATCTTTGCTGCAGGGAGGAGGGCAGAGTAAGAGTAAAAGTAAGTGAAGGACAGAGATGAAACCCACCAAATAGGTATGGTTTTTCCCACAGATATGAAATATGATCATCCTCAAAGAATTGGCAAAAGCTTCTGGCCATTACATCTATGCCTTGTTACCACTATCTCACAACTTGAGGCAGAAAACATCACATTTCCAGCTATAAAACATTTCTGCCCCATCATATCCAGTTGTTCATGTTCCAGAGTCAGCTTTCAACTTAACTCTTTTCCTTTCCCAATGTTTACATCCCCATGCATTTAGGTAGAGTAACTGTATCTTTGTTCAGCTTCTGTTTGTCAAGTACAGCAAGACTCACACCTTCAACCTACATGTTTATTTCTTGATGGGAGTGGATGAATAAAAGGAAAGCAACACACTGAACTCAGTGCTCAGAAGGGAAAACAGGAGGACCATCATTTGCTGCACTATGAAACGAGCTTCTTATTGCTGGACTTCTTCAGGTCACCCTGACCAAGGTTGGTGTTGTCAGATTGTTGTCAGGGGCATCCCTTTCCCTCTCTGTGTCCTCTTCCCATCCAAAGATGTGTGCCTGTTCCTGCTCTTCACAGAAGGCACCGTCACTTATTAATCCAGCTATTATCTCAATGGAGGCTTCTGGCACTCTTATCTCTTGCAGCAGAAATGAAGTCTATTTGTTGATGAGGACTGCGAGGGTGGATCCTTCTGTTATGAAGACCAGCTTCTGACTTTACCATTAAATCTTGAGCTTTCCCTGAAGCGAAGTCTTTTTAATATCATAGAATTATAGAATTGTTTGGTTTGGAAGGCACCTTACACTTCATCTTGTTCCAAACCGCCTTCCATGGGCAGGGACACCTTCCACTACACCAGGTTGCTCCAATCCCCACCCAGCTTGGCCTTGAACACTTTCCACACCTTCTCTGGACAGCCTGTGTCAGTGCTTCACCACCCTCACAGCAAAGAATTTCTTTCTAATATCTAATCTAAACCACCCTCTTTCAATCTAAAGATGATGTAAATCTTCTAAACATTGCTGACAACTGTCTGCTTGTTTCATTATGACTTCATCCTTGGGTTCACAAGGTTTCTGGTATTGATGAGTAAACATTTTGGAGCATGAACAAACAGCCAATGGATCAATGTTTGCTGGTGCAAACTTGCTGAGATGAAACATTGGCTTCATTTGTTAAACTGTAATGATTGACCTGCCTGGTAGAGCCAAGAGTGCAATAACTCCCATTTCTCCAGGCAAATTTAGCCATTGGGTAATTACACTTCAAGCTCAATGAACATTGTTTCTTTCCAAACATTTTCTTGCCATTCAGTTAAAAGTAAATGTAATTAAGCCTCAGAGGAACATATCACAGACTTAAGGCCTGTGGGTTGAATGACAGCTTCCAACAGCAGCTTCCTGCATGGCAATGCCAACCCATGAAGTCACCATACATACTTTGGGGAACTGGGAGATGAAAGAAGACTACAGCCTAAACAGAGGATCTATTAAAACAGGAAAAGATTCGTATGTTATCTTGTCTGTGATACATACCATGCTCGGTTACCATAGCAATGGACATTATAGGTGGCTTCAGGGGAGGGAAAGAGTGATTAGCAGACAGATAAGGGAGAAGACTGTGCTGTACCCTCTGTAGTCAGAGTATTTTCATTAAGATTGCAAGAAACAGGATCTAGATATTAGACAGTAGGTGTTTGCATTCTTGTCCTAATCTAACTTTAAAAGTATGAGCAACAAGGGCATCCCTTGCTTCCCTCAGCAGGCTATTCCACCAGACAGAAGATTTTCACAGTATCTGGCCTGCTGTTGTCTTTATTTCCCACTATATAGTGTTTAATCTTATCAATTGACAAGTAGAAGCATGCCAGATCAATATTTTCTTTTGAAATTTGGCTGTTCAAAGGCTAACTTCATTGAGTAATGATTTTGTGCTTTGGGCTAAAAACTTGCTTCGAAGGCTTCAGTGCACAGGCGAATTTTACCTTTCAAATTAAAAGAAAAAGAATTGCATAATCATTTTAGCTTACACTGAGAAAAGTAGAAGAATAGAAAAATGCTGCCTTTTATTGGGACTGGAGTTATTTTGGTCTCTTAGCCTTGTTCATGAACAAAATGATGCCCATGTGGTCTTTTGCCTAGTAATTAAGCATCAACATTTTTAAGCATGTTGGCCAGTATCACCCTATTTTCAGAAAAAGGTCTTTGCTATTCTGTGGGGGTAGGAAGCTCCCACAAGTTTCTTTAATATCATCAACCAAGGAAAGGAGAATTCGAGGCAAATTAAAGGAGAATTAAATGCAAATTAATCTATCTTATGGGAAGGCAATTCCTTACTCATCCTATAAGCCAGCAGCCAACTGATCAGTCAGCAAGTACCTACTGGTCCACCAGCCAGTACACAGGGCCCTACCAGGAATGCTGTAGGTTGCCCTTTCCTGACCAAAATGATAGGGGACACTCAGAGGAAGTGGGAGAACTGCAGGATACAAACATTCATCAAACTAGGAAAACAGCTTTCATCGCTTGTGGAGTAAGAAAAGTATGTCAACAAATTTCTCCAGCAACAGCATTTAAAAAAAAAAATCTAAATATTGCATATTTCCTTTTTTTCCTCAACACATATTGCTGCAGGGCTTGTTTCAGCAACGTACTTGTACTCACTTACCCACTTGTACCCATCTAAAATAGGCCACAGGTGTTTAGTGAAGCCTCGGTCCTCTACAGATGTGACATCAAGGGAGCTTTAGCAAATTCAAAATATTATATGAGTTTAAGAGCCTTCTGTGATGAAAGCTGGATTTTAGAGTTTTGAAGCAAAGAACTCCAAAGGTCCCTTCCAGCCTAAATTACTCTTTGAGTTTGGATCTTAAGATGTCTCTGTCATCTGCATGCACACTACACAGCTTTTAGCTTATTCCTCCTTTGTTCTCATCTTGACAATATAAATTAGCCTTACTTTCCAGACTGTCCTCCTAGAGAATTTTCAAGTCTCTGTTTTTCTGGATAGAGGTCTCAACCCACACTTCACTATCATTTTTGGGCATGAGATGACTGAAGTATCTTACAGCACCAAGTAGTGTGCGGATTCCCTGAATGCACCACTCAGGCTCCTTCAGTATGGATTGACAGGGTAAATGTGAGCCACACAATCTGGCTTTGATTTCAAAGATTTCCACCTTCTCAAAGGGATTCTGATTCTATCCAGTTTACATGGGAAATAGAGATGAAGAAACATCTGAGGATTTAGAATCCAAAGACATGGAACTGAGTGGAAAACCCAAAAGGGTGTTAGAAAGATGCAAACAAACACCCCTTCAAGCTACAGATTGATTTCTTGATACCAAGGTGAAGCTGTTCTGAAAAACTGAGAAGAAAAACAAAAATAAAAATACCTTTTCTTTACTTCCTTCCTTGTGTGATCTTGTGAACCTTGGTGACTCCATGTAGCATTCAACACAGGTGGGGATGTGACCTTTCATTAACAAAATGAACTCAATCTACAAATACCATTGCAGAAATGGGTCTTGAAAGCATGACAGGGTTTTCCCTCTTGTTGGCCAGGTCCTAACCATGAATGACAGCAGAAAGAGCTCAGGACGCATTGATTTCAACCAAGTAATCCTAAATATTTATTAACTCCAGAGCTAAGTATTGACTGATGTCAAAGTGAAGTCAATATCTTCAATGAGAGTCTTAACATACATAAAAAAGAAACAAAAAGTCCAGTGAGCAGCTTGCTGGGAAACAACCACCCACTTCCAGGAACAGCTAACACAAGCAGATGGACAAAAGCCCACACTTCCCTTGGGTGGGCTACTTAGGCTCCCATGATACCTAAAAAGTAGATGCTTGGCCCTAGTGTGGGAATAAAACTATCATTAAGTGCCCAGGCCTCTTCCAGTGTTCATGGAGAGAGAAACCTAGCACAAAGCCACATAGTGATAGGACAAAATGGAATGATTTTAAACTGAAAGTAGATTTAGATTAGATATTAGGAAGAAATTCTTTACTGTAGTAAAGCACTGGCACAGGTTGCCCAGACAAGCTGTGGCTGCCCCATGCCTGGATGTGTTCAACGTCAGATTGGATGGGGCTCTGAGCAACCAGGTCTAGTGAAAAGTGTCCCTGCCCATAGCAGGGGGATTGGAACAGGATGATCTTTAATGTCCTTTCCAACCCAACCCAAAACACTCTGTGATTCCATGATTCAGTGGACTTGAATAAGACCCCTGTGTTCTCCCTCAGTGAATGGCATCTAGGCAACCCCATAGGAGACTCAGTGCTCCTGCATGATACTCCGTGACTCAGGCTACAGAACAGTAAGCAGAGAGGGCTGTCCTGCCTTTCTGATGCTGAATTTTAGTCAAAATGCAGAAAAAAAGTATCCTCAGCCCAAGGGAGATGAAATCCATAGATCCCACTAGTCAAAACAATATCAAATGCACCAGGCTGTGGAGCAATTGGAGTGAGGGGAAAGCAGGGGCAGGGGATAAACAGTGAGGAAGAGGATCTCCTCTGTCTGTATTGCTCAAGCTGGATCACCAGGCACTAAGTGGAGCAAAATTCATGTGGCCAGGCAGGAAGAACAAGTAAGAGGAACCTCTACCCTTGCTGACAGCCATGGGGCTTCCACCAGGAGAAGCTGGCTTCTGCCTCCTTTCCCAAATATTCTTTGCATATTTTTCCTGCTGGCTCCCAGTCAGTAAAGATACAATCAACGTGTTGAGCAAAGCAATGACACAATCTTCCATACCAGTCCATTGGTCAATACAGAACAAGTGAGTTGTCTGCAGTCAGTTACTGTCAGGTGGGCTCCCATCCATAAGACATGGTCCAGTGACAAAGGGTGAGGATGAACCTACAGAACAATCTGTATTTTTGACAAAGGCTGTACACAGTAGAGTGCTCCTCTGAATAAAACAAAAACCACAGACACAGGTGCTTTTTTGTTTAAGTCTTACGTGTTACAGGAGTTCAAAAAAATCTCTACTTCTAGTTCTGAGTTACTACAGGACTCCCACAAGGATGGGAAACATTCCCAGAGCAAACAGGTAGACCTACCTTTTTCATATTTTCCCAGTGGGACCTGGTGATAGTTGTTTGCTACTATTGTCATCAACATTCTTTTTAACTTCTTGGAATAACTAAACCCTTCCATAAGTAATCATCCTGGCTGATGCTGTGAGTTCTTCCTTTTGAGAAACTGCAAGAAATGCAATCAAGCTTGGACAACTTCCCAAGCCATCTACTGTATCTCAGCCACAAAGGAGAGAGTTTATGAGCAATTCCTTGCACAGCAGAAAGGGAGGGCTCCTTCGTCTGCAGGATTATTCTCATGTGGGGGAGAAGAGAAGAATTAGGGATTGCAAGGCACTGATCTGGCTTTGTGGCTTTTTCCAACAGTTTGGTGCATGAGTAACCTCCATTCCTGGGCTTGCATAATAAGAGGAAGGGAAATGAGATCTCAGGGAGGGACTCAAAGATCATCAGGCAAAAATCCAACACTAGCTCTTCTTACTAATCCATTTTATGTCATCCTCATTCACACCTCAGCTTCTTTTGCCTGACATGTCTATTAGGATTTATTCAGGAGAAACTCAGAGTGACTCAGATAACTTTCCTTTGGCTTAAGAGTTGTCTGGATTTTAACAAGTCAAACCAGGCATGATGCTATCAGATGTTGAGAAACACAGAACTGAGCTGGTGTCTTCTGGGAACAGAAGACATGACGAAGGCTCAGCATGGCCCTGGAAGAACCTAACTGGGGGAAGATGTCTTACAGTTCCCAGACCTATTTGAAGAGATAAAATTGAAGTTCCATTTCATCTTTCACACTCCTCTGGTGTCCCAGGCAGGGAACTGTCTGAGACAGGTGGGGAAATTTGTCCAAATACAGGATGGCTAGTTTTGCATGTAAAGATTCAGCCCATGGGACACATAGCTCTGCAAAAACCCTGTTTTACCTTTACAAATATGTGCTCCAATGTGGCAAAGAAATAGAAATAGTGATGGTGGGAAACATGACCTTAAAACTAAATGTCCTCTAAAAATTACCTCGGTATTATCATGATAGCTAACTGTTTGATCTGCTGGAGGGTGCTGGAGGGTGCTAGAGGGCTATGAAGATTCTCAGAAGGCTGGAGCACTTCTGCTATTAAGACAGGATGAGGATGTCGTGGTTGTTCAACCTGGAGAAGAGAAGGATCTGGAGAGACCTTAGAGCACCTTCCAGTACCTAAAGAGGCTATAAGAGAGCTGGAGAGGAACTTTTGACATGGACATGGAGTGATAGGACAAGGGTGAATGGCTTCAAACTGTCTGACAGGGGGAGGTTTAGATTAGAAGTTAGGAAGAAATTCTTTATTGTAATGGTGGTGAGACACTGGTACAGTTGTTGTTGTTTGAAGTACCTAAGAATCAGATGAATGCATAACTAATTTTTTGTTAGCATCACACCAGGGCTAATCCCTATCCACAGGTCACCCAGAATTGTCAGACCTCTCCCTGTCATGATTTTGGCCAACTCCCTCGAACTGGGGAACTTCTATTAAAATCTTTCTTAGCATTAGACGTTCAAGCCAGAACATCTCTCAGCTGATTATTTTTTACCTGACCAACAAAATATCTGAGTACACAATTGTCCCATCTAACAGAAAATATTGCTTGTTTATTTTAGGCTGCAAATAAAGAAAACAAAATTTACAGATCTTTCTTTAGCAAAATTCAGAGGTATTAAGCCAGATTCATGTTTTCCTGTTCTTCCTTTCAAATCACCAGTCCTGGCAGTGCTGACTACTGGACTTATATATATATACATACATACATACATACATATATATAGGGAGAGAGAGAGATACATAAATATAGATAGGCATATATATACATATATACACTGGACTTCTTAACATATACGTATATATTAACTGGATCTCAGTCACAGGATTTAATTCCCAATTTGTCCAGCTTTGAACTGGCATTTTGCTTTACTGAGACCAACTTTGACATGGCAAAGGCCTAACATGAGGCATGGAAAAAATGAACAAAATGGAAAACTAAACAAAAGCTTCCAGCTTAACAACTTCCCCTACCCAGAGCTATAAACTGTAAACAGTGTAAAGACCCGGCTGAATGGACTCTTGCAGGAGACTGTTCATGTCTGGAGATACCACCGTGGTGTTTACATAGAAAATCACAACCCAGATTAAGGGGTTTTCCCATGGTTTTCCCCAAAAAGCATTTGGGTCATCTGAGTCCTGAGCAGAGATTTCCTCTCTCTGGCTCCTTGGGTCTGCCCCTTGGTAGAGCTCTTGAGGTATGATGATGATTCCTGAAAGGCAGCTCATAAGACATGGGCACAGAGAGACTACATAATGCAGATAAGCCACACTTTTATGTGGAAATTCAGAGGGTGGAGAGGAGTAACTGTGACATCTTCCTCAGACCCCCAGTATCTCCTGCCTCGAGCCTCAGTCCCTCTGATCAGAGCTGGAGTCGCTGGGAGGGGTGGGAGTTGCCCAGCAAATCTTCATGGAGTGGCATACTTGGAGAAAGCAGCTGAGCAGAGCCAAAAAAACCCCTTTTTACCAATTTTTCATCACTAAGAGATGCTAAACACAAATCTCAGTAACATACTTGCTTGAGGGTCATGGTCTGAGCAAACTCTGATGTGAGTATGGAGCATGTGGGTATTTCAGTGCTACTAAAAGTAAACTTCTTAAGAAACAAGCAACCACACAGCTTGGGACCTGGTAAAGGCCACGAATACACAAGGGGTGCAATTCGAGAAGCTGCAGCCAGCCACAGGGTATGTCCTCTGTGATTGTGGTCTTTTGCAATCCCCTTTGCCTTTTCCAATGTCACAGCAGCATGACACTAGGTAGACTTCTGATTCTCTTTCCAGTATCAAAATCATGACTCAAGCCACCACCAGGCCATTACATGTAATAGTCAAGAAATTCTGGTGAAGGGCTGCTATTTCAAAGCCCCAGGGAGCTCATCCTCCAGTGATGGAGTTCAGACTCTCTGTTCCCAAAAGTGTGGATTAATATCTCTTTGATGGGGGGGGTGTTATTCTATTCCAGGGGTTGCAGCATACAGTTTATAAGCCCCAGTTTCCTGCCTGCTGGCATAGCTCAAACTTTGGTGCTGCCTCATCCTTCTGTGCACCCTGGGGTGCCAGAGCTGACCTTGGCGCTAAAAGCCTGGAAAACTGGGTTCAGGCAGTGTTCAGGAATAGGACTCACTCCTGCAAATACAGCCCTGCAGAGGTCAGGGCTGGAAACAAGGTTGTGCTTCGATGTTACCTCTGGAGTAAGTAAGCTTTCTTTTTGTAAGAAAGCAAAGGGACAACAAGGAATTTTGTCCAGAGGGGATGCAGAGGGAGTGTGTCTGTGTATGTGTGTGCAAAGCCGACTTGACACCTCCCCCCTCCTTTCCCCCATAAGGGGGGTCTGCCAGTTCAGGAGTGGCACAGCCTAGCGCAAGTCCTGCCTCCTTCCTCCTCCTCCTCCTCCTCCTTCTCCTCCTTCTCCTCCTCCCAGATGTTCCCTTGTGTGCAGCCATCTGTTGAGCTCCCTCCTCCCTCCTCCTGCGGGGAAGGGGGCAGTCATCTTGCCCAGCCAGCTGCACGCCTTGGAAGAGGAGGAGAAGGGAGAAGGAGGAGGGAAGAAGGGGACAGCTGGCCCCAAGCCTTGCTGCTGCCGGCTCCCGGCGGCGCCCGCTCCCCGCCGTGGGAACCGGCGCTGCGCGCCCGCCCCGCCGTGGAAACCGGACCGGCGGTGGAACCGACCCCGGCCCCGGTGAGTCCCTCCTTGTGCCCCCATCCCATCCCTGGCCCCCATCGCTCCTTGCCCGCTCCATCCTCACCCTGCCCCTCGCGTGCCCTCTCGTCGCCCCCCCCCCCCCAGCCACCCCCCCTTTCCCCGGGTGTGCAGAACCATGGGGGGCTCATTTTTGGGGAGGGGGCGAGCTATCTGTATCGAAATGGGCTGAGTCCTCCCTATCACCTCCCCGGGGATGCGCAGGGCCAGCCCCGGGGGTGCCTGCTGGGAAGCCCTCCACATCCTCAGAGTGCGGAAACTTTTTTGGTGTGATGAATTATTCCTCGCGTGGGGGCTCAGCGACCGGGGTAGCAGGGTAGGGGGCAGGACAGAAGTCTCGGGTGGAGATAAACTACTTTTTCTCCACCTCTGGTTTTTCCAAAGGGGAATTTTGAGATGCAAGGGGTGCGTAGGAGCCCCCAGCCCGCATGAAGCTTCTCCAGCTGGAATCTCTTCTCCTCTTCTTCTTCCAGTGGAATGGTGGTTTGTAGAGTGCTCGGGATTGCCACGGCTGCAGAGTAATCCGAGCAGCAGCTGGAGGCTCCGCACCGCCTCCCATGCTCGGCTTCGGGGCTTTGATTTCACACAGAGCTCCCTGCCTCCCTTTTTCTCCCTCCCCCTCTTTTCCCGGCCCTCCACTCCCCTCTCAGGGGCTTTTTGTTGGGGTTCTGGTGCTGGGAGGCTCTCAGGGTTTTGCAGCTTACTCAAGGTAAGGGGAGAAAAGAGAAGGGAAGGGAGGGAAAGCATAGAGGGGTCGGCTGGATAGGGTGAAGAAGCTGGAAGGTGCAGAGGGGGGTGTCTTTTCTCCCCGGATTGCATTGATAAAGGCACGGCAAAGCTCCCTGCTTGGGAATTTCCCCTCTATAAGTGGATTAAGCTGGAGGGGAAGGTGTGTTTGGGGAGGGAGGAGAGGAAGCAGACCAGGATTTATTCTTTCTGTCATTGAAAAAAAAAAAAAGGAAGAAAGGAAGAAAGAAAGAAAGAGGGAAGCTGCTGGTTGTGACTTCTGCAACAGAAGGTCAGAAAGCCCGGGGTTCCCCTCATAGCGCACACACCCTGTAAACTTTTAAGCAGCTCCATGGAAACTTGTTATTAGTGCTGCAGTCATTAAAAGGCGCAGCCCACGGCAGATTTATTAGCTCAGTAAACCACAACACGTGCCAAGCTCTCTGGAAACAAAAGGGTCTGTCAGCTTTAGTCCTCCTGCTTCGTATTTGAGAAGGCTGGGAGGAGAGTGGTGAGGATGGAGCTGGTGGTGAGGACAAAGTTGGTGGCTTGTGTCGTGGGGAAGTGGCATTGCCTCCGTTAACCGACGCTCTCCACCACGGCTAGCGAGTGTAATTTGGTGGCAGCGAAGACATTGGAGCACGGCGAGCCCTGCCGAGCTCACGCTGTTCATCGCGGCAGCGGGACGAACAGCCCCCAGTCTCTCAAATGGAAAGCTTTCCCGGTGTGCCTGCCATGATAAATCAGCTGCCGTGAGCCTGAATAACAGCATTCACTGAAGTTACAGTAGGAAACTTGTCTGGGCGGACACTGTGCCATTGCTCTGCAGAGAGCAGCCGGTGCCGATGGCTGGCGTTGCGCTGAAATATCGCATTGATCGCCGCTCCAAGGGTCAGCTGGCAGCACCGGCTTACTGCAGCGGTAAGGAGCGGAGCGAATACCGGGAGAAGAGGTGCTGGGGAAAGGCAGAGTTAGATCAGTGTCTCGCCGGTCTCTACAGGAATAAGAAGCACGCGGGACGTGTTAGATGCTGGAAGGACCAGAGGCAGGCTGGCATGTCCCTGGGAGGATTTGCAGGCCAAACTTGGCTGGCTGCTTGCTGTCAGCAGCCAGGCGCTCACAGGCAAACTGGGTCGGTGTCTGCCATCGCCCTGGTGCAGGGCAGGGATCATGTCCTATCATGACCCACGGGAGCCAGTCCCTGTCCCAGAGAAGATGTGGGCGGTGCTTGCTCCCGTGTGGGTTATAAATGGCCCAACAAGGACCTGCCACCTCCCATCTCTGGAGCGGGTGCGCGGGGTGAGTGATGCTTGACACCGGGGTAGGCAGGAGGTTGGGCGGCAGCACTGGGACAGATTTTCCCTTGCGGCATCCTGGAGCAGGGGAGACGTTGCTGTTTTCTGAACGAATTTGAACAGCTGCTGTCAGAGGCATTGGGGACCAATGACAAAATATGTGAATGATGACAGGCATCCCCGGGGACGTTAAGTTCCGATGACAAGTTGGACTGGCAGGAAAGGCTGTAGGGCTGGGTTGAGGTTCTCCTGCATCCCTATTCTTTAAAACTGAGTTCAAGAAATTAACCACCATTGAATGGGCGGGAGAAAATTGGGACAAAAGAGCTGTAAAACAAAAAACCATTCAAAAGTTTTTTGGCTTTTTTTTTAATAGGAAAAACATTCTGTGCTTCCCCAGCCCCACAGTGAGCAGCCGTGTGTGCCATCCCAGTGCTAGACAGAGCTGGGAGAAAAAAGGTGAGCCACCATCTCGCAGAGATTTAGAGTTTTCCCTCCATCCCTAACTGCTTTTTTTTATCCTCTTTCAGTCTCTCCTCCTTCCTCCTCCTCCTTCTTCTCCTCTCTTGTTAGCTGGCTGATAGGGAGAAGCAGAGGCTGAAGGGTGGGATAAGACAAGGCATCCTTGTCCGGCAGCCCTCCTGACCCCTGGCACCCCCAGGCTCTGCACGGTAGCTGCAGTATTGGCTGCCTTGGCAGGCTATCAAAAGAAACTTCCGAACACCGAGATGTTGAGGGCTGGGAAGAGATAAAGGCTGGCTTGAGCAAGCCATTTCTTGTCTTAAAACTTGGCACCTGAATGTATCGAGGCAAATGTATGAACGGCACAGCCATTCATTAGAGAAAAACCTTGAGATTTTTTTACTGCAATTTTTTTTTTAATTTCCTGGGAGTTTTCATTGTATGTATGGTGTGCGTTAGGGGAGAAGGAAATATGTGCTCTGGGAATTTCCTCAGCCTCTCTGCTCTGGGGAGCAAATGCTGCAAGAGATTAAACCAACCTGGCTGCCTTAGCATGGCACATTCCTGAGTTGCATAAAGCAGGCTGGAAATCTGTATGTCAGAGTAGTGGCAAACTGGAAAAAAGCACTTTATCTTCACTTCGTAGCTGACAGAGGGCCATGTGCTGTAATGTCTGTGTGCCAGTACCTGTGGGATTTCTTTTCCTTCCACTTTCTCCCGTCCTGCTTCTTTTTTGCAGTCTGTGTCTCTGTGATGTTGACTCCTTTTCCCTGATTCTTGCCAGCAACTCAAACCCTGGAGTGGGGAGAGAAATCACAGAATGGTTTGGGTTGGACCTTAAAGATCATCCAGTTCCAACCCTGCTGCCATGGGCAGAGACATCTTCCACTAGATCAGCTTGTTTAGAGCCCCATCCAAACCTGGCCAACACTTTCAGGGATGGGGACTAATTCTACTGAATTTTGGTGGGTTTTTTTTTACTTTGAATAAGATCATCCTCATCAGAAAAAATTAAGATTTAAAGGCAAACTTGTGTTGTGACAGACAGGTCAAGCTAGATGTGATTCCTCAACCCCATAATGTCTGAAGTGACACATGTGTGTAGGGCTTGTGTGACTAGTCTCCAAGTGGGACAGGAGACATCTCTGACCTCAAAATTGACCATTTTCCTCCCATCCTTGAGAATGAGATGTCTGTAGGAGGGGGCGTGGTGAGGCCAAGTTTCACAGAGCAGGATGGATGAGATCCTTTCTCCAAAAGCCTTTAATCCCAGTGCAAAGGTTCAGTTCATGCAGAAGGTGCAGCCCCTCTGTCTATCCAGGACTAGAGTGTTGCAACCTCTTGCAAGAGATCTCCAATTCAAAGGATTATAGGGTAACTCTGAACCTGGCCAGTCTCATAAAACGGGGGAGAGCATTGCTTTTCTGGACCATCCCCAAATGTTCCATGATGATGTCTCTGTCTCCTGTGTTCACAACATGATGCATGGTGGCCTCTCCTGGCATTGAGGGAAGGAACAGGGTGCAAGGAGTCAGCACCATGTAGCTCTTATGGGGGGCATGTATTAGAATGCTGTGATTTGGGAAGTCTTACTCTGCCTGTCTGTGAAATCAGACCAAATGAGGTTAGGAAGTGGCTTAATACACGGTTAAATGGTAAAGAAAGATGGTTGTCTGCATCCAGATGACTCACAGCATCTCTATGTTATGGCAGAGGTGCCACAGAGCAGTACCAAAAGCAAGGGCCAAAGATCAGGGCAGAATGGAGGCAGGGGAGGTGAGCAGCACAGGTGAGCAGAGGTCCCTGGAGGGGCAGGCATGCTGTTGGCTGTCACTGAGACTGCAGCCATACTTCAGAGTCCATGAACACTGATGGCCAAGTGCCAAGAGGCACTTAAATACTTCTCCACCAAAACCACTTCCCCAGATGTCCCCTTCCCTGTGCCCTAGCCTGACTGCCCATTTTGCAGAAGACAAAGCAGGGCTGGTGTCCCTAGATTGTCCAGACAAGGCAGGAGCTGGACATGGTGCACAAAGACAGCAGTAGCATTTGGCTGGACCAGGTGTGGCAGTGGCAGTGTTGGCTGGAGGTGTCTGCATAGGGTGAGACCAGACTGTTCTGACTTGTCCTCCCTTCCCAGTTAAACACAGGGATGGTACCTCCATCCCCACACAGGAACGAACACCTCTTGGTCCTGGTGCTAGTCATTCTTACGGTGTCAGGAGGGAAACTGAGGCATGCAAATGAGGACTCATGGTAGCATCAGTGGTGAGAAATGGGTCCTGCTGGGGAAATGGCTCTCCCAACCCACTTCAGATGATCTTTCTCCAAAATCCTGCACCAGCCAAGAGGGATTGGAGGATCCTGGGCCAAGGAGGGAAGGAAAAGAGCTGAGGAGATACTACACCACCACATCACTGGGGCAGTGGAACATCATCTGGGGTGGGAACCATGGAGGTGACAATGCCCTGCTGGTAAACCCTTTATTAGTTTTACCTAGATCCCCTTCCCCTTCCCAAATCCCCCCTTCCCAAATCTTGTAGGAGACCCACTAGGTGTAGCAAATGTCTCATGTGCTTTGCTGGGGTGAGGGCAGTTCCTGAAGCCCCAGCTGATGCCCTACCAAGCAGTTTCACTGGCCTTCATTGTTTGCAGCATCACGATTCAAGAATTGTTGGAGGGGGAGCAAAGAAAGGCCATGAGGGGAATGAGATGGGAGCCTCCAGCTGTGCTGTTTGCAACAATAATGGCCAGGATTGTATTTGTTATCTCCTCAGTGGAAGGTCTGCAGCTGCATGCTGAGAGCCACAGACGGCAAAGGGGCCCAGAGATTATTGGGCATGAAAAAAAAAACAACCACAAAAATAAATAAAAAGCCCACAAAGAAGCCTGGGCCAGCTGGAGCAGTGCCAAGGGGCACCCAGCCTAACTCCTGGTCTCCTCACTTTGTCCTTCCTTATTGAAGTCAGCAGCCCCGCAGGGCTGTTAGAAGGGAGGTTGGCAGCTGCTGCCTTTCAGAAAACTAAAGATGCATGGGGTCCTCTTAAAATCCTTCTGCCAGGGCGGGAGGTGTTGCCCAGCCAGGGTGAATTTGTTTTCCCTCTGCCTTCTCATGATTTTTGCTGGTGCTGATGCACCAGGACCAAGGCGCGCTGTCAGTGTTTGAACACCTGGTTTGCAGCCACCTCTAATTCAATAAACTCAATTATCTTGGAGGTCTTTTCCAACCTTGATAATTCTCTGATTCAAGGAAAAATAACTGGAAAGCCATTAGAGCTACAGGATGATGGGGCTGTGTTGAGCTATTTGCTCCTGAGGGACGCATCTCGCCATGAAAGGACAGAGACATCACCCTGGGATATATCACTTTCTCCTTGGCAGCATCCCTCCTCTCGTTTGCTTCCTTCCCCCTGCCTAGCTTAGTTTCTCCAGGGGAACCCATCTATGTCTACCCATGCAGCATGGTCCTGCAGTTCAGATCAGCCCTCTGGGGTGGTTGAAAGCAAACCAGGTCAGGGATGTGGGGGACATCCATAGACATCACACCTTTCCCTTAGTGACCAGATAGCTGCTCGTGGGTCCTTGCAACTCGCAGTTTCCTGGGGTGGAACATTGTATATGCCACCCTGGATACGTGTCTGGCATGTGGCATTTTCCAGCTGGGCACAATGACATGGCTAATCAGCTCTTTTAACAGCTAAAACCAAGTATCCATCATGGGTAGGTTTCACCTCCCTGTGCTGCACCTCTCAACATTCCTTGCTATCATATGGTGTTCATCCCAGAGTGCATTCCTCTGGAATTATATCATGTCTCTGGGAGCTGGTGTGCAAGGAAAAAGCATCATTGTAGCAGAATCCAGCACAGGAACCAGCTGGACAGTCAGGTGTGCATCACCAAGGACTGAGGCTTTAGGAGAACCTTGCTGTGATCATTTTAGCTTTCAATAATTGACTAGTTAAGAAAGAAGGAGGGTTTAATCCTGCCCAGGTTACTACTGTGATTTGGTAAAGCATGGGTACTCACAGGTTCCCTCTGTGCCTCACAGTGAGTCCTTGGGCATTGGAGATGATCAGGCAGGGGGATCTGTTTGTAGCTTCACCAGGTCTTTCTACAGTAATATGCATCAAGACTGGCATAAAATTGTGTAAACCTCTCCTTTGGCTATGAAGCACCATGTGAAGGGCTGGTCTCTTCCCGAGTTTGTGCCAAAATAATGGAGACCTCCCGTTCTGGGACATGTCACTATGATAAAAATTCTATTTGGGCTGAGTTTGAGGTGTGTTAAGAAAATATTTGTGTTCCTGGCTGAGATGAGGTCTCTGTTATACTCAGTGAGTGCCAGGATAGTGAAATCTCCTGTTCCTTGAAATGCTCACAGTTAAAAAGCAGAGGGGGGAGAACGAGAAATAGGAGTTGTTGTGGGTAAAAGAATTCAGGGTGGTCATGGCCGGGGTGATTTTAGCTCAAGTCCTGAGCTCTTATATCCATTGCAGGTACCTTTGATTGATTCTGTGCAACTCCAGGCTGCTGGGAAGCAGTGTGTGGCTGCCAATGCTCCCAGTTTGAGCGGTCCTGCAGCTGGTATAGCCAGGAGGCAATGGTGGGGCTGGGATGCTCACATCCTGTCTGCTCCCAGAAAACCCTGTGAATCCCTCCTGGTGTTACTGGGAGGTGCTACACCACTCCAACACCTGCCTTCCCCTGCCCCCAGCCGCTCAGGAGGTTTGGCAGACAATTTCCTTTCAGGAATGCCCCCTCTGGGCACAAGCACAACCTGACTTGAGGTTGGAGAGCAAAATTGCTTTCAAAAGCCGTGGGAGACTAATTTCTCCACCTGGAATAAAACTGCTGTTACCCTGAAAGCTTCCTGGGCTGAGCAGAGGAGGGAATTTTTTTGCAAACCCTGGTGCCATGGTAATTTAATTCCTAATTTGCCCATGCTGGAGGTAGCACCAGAATTTTCCCACTCAAGGCAAAATTCCTGGGAGTTGGGCTGCTGTTTGCTCACGAAATGTGGCTTTTCAAGGCATGCAGCTCTCAGGGTGGCAGAAATTCTATTTCAGCCATGAATGTAAATGAGCTGGAACTTACAGTATGGGCTGGCAGACCTGCCCGCACATGTTTCCTTTTGTCAGAGACCAAAATACACCACCCTGCACCTTGATTTCCTCCTTCAGGGATGAGGGATGCTGGAGGGGGAAGCTTGCACAAGTGGAATGAACTATTAGCTGTTTAAACACTAGGATGTTAAATTATCTGTGACCACTTGCAAAGCAGATGGGATTTGTGACATTAACAGTTGAAACAAAGATTATTTGAATAGGTCTCTCCATTTCCTTATTAAATAAAGGAATTTTTTTTACATTTAAAAAATTAGACCAGAGACTTTCAGTTGAGCAGGGGTGTCAGTCTCTTCTCCCAAGTAACAAGCAATAGGACAAGAGGAGACAGCCTCAAGTTGCACGAGGGGAGGTTTAGACTGGAAACTGGGGAGAAATTCTTTACCAAGAGGGTTGTCAAGCATTGGAATAGGCTGCCTGGGGAAGTGGTCGAGTCACCATCCCTGGAAGTCTTTAAAAGATGCATAGATGTGGCACTTGGAGACATGGTTTAGTGGTGGATTTGGCGGTGCTGGGTTAACAGTTGAATTCAATGATCTTTTCAAACCTAGGTGATTCTATATTTGAAAACAGACCCACTGTGTGGAGCTGTAGGGTTCCCTCTAGATCAATCCTACGTGTCTTCTCTGCAGCCTGCGTGGTGAGTTGAGGGGAAGTTTGGTTTTGGCTTTGGGGTTGTGAAAAGCTTCTAATGCTCAACAATTTGGCTTTGCCCTTGGTCATCTTGTCTACTCCATCCCCTGTAACTTGTACAAAAATCTTCCTAAAGGATGGAGAACACGGGTCAGATGCTCAAAAATCATTGCTGTTTTGGCTCAGTAATTTCTCTATGTCCAGAGAGGGGAAAAGTGAATGGAGATAACTAGGGTCTGGGTAAAATGAGGAATGGTGTCTTGTTTTTTCGTTCATTGCCCCTTCTGGCTGTCCACAACCCAAATTCCATGGGTTTTGGTGAGATTCAACTTATGCAAAGACAGACCTGATGCAGAGCAGTGAGGTTCTTGTTCAGATCTGGGAGCAGAATCTTGTCTCTCTTTATCCGGCTTCTCCACTCTTCACTAGTCTCTACTTGGACACTGAGCCATTGACTTCAGCTGTTTGAGTATGACCATCCAGCCAATTCCTTGTCCACTGAGTCATCCGTCACCAAATCCATGTTTCTCCAAAGAGAGTAGGATGTTGTGTGGATTAGTGTCAAATGCTTTGCACAAGTCCAGGAAAACAACATCAGTCTCTTCTCCCATCCACCAACACTGTAACAGCGTCATAGAAGGCCCTGAAATTTGTCCAGCTGGATTTGCCCTTAGTGAAGTCGTGTTGGCAGTCACCAATCACCTCCTTATTTTCCATGTGCCTTAGCAAAGTTTCCATGAGGATCTGCTCCATGATCCGTCTGGGTAAAATAATTAAAGCAGAAAGAAATTCATGGAGAAATATTTTCTTTTTCTTTCTCATTCCCTGCATTTAATTCTGATTTTTGCCACTAAGCAGGAAGATGGAGTAAAAAGTGCTCAGGCACCTGCAGGAGGATTTTTAGCTCCTGTTCAGGCCCTTGGTGTCTCTTTACATTGAGCCATAAGGGCTAAAGCCACCATCCCAGTGTCTGAGTATCCCCTCATCCCAATGCTTGTATGCACTGGTGAGGGAAACAGGGTTGCATATCCCCTTCTTTATATATTGGGTAATTGGGGATGGCTCTGCTGTCTGAGAAGCTTTGTAGTACCCAGTGATAAAACCATCAGTGTGAAGAGTGATAACTTATCTCCCAAAAGCGACTTGTGCAATATCTCCTGATGGAGGGCTCCATGAAATCAAGTGTAATTTGGAAGAGCCAAGGGACTAATTCTCATCCTGCTGTTACTGACACCTAGAATAATTCCACTGAACTCTCTCAAACCCATCTAAAATGCAGGATCAGACATAAAAAAAGATACTTCTTGGATTCCCATTATCTTTCATCTCCCTAAATCCAAGTCATAAACACTGAGTATAAAACCAGAACTGCTTGAGAAGTGTCCTCCAAAGCAGCAAACAACAAAAAGTAAGAACTGAGTCAGAAAACACCATTCCAGTTTACACCAAAGCTTCTCTCTGAGGTTTAATAATATTTATTGACGGAGTATATACAACTCTTTCCAGTGTGCATGTGGGGAACCTTTCTGCAGGAAGAGCCAGTCTGAAGCAGATAAGGGAAAAGCCTGGGTGACCTCTACTTTCAATGGATTCACCAAAAAAAAAAATAAAAAAATTAGTAACCTTGTCAGAAACAGTCTCTTTATTACAGAAGAGGGGGTGTGTCTGCAGTTAAGGGTTTAATGGTCTCTGGGTGTAGGCTGGTTTGAGCTAGTTTTGCTGTTTGCTCAAACTGGTATATGGGATCTGGAGACCCAACCACGATTTCATCTGTGGCGTCATTTGAGCTCAGCCTGGGAGAGTCCACACTGGAAAAGTGTAGCTGCTGCTAGTGCTGCACTTTAGACGGTAATTATTCTAATTTTACAGAATAATTAATGGGTGGAGAAGTGGGAGAAAGATCTCTGATGCAATTTTGTTGTCAAAGAAGCAACTCTGGAACATCCTGGTGCTCTGGAGCCACCATTCCAGCTGCCAGTTAGCCTCCCCAATATTTAAAGAGAGGATGAGCCAACTCTCTCTTCTTTTTTTTTTTTTTTTTTTCAGTCTGGAGGATTTATGGCCTCTGTCATAACCTATGTACTTGTTTCACTTTCCAGTAAAATTCCTTTTCCCTGACCCCAATTAGTGTTGGCAGCCAAGTGAGCCTGGTGAGCTTTGCTATAAAGACTTCGTTTTTTCTTTACTTGGCTGATGTAAGAGGCAGAATACAATCCCAAAATTTTCATTCTGATGAAATACTATTGCTAATACAACTCCCCTCTCCTTTGCTAGAACAACAACTCTATTTGAGATAGGTGGACTTCTGCCCTTCCTTTTTGCCTCTTTTCTTTGAAAGTTGCTCTATTTGCTGTTAATCCAGAATTAATATTGGAAAAAACCTTGGAAATTACCAGGATCTGTCCACCGTGCCTTATAGATTCATGTCATTTCTGATCTGCTCTAACTGTAGGCTGCCATGGAAAAGACAGATCCTGTTTTTCCCACTCCTGTGTCACAGCTGGTAACCCTGTGGCTGATCACCCTGATTTGTTGAAATGCTGACCCAGTAGAGGGGAAAGAGGAAGCTTAGGGGTTTTTTGCTGGATGAGTGAGCTGATCTAGTTCATCCCAGTGCACCTGGTTATTGTGTGGAACTTGGCTTTGGAAGATGCAGCCAAGAATGGGGTGGGAAGCAGTAACAAGGGAGACTGGGCATCCTATTCTGCCATGGACAAGGGATAGAGGGTATCTCCAAGAATGTGTCTGGTCTTAGGTAGGTTTCATCCCCTTCTAGAGCAATTCCTTTCCCTTTACTCCACCGTAGAGAGAACTTCGTGTTTTTGCCCTTCTTACTCATATACCTCAAGCTTCACTGGGTGATTTTGGGTCTTCAGCCCCAATTCCAGCTGTGACACTTTGCTGAGGCGCATGTTCAGGGAGGTTGAGGGGTGCAGAATGAAGAATGAGGCAACTGTGTCCCTACACCATCAAACAACAAACTTTAAAACACCTCCCCTTGTATAATTTTTTAATTATTCCTTGAATTTTGGCTATAGGGAATTCCAGCTTGGTGGTTGCCAGGGCAACTGGAGATAGCCCAAATATCTGCATTCCCAATGAGGGGGACCAGTCCTCAAGCAATGGGTTTTCATCCAGGGAGGGAGGCATTAGCTCATCTCCGTAATGAGAAAAGTCTTTAAGGGAGAGGAGAAGGAGGAAGTCAAGTGTAATGAGAAACATTAATTTCCAACAACACAAGGAACAAGGCTTTCCTCTCTTCCACCTTTCTCCACCATCAGCTAAGACCTGGGATTCCTCTGCAGTCTGGTTTTAAAATCAGATTTTAGTATTGGGGGCTTTTTGGCAAGGAAATCTCAGTGTGAGTTTTCTGTATGGGTCCTGCCACACAATGTTGCAGTGGATCAGCATAGCAGGGATAAGGTATCAGGGCATCTGCAGGCTCAAGGAGAGATGTGGGATTGGGGAGAAGGCTAGAACCCTGCTAGGAACTTGATCCAACATTGGCTCCATTAACCACCACTGGTTCCTTGAGGTTGTCTCAGAGCATTTGCCATGCAGAAAGGATGAGCAAGTTATAAAAATCAGAGCCCTGCAGCCACTATGGGCACCAGAAACATGGGGGACGATGTTGCACCCCCTGCAGCTTCTATTGAAATCAGTGGGTTCAACAAGTCCCCTAGGCCTGTTAGATGGCCAAAACTTATCACTGGGATCTCTGCACACCTCAACAGCCATAGAAATGAAGATGTCATCGCTGAACCAGCCCCAGGGTGGGCTGCTTTGTCCCAGTGACTTTCCCCTCACTATTCCAAGTGATGCTGCTGATGGTTTCTGGTCCAGGGTGTTTCCCCCAGATGAAGCTCCCCAGTGCTGCAAGAGGATAACTCCTCTTCCTTTTACGAGGGGATACCTTGGCTTCCTGCCTTTATCAACAAAGCAGCTGGTAGGCAGCAATCCAAAGGCAATTTTATGTAGTTTCAAATGCACACTGTACACAGATGAACTGTAAATGCCTGGGGCATGTTTCTTTCCCCATTTCAAAGAGAGCTATCGATTGCTCCACACAATGATAAAGCATGCCTGTACCTGACTAAGGTCTTTGTTGATTATCTGGCAATGCAGGAGTCTCTTTCTTGGATTGGAAGATGACCAGTAACTATTTCTCCTATCTTTCATCGGTGCTATTAACCAAGTGGCATGTTAGCCTGTGAATGCTTCATACTGCTCCATAAGGGAGTTTTTAACTGGTAGTAATGGATTGTATCCCATCTGCAAAGCAATTGCAGAGCCAGAAAGGGAGAATTTGTGGAAGTGCTGTGAGGAGAGAAGAGGCAATATATGCTATGCAAATACCTCAGCTGAGCTTTGTGTGCTGCATTTCAGCTGTGTAAGGTTTTATCTTTGCTGCTGGTTGGAGTGATGAATGTTGCAGTGGGAGTCACTGTATCTGCCCACTTCTGGCAATCATTTTTGAGGCTGATCAGGAAGGGAACTCCCATGTCAAAAGGGGTTTGAGCAACCACATATCGAAGCCCAGCACTGGTTTTGATTCTTGTCTCAGTTCATAGAATCATAGAACAGTTTGGTTTGGAAGGGACCATTTAAAAGCCATCCACTCCACCTCCCCCACAATATGCATGGACATCTTCAACTAGGTCAGGTTGCTCAGAGCCCCATCCAACCTGGCCTAGAATGTTTGCAGGAATGGGGCATCTATCACCCTTCTGGGCAACCAGTGCCAATTTTTTACCACACTCATCAAAAAAGATTTCTTACTCACATCTAGTCTGAGTCATCCCTGTTCTAGTTTAAAACCAGCGCCCTTTGTCCTATTACTACAGGCTCTATTAAAAAGTCTGTTCCCAGTTAAGCTAGGACTTTGGAGATTGCCCTCTTTCTTCAAATGCCCCAGCAGGAGATTATGAAGGCCTTAGCAGCACTTGGAAAGTCAAATATCACACTGGTCTGTCTTTGGACTTGCTGATATGTGATTCAGCTCCCATTAGAGCTAAAACAATGCCATGAGGAACTGAGCTGGGCTTTTGAAGAAGTTGGGAGGTACTTTCTGTGTTGAGACATCAAGCAGGAATAGCCACTGGGTGAAATCTGGGAGAAGAAATACCAGTAGGCTGAGCTGACACTAATGCAGGTACTTCCCGTGAGTCATTTAACATTTGAGTTTTTGCAGTTTCAGTTTACAGGGAGCTCCCCACTGCTTTAACTTTCCCTGGTTACAAAACATTTCAATGCACTCCAAATGCAGATTCATGAAAAAAAAAAAAAGAGTAGTATTTGTTTTAGGAGGGACTGCAGAAGAGAGCAAGCTATGTCTCTGTGCAGAACCAGAGGTGATCAACCTTAATGTCATTAGGAAAGGGATATCTGGAAACATGTCTGCAGAAAAGAGCTCTACCCACTGTGTCCCCTCTGCACACATACGTGTTTTCTCAAGAAACACTTGAGATGGGCTGAGACTAGGGCTCATCTTACGGATTTTCTGTTGTTTCTGTAGAATAATGGACTCCAGAGGATTATGTGCTGGCCTTCAGCAGTGGTTTGGTTGCAGGCAATTTGGCCAGAGTCCCAATCTCTGTTCTCTATTTGCAGGAGGTCTGGGAGACACTGCCAGACAACTCATATCGGTGGTCAGGACAATATTTCTGCAGTATTTTTTCCCCTTTGCATTTCTTTTGCATATTGGCAAGTAGTCCCCAATCAGTCTCCTGGGAATGAGAGCCAAGAAGATCACGCTGAAGAGGGAGAGAAACTGATGCCACGGGGTGGGTGAGGGAAGATGAAGTGTGAATTTCTAGGAAATGGTCTTGGGAATGTGCAAGGGTTATGGGGAAGGTGCCTCAGCTAGATCAAAGAGTGTGTGGGAAAGATGATACTGCAAGGAAGTTAATGAAGTGCTTTTAAAGAGTGGTGGGAAAGGTGAGAACAGAGACCAAGGGGGTTGAAGTAATGATGGGAACATGCATTTAAAGGGGCGTTATTTAATTTTTTCTTGTTAAATAAGTACTTGACACATGACTGTCTGTTTATGGCCAGTAGCATAGCCGAGGACTGATGCTGACAGATCTGCTCACCTGGTTTGGTGGGATTTTTTGTTGCTGGTCTCCTGGAGACCTTGTTTGTAAGGCGTGAGGAGTCAGCACCCATGACTGCAATGGGAACCAGTGAGGACAGTCCTTGCTACCACTGCTGACCTTCAGGATGCTGGCATACTCCAATTTACCTTCTCCAGAAATGCAGAGCGAAAGCTTTTTTGGCTGTCTCTTGAAATCATACAGCTGCTGTTGCCCACAGTTGTGTGAAGGAGCTGTTAGGATGGGATCTGAAGATGTCCAGCAGAGCCAGGGAGGTGCAGATCAGCTCTCTACCTCTATTGTCTGTGATGGTGGAGGGACAGAAATGTTTTGGATGGAGGAGGGTCAAAACCAGAGGGGTGGAGAGAGCTTCTTTCTTGCTGGCATTGTTAATCAGAGAGAATACTTATTGTAATTAGCAAAGGCTCCCCAGAGGCTCTATATGAAGCAAATTGTCTCTCTCCACTGTGCAGGAGGCTGAGCCCACCACAGCAAAGTCTGGGTTATACTGAACAACCCTCAGTTCCTCTGCTCTGCTAGGTGAGGAGCCAAGGGGCTGTTGTCTGTCCTACTGCCACCAGCCCAAGGAGGGTTGTTTTTAGCCACCTGATAGAAAGCCATGATCGTACCTACCTAAAAACTTCTAAATTTGCATCTGAAGTCTAACCAAGGGAGACATTGTGTCCATTTGGGCAGTAAGCAGGTGGCCTTTTTAGCTGTTCATCCCAGATGTTGTTTTGATGATGCCATTATCTCTATTCCCTACAGAAAATTTTAATGGAACTTTGCTTTTTCCTCTTCTGATAAGGTTTTTGGACACCTAAGACTCCCACAGTCTAAATGATTTCTCCAACCTGTCAATTCAGGGTCTTGAATTCGGTGCTCCCAAATCTCACAGGGATGCTCTGACATGAAGACCTTTGTATGCTGAAGTTTTCCAGATTGTAAAATGACTCAGTGTTTGAGCTGTTATTTAGCTTCTTCCATGGTCCTGTCAAAAGGATGCATGTTGGATAGATTGTGCTTTAAGGCAGCCTACTGTTCTTGCAGCTCATTTCCACTTTTGTCTTAACTTGGTTATATGTGCAAAGATATGTTGACCCAATTTGTTTTCTCCATTAAGTTCCCACTGGGGTGTTTGGGATATCCATGTTATTTAAGGGTATTCTTAACCTATCCCTTTGGAAAGAAAGAGGAGAAGAATGCACAGCTCAAAGAGTTACACATCTTCCATAAAGTAATTTCTACAGCAGTTAATCTGTTTTCTTATTGTCTTATTTTCCAGGTACAATGCAGTTCCTGGCCTGGTTCAATTTGCTGCTTCTTCTTCCTTGTTTTGGTATGACCAAAACCTGCTTCCCCGGCTGCCACTGTGAAGTGGAAACCTTTGGTCTCTTTGACAGCTTTAGCTTGACCAAGGTGGACTGCAGTGGAATAGGCTCACATATTGTTCCTGTCCCAATACCTCTGGATACCTCCTACTTGGATCTATCATCAAACAAACTGGAAACAATAAATGAATCAATGCTTACGGGCCCTGGATACACCACACTGGTGAGTCTTGACCTGAGCTACAACAAAATTGCCAAGATTTCCTCCACAACCTTCTCCAGGCTTCGGTACCTGGAGTCCTTAGATCTGAGTCATAACTCTTTGGAAGTCCTTCCAGAAGACTGTTTCTCCAGTTCTCCTCTAGGTGACATAGATTTGAGCAATAACAAGCTCTTGGATATAACTATGGATATTTTTGCATCAAAAGGTCAAGGAAAATCCCTGAATGTGGATCTATCCAATAATATGCTCAGCACAATTACAAGGCACCATAAAAAGAGCATCCCCAACATCCAGAATTTAAATCTTTCTGGAAACAGGCTAACATTTGTGCCAAACCTTCAAGGCATTCCTCTCCGATATTTAAATCTTGATGGAAACCCTCTAGTTAAGGTTGAGAAAGGAGACTTCACAGGGCTGAAAGATTTGATTCATTTATCCCTCAGTGGCCTGCGTGGCTTTCAAGAGTTATCTCCTCATAGCTTCAAGGAACTCTCAGCCCTTCAAGTTCTGGATTTATCCAACAATCCCAACTTGAGTTCACTGACTGCTGAAGTTATCTTTGGTCTGAACTCCCTACAAGAGCTCAACCTCTCTGGGACAGGTGTGTCGTCCTTGCCAAAGACTGTGCTGAAATATCTGCCTTCCATCAAAAGCATCACCTTGGGGAAGAACATACAGTGTCTTAAGACTATCAAAGAAGGACAGTACCACCGACAAATTGGGCTGACCAAAAAAGAAGTCCTCAGTTGCCATGACAGCCATGGGTCCATAGCAGCAGCACCTTATGTTTCGTGATGAAAGCTGAGGACAAGAGGGGGTGGGACAGGGAGGGTGGAGGGCCATGGAATTTGTACAGGTGTCAGACTGAGATGGCTTGCAGTGTGCCTTTTGTAAAACTGTCAATAATTTATATATTTGTATATGCCAATAGTTAGTTGATTGTGCATTTTATAAACTCTCAAATCTTGGCCCACGTTATCTGCAGGCTCCAAACTTTACCTGGTGCATTTTGGTCCTGCACTCATCATGTTGGCCAAGAGCAGTGATGCTGGACAATGGGGGCCAAGCTGCTCTGCAGGTCCCATAGTAGAACAATCAACCTAGAGCAAACCTTCATGCCTCAGACATGTTTGTAGGAGCAAAGCTACATCTCTCCAAAGCACACACCAAAATGTACCAACTCAGTAGCTGCTTACTTACAAACCCATGCATCATCCTTTTTTTAATTATTACTCCCCAAAATGTGCCTTCTGGATGTTGCCCTCATTAGCAGCACCCTGTTCTTTGTCATGCACTTTCAGTCTTGAAGAAACATTTCCAGACAAAGCTGAACACAGGGTGCTCCTAATGTGCTGGGTTTTACATGTTATTTGCATAGGTGTGCAACAAAACCGAAGACAAGGACTTTTCCCACAAGTTTCTCCCTGTTTTTCCATCCTTATCCTTTTCATGTCTAATTAAATTAGTTTCAGCTTTGGCAACCTCTTGTCCTTTTAACCTCAGCAAACCATTGCTCAGAAATTATGTGCAGCAGAGGAAGGGAAGCAGAGGGGTCTGCCAACAGCCATATCTCATCCAGGAACCAGCCTTCGATGAAGGAGGTTGCAAAGGGAAGAGATCAGGTAGCCTATCTTAGAAAAAAAAAAGAAAAAAGAAAAAAAATCCCTCCTCCCTTTCTGGGAAAGCTTGGAAGGAAGGAAACTTTGACAGGGATTCTTGTCTTGACAACCTTATCAAACCAAGATGCAGACCTAGAGGATATGAGAGTAAGTTATTTCCATGCTGACATTCCCTATCTGAACACCACATCTGCTACTCATCTGGGCATATGTGAGGCAACTTCCAGCACAAAAACGCTCTTGAGAATGTGCCAGGGGAAGAATTAGCACTGATGTCAGTGACCGTGGAGCACTTTGCTTATCAGAGAAAAGATCTTGAGTTTTTTTCCAGAGTCGTGGCTTTTCTTTCTCTCACACAACTACTTGGCTGACAACCAAAATCTGATAAAAATCCTGGTCCTCAAAGATTTGATCATTTTTTACTCCACTGTTGAAATGCTGGCAAAGAAAAGGGGAGTCCCTGTGGACCTTCTTCTCCTCCAGGCTAGGAGAAAGTGGGAGAAGGCAGCTCATGATGACTAAATGCCATGCATGAAGCCTTCAACTTGCTTATAGCAGCAATGGATGTGACTGCTGAGGTCTGGTCCACATCTGGCAAGCTCTGTCCTGGGGGATGGGGTGTTGTGAATGGGGTCCTGCTCGAACTGACCTGCAGTTTGATCTGTAAACCCAGCCTTGTATCAATGTTTGAAACTGATACAGGGAGATGGATGTAAAGGTGATGCAGATATAAACCCATCTCGCAACTATCCTCTGGAGTGTTGGAAGAAGCTCAGGTTTCATCCTCACACGCCCGGTGGTCTTTGCAAATGGAAACTCTGTTGCTCAAAGCAGCTGACTTCAGGGATGGTTGAAACCCACTGGCTCCACAAAAGTCAGAGTCAACGCCTCACTTTGGATACTGAAATCTGTCTCTCACATTTCCACCTATGTCCATTTCAGTAATTTGTTTGGAGACCTTAGGGTGGGATTTTTACCCCTTCCTTCAGTGTTGGGGCTTTTACCCCTCTACTGAGCCTTAGCAATGCTCAACCAGCATTCACAGTCACAGAAAACACATTGATTTTCTTAAAAAGGCAATGGGACTGCTTATTGGCAGAGATCTTGAAGGGAACAGCAACCAACTGCACTGCAAGATGGGGGCAGTTTGTGATGAAAGAAGTGGGTTTTTTTAGTTGATCTTGCCTTTTTAAGATAATTCTTTTCTGCTGGCAGAAAATGTATTTTTTTAAAAAGAGAAAATTGTTTAATTTTTTAAGTCTGTACATAGATGAAACATTAGGGGTATCACCTACTGTCAAAGTTACTGTCTTTTCAATGCTGTGGTAAACTTAAAACTCAATGTGACAATCCAATTGAAGACTGCAAGATTTCCTTGTATAATCTCACGCTAGCTGCTAGCTAAACTAGTCTTAGCAAAAGCTGGCAAATACTGTCGCTGTGTAAGTTTGTTTTTTTAAAGAACCTCTGCAGCATTGTAAGACTTTGTGATTACTCACAATATAATAAAGTGGTTTGGAGGAGAATAAACCCAGATCCCCCAGATTTATTGCTTTAGTGGTGGGAGGGTGACAGCTGTCACTGAGTCTGAAGTGCAATACAGCTTATCTCCCCGCTTTGCTTATCCTCATCACTGTCATGGGTTTTGCATCTCCAAACTGGGGGCAGGATTTGTCCCACTGTGTTTGGCTCACCGTGCTCTTCACTGGCAGAAAGGCTTGAGACCTTCACTGGTTGACTTGAAGGAAATTAGGAATGCATGGCAATGAAGCAGCACAAGAGTATGTCACACAGATTCCCTGCTCCAGGATCTGCTCCAAAGGTTGTAAGAAATAGCGGAGACCTCTTCGTGGATTTAGCCAATCTGGGACATGGTCTGCTAGTGTAGAAAGGCTGGATTTGTAGCATGGGTGATGTGGGGAGAGGCCACACACAAGTCCCTGGAAGTGTTAAAAACATGTGGATGTAGCGCTTAGGGATATGGTTTAGTGGTGGACTTGGCACTGTTGCATTAATGGTTGGATTCCATGATCTTAGAGGTCTTTTCCAAACTTAAGGATTCTATGGTTCTGTGTGTGTGGAAGGGAGCAAATGGGTGCAGAAGCGATGCCATGGCACAGAAAGCAGCAGACTGCCAGAGTGCAGAGCTTTCAGCAGTGAGATACACATGATCCAGTCTCAGCAACGCTCTCTGAGGAGTGGGGGCTGCTGCATGGAGGGCTAAGGGCATGCAAAGCCATTGTACCTAAAGAATAAATAGAAACCTCTCTGGAGGGGTCTTCCTACTCTTAAATAGTAAATTTAATTTTAAGTACTTCTTGATGCTGTGTATAAAAGTGGTGCAAGCAGAGACTCACTGAGTAAACTGCCTCTGTGTAGCTGCAGCGTTCCTGTTCCTTCCAAGCCTGAAGGAAGAACTGCATCTTCCAGCCAGGCAGGCAGAGCTGCAGGCTGCCTGGAAGAAGCTGTTAGTTCTTCATCTGCTTCCTCAAACTGCACTGTCCTCCAGGATGACGTACAAGGTACAGTCAGACTATAACCTGGGGGGTGGAATCACCAGAAGAGGCCAGATATTGCTCATAGAACTATTATGGATTGTAGGGAAAAGCCACCACCAACCATTAGAGATGACAGCTCCTCTGCTGTTGACCATAAGGCTGTGACCATTAGATCTCCCTCCTTTTGGATGGAATCCATTCTGCCCTGGGGTGTGGGCTCAGTCAGAGCAGTGGAGAATGTCTTCCTCTCCTGAGGAGGGACACTGTCCTCAGACCCATGGGTCTGAAGCTGTCTTTTCCTACCTCGTTGTGAATGCCCCACATATATGATGCTCCTTGTCCCTCCCAGTACTCCTTTGGGGCCTTGCCTTAATGTCTTATTTTTCTAGTGATTTTTATTCATTATTTAATAAATTAGTTAATTAATTATTTCTATTATTGTTAATTAAAATATTATTTTAATTGTTGTTAATTAAAACATTATTTCAATTGTTATTTAAATACCCTTTCCAAAGTCCTTTGAATGGGAAGAAGCAAGCGAGCCTCCCTCAGCAACATGAACCTCCACACTGCCCATGTATGTTCCCTCTTCACCAATGGGGTGTGAACATCTGAAACAGTACTAATGACCCCACAGAGGAGGAAAGGCACATGGTGGCTTCAGGGTTGCATAAGCTGAGGAGGCCCTCATGCCAGCTTCCTGAAGCTGCTGTCAGCTTGATAAAATGCTGTGGTGGGCACCTAGTGTCAGACATAAACCAGCCACCCATGCCAGGAAAGCCACCCATGCCAGGAAAGCCAGACAGGTTGGTTAGCTGCAAGTTTTGGCTGTCTCCAGAACCAACTCAGCTCTGTGGCCAGATATGTTTGCCCTGGCAAGCAAGATGGGCATTTTAATTAGAGGCTGAACATTTTTAGAAGCAGGAAAACCTCAGCAAATGCTGGGCAATAAGGACAGGCTGGGTTAGGGAGGAGCAAGAGGTGGCTGAGCTAGCATTTGCTTGCAGTGTTGTCTTCTGGAGAGTTAGCAGCAGTTCACTCCTCTTTCCAGCACATTGGGAAAGACATTGAGGGTCAATTACCCCCATCCACCTTGTGCCCAGGGCAGCACAGGACAGAAATTCTTCTCTTCATTAGAAAACATGCATCTTGTAGAAGCCAAAAACTCATTTTCTTCTCATCAGTCTGCTGGAGCTGTTTCTCCTGGCTGTCAGCTGCCAGTCCACAGAAGTCCCTCGCTAACTGATTATGTGACTGACTTCATAACAGCAGTAGGTGCTGTCTCTTTTAAAAATAGCTGCTCCTCTGTACATTTTCCATTTTGCAGGAGGTTTTTATTTCCAGCACGTTTGTTTCACACAACCCTGGCTTGGTCAGGCAGGAAAGCATGGATGCTCTCTTGCTATGCCAGAAAATAATGCTGCATGGCTGGGCATAATCCTTCTGCCTGCCCAGGAGTCTGCCTCCTGGGAAAGTTTGGGGTACCAAAACCCTCTGCCCCATGCATGTTTATAGAGCATTATTCCTGCTCCATCACCCCGAGATTTCCTCTTCCTTCCTTTTATGAGTGGACAAGCAGACCTGGGAACCTGATTAAAAGGTGGAAAACTGGAGCTGAAACTAGGCCATCAGATAAATCCTTTCCTGTAATAAGCAGGGAGTTGGAGTACCAGCCCTTAATCACAGCCTTTGTCTCCTAGCATTTGTATGCCTGTGTGCACCCATCCTCAGCGCCAAAACAAACCCTCCCCCCTCCTGCCCCATCCCCACCCCTGCACTGCCTTTCATTAATGGGATTAAAATAAAAGTGGTTCATGCTGCCACAGAGGAACACCCCAGAGAAAGCAGCAGCCCGCTGTGCTGTTGTGCCTGCACATCCCTCAAAAAAGCCTTGCCGGGTGCAAGGGGGTTCAAGCAGGGGAATGTGCTGCCTCCCTCCCAGCTCCATTCACTCCAGTGGCCCAGCCTTCACTCTGGGTGCACAGCAGGGGACTGAATCAACCTGAAAAAAACCACCTAAGTCTTGCCCCTGGAAACTTTCCCACCACCGTGGTGATGTCCTCTAACCCCTGTCACCGCCCATGGGGACCTCTGCACCACAGGCTTCCCTCCCTCCTCTTCCTTGTTAGCGGTAGATGTGTCACGGCGCTTGCTGATAATTGACTGGGGCTGTGCTGGGAATTTGAACCTACACTTCAAAGAGATTGTTAACCTCCTTTTCCAACTCTTTGAACTGCTTTGCTTTATTGTAGGTTAAAGGAAACACATGGCATCTTCCTCCCAAAGCCCCTTTTGATGGGAGCCTGGCACATTAGAGCTGGTGGATTCTTACCAACAATGATGTTGGTAGCGTGGTGATACCAAGTGGCATGTGGTGATGCATTTTGGTGCAATCAAGCTGCCCCTTGATTCTAGAGGGGATTAAAGATACAGAACAAGAGGGCACGGTCTTACACTTTGCCAGGGGAGGTTTAGGTTGGATATTTAGGAAGAAATTCTTTACAGAGAGGGTAATCAGGCATTGGAATGGGCTGCCCAGGGAGGTGGTGGATTCACCATCCCTGGAGGTTTTTAAGATGGAACTGGATGTGGTACTGAGTGCCATGGTCTAGCAACTGCAGCGGTGTTGGATCAAGGGTTGGACTTGATGATCTCGGAGGTCTTTTCCAACCCAGTTGAATCTATGATTCTATGAAATAGTCCAGAGATGGGCAAGGGACTGGCAGAAGCATCTGACATCACATGGGGGTCTCTCAGCCAATGGAGAAACAAGGAGGGGCCACAGGTTATGGGTTGCTCACCCAGAAACTGTGTTCAAGCTTCTCTACCAGTTGGACTTTCTGGGTGCACTTGGACACACAAATGACAACTTTTCCAGGGTGTGTTTTCATGGGTGGTTAAGTCACCCTGTGACTGCAGGGCAGTACAGGGAGGTTGTTCTATCTCCTTTCCATTACCCCAAAGCCAGCGTTTGTGCAGCCCTTCAATGTATAAAAAAAAGATCAAAGACCACTAGTTTTCAGACAGATTAGTGAGCCAAACCAACCCATCAGGTGGCCGTGTACCCACTAGAAAAAATGCACAGCTAGAAGAGGATGGTACCCTGCACAATGAGCACTCCAAGTCCTTCTTCCCAATAGTATCTGGACTCCATGAGTGATGTCTGCATCCATCTTAGGTTCCAAAGAGGTGTACTGAAGCCTCCCAAGTACCTCTGAGCATCTTGCTTGCTTATAATCTAAAACTTGGCCCTGGTTGGTCTGTTACAAAGATAAATGTATATAGGACTGTGAGGTGTTGGACTATCAGGTTAGACAATGTCCTGAAAGACAAGCTCTGCATCACCAGACCTGTCACCTGCATTGTTAGTTCTCATTGACAGCTGGGGTCATCCTTATGGGCCTAAATCCCTTGCATTGTTAATTATGCCTTCTAGGCTCACATTAGCTATTCTCCTTGATTCCATGGTAGATGCTCTGCCAAGCATCTCTGAGAGGCTCAAGTACGTTCAGTAAGTCTTTGAGAGGAACTATCTCAACACTGTTTTCTCACCAGCTGGGACAGAATCAGGTATGGTGGAAAGGAAGAAGGTCAAGGATGGAGCAGAGCTCTGGCATGATCTCAAAACTGAATTTGGGGTCCTTCATGGGGCACACACCACTATGGCTCTAATTAAAGCTGCAAGGACTGAATTTCTTTCCAGCCAGTGTTGGTTTTCACCTCATTTGGACTTCATTTCAGCTGCCCTTGAATTTGGAAGGTAAGTCTTCCATGTCTTCATGGTTCTACTACCATCCCTAATTCAACCACACCAGGCTGTTAAGTTCCCTTCTGCCAGTGATTGTCCATACAGTAATTATCACAACTCAGGAAATCCCTGAGATTTCAACTCAGCCCTGCTCACTGATCAAATCTAAGCTCTTAATTTCAGCTGTTGTGAGGAAGGACACATAAACAAACACTTAAGTCAAATATTTATGCTAATATGTCCTGTCTGATGATTGCAATGAACCAAGTGCGTATAGTTACCACTATATGGTAGCATTCTTAAAACCTCATTGCATTGATAAAACATCTGAAAACTCATATTAAAGCATAAATCAACCCAGGCTGCTCCATAACCTTTGGGATATCCCTGAAGAATAATACTATACAGGCTTTTTCTTTGCTTTCACTGATGTTATTTATTTCTATTGCATTAGTGATTATGAAACCCAAAATAATGAATAGATTTATTTTCTAGAAAAACCTGGAATCTCTGGAAGTAATTCTCAGACCTGTTAATCTGTTGTCTCTGTTGAAGTTAAGAAACTCCTGAAGATGGTGTAGCTTTTCCTGTGAGATACACCAAGGGAAACAGGTTCCTAGTTGGTCCTTACCAGTAGCTTCCTTTGCAGGAACACAGGGGACGAAGTTTTCTCCTATTTGCTTCTAAACCTAATGACCAGTGTAAAAATTTGTCATTTTTCCCAGAAGTATTCACTCACAGAAATTTTCTCATTTAAATTCGTTATGAAGTGATGTTTTGCCTTCAAAAAACACCCCACCCAATAGCTGCCTGTTTGTCATAGTGCCATCTGGGACCTGCATCCCAGAGAGTGAGGAGGTGAAAATCCCCTTGAATAAACAGGAACGGGGGAAGCACGGAACTTATACCTTTGATATCCCATGGGAAATGCCTGGATACTCCATAGTGGCAATCATGTCACAATGCTATTTTTACTGCTGTCTGTTAAATGTCCTGTGGCAGCATCCTCAACCTCCCAAAGTAAATATTCCTCCATATCCAAATTGGAAAGGATCCTGCCCCAAGGATCTTGCAAGCAGAGAAGATCTCCAAAGAGGATATTGTCACAGAAATATGAGAAGAATAAGACTGTGTTTCAGTCAGTTTTCCCCAAAACTCACCACAAAATCAGAGCTATATAGAATGCATTTTTCCAGTATTCCAAAACAGAGGGGACGCCCCACAGCTGGCAGGGACCCCATCCTAGTGTCACCAAGGGGATATCTAAATTATGGTATCAGCTCCAGCAGCATAATAAAAATGAGGTGGCAATTCCTTTCTTTTCTCTTTTTAAGCCACAGCAGAGGAGAAGGTCCCCAGGACAATCCTTGTGTCAGGACATGTCCCCATTTTAGTGCCACAGATCCCTGCATTACCTGCTGAAGAGAAGTTGGTTGCCCCATCTGAAGCAGCAGTTTCACATGGCAGAATAGAGCTATGCAGTTTCCAGCAGAGCTCTGGAGCCAGCCAAGCACCATCAGCCTAGTTTTTCATCCAAGCAAGGAAGTCCTGGCTCCTGGCAGGCTTATTAGTTTTGGCACCAAGCTCTGCTGACACCCAGCCAAGGCATTCTGGCTGCAGTTGGACCTGCCTGGCTTCTGTCCCATCAACTTGAGTCTCTCCTCATCACACCTCCCTACTCTCTTGGTTCAGCATGGGCAGTGCAAGCTCGTGTGCCTGACCAACTGAGCAATGGAGATTGGATACGGACTTGGGATTAGAGGGGCTGTTCAGACTTCAAACCTCTCATATATCCAAAGATCCCTGAGTCCTTCCTGGCAAAGTACTTGGTGGTCCAAGAACAGAGATTTCCCTTCCATCTTACAAATGTGGTTCTGGGCATCTGGCATAAGCAGGGATGAGCAATTTGTTGTATTTGCTGTTATCCCTTATCTTCCCTCCTTCAAACTCCCAAGATACACTTGAAAACCTAAATAAAAGCTGCATAGCTCTTCCCAGGGCTTGAACTAACTTCATAAGCAGTTGGAAGAGAGGACAAAATCCTGAAGCTGACAAGCTCTGGAGATCCTGTACATAGTAGATCTTCCCTAATGGTTGTGAAACTCTGCACTCAGTTTCTAATCATAGAATGATAGAATGGTTTGGGTTGGAAGGGACTTTGGAGATCAACTAGACCCAACCTACCTACCATGGGCAGGGACACCTTCCATTAGACCAGGAAGACCAGGGCTTGGAGCCCCATCCAACCTGGCCTTGAACACTTCCAGGAACGGGGCATCCACAACTTCTCTGGGCAACCTGAGCCAGTGCTTCATCATCCTTATAATTAAAAAAGTTTGCTTACGTCTAATCTAAATCTACTCCCCAGCCTCTAATCTGAATCTTCCCTAGCTTCAGCCTGAGCAGTGACTCCTTGTCCTTACCTGCACAGACATGGTGACAAGGTCACCAAATTAATGACTGACAGGCAACAATGCTGCATATCAGCTACATTTGAACTGCTGAGCTCCTGCTGAAGGCTGGTTCCCTCATTAACCACCTTCCAGCCCCAGGCACAGCCTGGTATGCAGCAGATAGCTTTTTTATCAGTTTTGCAGAAATTAACTGGGGTATCTGTTCTTCTCCCAGGAACCTGCTATGTTAAACAGGGAGCAGACAGCATGCACAAAAAACAAAGGAGATGCTCTGTTGGGAAGAAATAAGAACAGAAATTGCCCCGTGATTGTCACCTTGGTCACAAATTGCCCCGTCACTAGGTAATAGTGCTGGCAAGAGGCAGAGTTTCTGCTAACCCCAGCCAGGATCTCCTTTTACTGGAACAGGCAGAAGTGAGGTTCAGAAGGGAATTGGAGTGTGGTTAGTGTGGCAGCCTGTGGATTGATCCCCTTCACAGCCACTGCAGCAAAGTGGTGCTGCCAACAGACTGAACTGCTGAGAGAGATGTCAGGGCAACACAGGTTATCACTACCTGTTCAGAAGTTGCATGCCTTCAAGGGTGAATAGAAATTATTAGATACCACTTCATTCCATAAATAATACTACTTCTGTCCTTGAGATGACTTTGTTAGGAAGCCATGACACTGCCAGGAGAAGGGTGCAATGTCAGTGTCATAAGGGATGCAAGTCCTATAAAATACAAAGCATGGCAAGTCTCTGGGCATTCCCGAAGCAAAGGCTGGAGACCTAGTATGGGTGTTTGCATATCACTTGATCAGGCAGTGCCTGTAAATTTCTTGTGATATCTCTGCTGACAGGAGTTAGACAGACCTCCAAAGAAGTAGTGTAGCCACCAAATTCATCTATGCAAAGACATGGCACTTCACCAGAGAAGAACACATCCATTGGGGCTAAAGGCAGTGGCACTGGGAAATGAAGGGGATCACCCACACTCTTTCTGCCCCAATGACAGGAAAAAGTCCTTTCCTCCTGATGTATCTTGTCCAGGAGGACTGATTTTGCTGGGAACAGAGAATGAGTTGCAATTAAGATAAAACCCTTGCTTATGGTTAATCTCCTTCTGCCAGAAAAGTTTAGGTTAGCATGGGTGTAAACTGCTTTAAAACCAGATTAGATGTTCAGCTTATTTGGTAGATCCTTGATGGGGCAAGACATTCTGGCTCAGACTCTGAAAGCTCCAGGCCTGTGTTCAGAGGCATCTTTTAAAAAGATTTCTTACATAAAAAAGAGTGTAAGGTCAGGACTTGGCTGATCTCTGGATGCACACGGCAGGATCACAGCCAGTGACTCAGAAATCCCGGATAGATCTCTCTAGTCCCTGTTTGAAAGAAGGCAACATGGATGGATCAGAGAGCTAACCATCTGCAGCAAGGGAGACTTGTCTGCTCTAATGACACCTGTCAGATCAATAGGCGTGGATAATTCACTGCCAGGAGCCATCACAAATTACCCGAAGAGCCACCAACACTAAATGTAACGTCTTGGGGAACCTCAGGGAAAAGGAATGGGCTGGCACAGGGCTTGGATCATGGCAACACGGGCAGAGGAGAGGGGTACAACCAGAATGGTGAGCACCATCAATTCTTAGCAAAATAATAGAGCAGTTAATTTTGGATTTCGTCAATGGGCTTGCAATATGGATGTATGTCTATAAACAGTCAGATGGCAGCACAGAAAACCTTCACCAGCATTCCTCACACTTCAGCCTCTGAGCCTCTGCTGATAAAGGAAGCTTGGCGGTGTCATACCTCCCTGTTACTCCAAGGTATTTCTTCTAAACTGCTTTAGATGAGATTAAAGAAATGTGCATTAAATGGTGTCAGAACTGGGCCCTCGACAGATTTTGAAATGTGTCTGTAAATGGATAGGGTTGTAAACCATTTCTTAAAAGAGAAGGCTGAATGTGAACAGCCATGGAGAAGCAGATGGAAGCAAGTCCAGGCATAGACCATTAAAGGGTTCAAAGCCCAGAGGCAGGCTGAGGAACAGGGACTGGGGAGGATGCACTGGAAGGAGGTGCAGAAGGACTTTAAGGGTACTGAGAAGTGGATGGGGTTTGCAGGAGCAGTTCAAAGGTCTGTGGTATGGGAAATGTACTGGGGTGATATATAAGTGTATCCATTTAAGGAGAGAGAGTCAAAGGAGTGTCAACCTGGAAGACAAATACCCCAGCAGAAGCTATTTCACTCCTAAAGAAGCTATTTCACTCCTAAAGGGTGACAGGCTGCCTTGAACTGCAGTGAGCTGGGGATGGGTGAGTGCCAGCCAAGCTGTGCTCCAGAAGAGGCTGAAAAAAATCTTGGGCATCCAAAACAAAGAAAAGTCCCATAGAAAGGACACCTTCTCACCTTAGTAGACAGCAGACAAGGGCTGCTGGGAAGTGATGGGTCAATTCTGCTGGCCATACACCAGAGGCTGGGGAAATCACAGAGGGTCGGATGTTAGCTGCACACCTGCCAACATAAAGGTTCAGAAACATAACCTTATTCATCAAAGAGAAGGCTGAAATGGATCACTACATATGGGTATTTACTTAGGGAAAAGCTGTCTGATAGTGAGGCAGAGAAGGGGAGGTTCTTCAGCTGCACTGATAATGGAAATAAGAAGACATGATAGGTGGAAGATAGAACTAGATTAATTCAGCCTTTGAAGTGGACACCAACTCACTGCTATGAAGGTAATTAAATATCAGAAAAGCTTGTCAGGGAGACTGCCAAGTCACCAGGGCTTCCTATGTTGAAATAAAGATTAGCTATCTATGAAAGGAGATGCTCTAATCCGATTTCTGGGAAAAGTCTATTTTCTGTATACAGAAGGTCAGATAAGATGATCCTTGTGGTGCCTTTTGACAGCATAGTCTGTGAATTCAGAAAGCATAAACTCCCCTGTGTAAGGATCCTTCTTCATCTGGTACATGACGTGTCAGGCAAGTCAAAGGGAAATACATAACACAGGCTAAGTTCCCAGCTCAAGAGCATACAGCCAGGGCTGGGAAAAGAGCTCAGAAATTCCTGGCTCTTGTCCCATTAGCCTACTGGAAGATAGACAAGCCTCCATGTTTCTTCAAACCTCATATGAATCACAGAACTACTTAGAGGGGTCAGGTTTTCCCTGGTATTTATATTGCAACAGCAATAAAGAGATGCAGTCTGACTGTGCTGAATTGATAGGGGGTGGAAAGGGTCCTCTACTTCAACAAAATTTAAAATCTTGCTGAGTATATGAGAAAGAAAGGACTCACCTGCTACTTGGCAGGGACAGCCTCCAAACACAGTCCTCCAACAGCTCAATGAGGTCCTGCACCCCATTCCTCCATGTTAGAAACAGGAGAAAGAAAATCAGGCAAATCTTGAAAGACTGCATGAATAGAGTGGTTGTGACAGAGAAAGGGGTGCAAGCCCCAGTGGGATGTGAACAAAGCCAGGATCTATCAAAACAAGGCAAACTTCCGGATGGTGTCATCTCCACGGAAAAGAATGGCCAAGAACCACCAAGAATAAATGAGTCATCCAGCCACATGGAGCAGCACCAAAATATGTCAGATGGAGCAACTCTTGAAAGTGCCTGTTTCTTCCTGCTGACTTTGAAGGGAGTCAGGGGTGATTGGCCCAAACGGTGACATTAACACACAAGACATCAGAAGTCAGGTGAGACTCTCTCCAAAGAGACAGGAGGCCCAGACTGAAGCAGTCACAGCAGAGAGATATTTTTCTATGGCAAAGGGCTTTCTCTGACTGTTTCTCAGCTGTGAGAAAGGATTTTCAATATAATCTGTCTAGAGTAATCTACAACTTTATCTAGCAAAGAAAAGGGAACTACAGAGGGACTGAAACCTGACTGCAAAACCAGGCTGCTGTGGGGTCTTCTATACTCTCTGGGCTCAAAAATCCCATTTCAGCAGTGTCACACAATGAAGTGTGGTAGCCAAAAGTCCAGACTGATATTTTTCCTTTTTTTTTTCTTTCAACAATATATCTCTGAGAAGAAAATAGGAAGAAAAAAAATGTAAGGCTAAGACATACTAAAAAATACAGAATAAAGCCAAAATGTTTCATAATGAATAGAAAGGGAATACCAAGCATTAAGCCACAATGAAGTCATTTTAGGTGGTTTCTGTTATTTGGTAGATTTTTTTAATCATTTCACCAAAAGCCCCTTGGAAGACCCCTCTTGCTTCAAATAGAATGATTTTTTTTTATCTTCTTGATATCAGTCAGTGAAGCACAAAATCCAGTTTCAGTTCAGGTGTCTCAGATAGCCTTGGGCTTTGGTGATGCAGAGGCCCCTCTGGTGTCTCACACATCCCTACACAAGCAATAACAAAGAGAGGACAGAGCCATCCTAGAGAACACACACACACTCTTTCACACACCAGGAGCATGTTTGCAAGGGTCAAATCATTCAGGGTTTCAATCTTTCCCTCTTCTGCTGTCTCAGGTCCCTGCTCCCAATGGGAATACAACTCTTTTAACCCTCTCCTGCATCATGCCACACAGATCCTTCTCCCATTGGCTGAACCAACTGCAAGGTGACCCCGCTGCCAATGGGGCCTGATCCAGCTCTGCAGTGAGAAGGACAAGAGCGAGAGCGAGAGCGAGAGCGAG
>NW_021940836.1:1437479-1465939 GCF_001715985.3 Manacus vitellinus
AGAGAAGAGAAGAGAAGAGAAGAGAAGAGAAGAGAAGAGAAGAGAAGAGAAGAGAAGAGAGAGAGAAAAAAAAAGAAAAGAAAGAAAAGGAGAAAACAAAAAGCCTAAATCAGTGCCCATGTAACTACCTCTGTCCAGAGCTTTCTGCCACAGCAGAGATGGAATTACAGTGCTGGAGGAAACTCAATGAAATAATGATTACCCTTTGGATTTAATTAGCACAGAGCTGAGGCAGTGTTGAACAAGCATGTCTGTGCATCAAAACATTCCTTGTGGCGCCAGGAAGCTCAGACCCAAACTGCTCATGCCTGCCAGGCTCAAACCAGGAATAGAGGACAGACATGGCTATTTGTTCTCTGCTCCTGATGTCAAGCCAGACCAGGGCACACGCCCCACCAAGGACATGGGGTCGGGCATGGTCCTTCAACCCTCAGATGACTCCAGGGCTGGAGGACCATGGCTAACCCTCCAGGAGAACTTTATCATGCTGTGCCCTACACAAACTTATCAAGGGTGACATCCCCCATCCTAAAGACCAGGTGGTATTGAAGAAAAGGCTATCCCATCATGGCTTCATGTCCTCTATCTTAGAAGGTATAGCTCCCAGGGAGAGACAAATTTCCTCCCCATGCCAAAAAGTCACCAGTTATTGACACTTCATAGGGAATCAAGATGAAGTATGGAAGTATTTCTATGCTTGAGATACAGGAGAACCACCCCTGAGACATCCAACCTTCTCCAGCAACCAGATGGGGAAAGGGCAAAGGGACTGGGAGGGCGGGGAGAAAGCCCCAGACATGGAGCAGGGCTGTAATGGAGGCTGAGAAGGCAATCATAAACTCACCTCCTTTCTGAGGGTCCCTCTGCATTTGCAGGAAAAAAAAAAAAACTACTAGGAAAGTTGATTTCCCCCTTCTTTTGGCCGTGGACACTTTGTTGCAGGACAAGACCTCAGGTGAAAAGTGCTCAAGGAAGCTGGGGAGCCCAGCATGATCAGGGAGTCCACAAAAGCAGTACTCCCCAGGTACATGATACCTCATGTTCTCCAAAGCCAGTATCTTCCTTTTTCTATTGGGGAAACTAAGGCAGAAGGCACAGAGCTAGGATCATCATGTATCCAATAAGGCTTCCCCCTACACCAAGCAGCAGCAAGAATATGATCCTGCTAATTCATTCACTATGCACACCCTACAAGACCAACCCTGTAATTATAAGGGCCAGTAACGCAAAGATTTTGGAGGTGAGTAAATTAAGGCAGGATTCACTTCCAGATAGAAAATAGACACTCAGAGGGAATGGCAGGTCTCGGGTTTCTCTGAAAGGCTGCTGAGACTGAGAAACACAGCTCTTTTAATTTTAATTAACTCTTTTAATTTTAAAAGATTTCACACTAATAGCTATACTTACACCAGGAGCCCCCCACAGGGAAATTTTAGAAATTGCTCCTTTCGTACCCATGGAAAAAGAGCTAAACAGCGATGTGTGAGCAGAGCTTGACCACTTCCATCCTGATTTTCTGTCCAGTCCCTGTATCATAGAATCAGCTAATTATAGAATGGCTTGGGTTGGAAGGGACTTTAAAGATCATCTAGTTCCAGCTCCCCTGCTATGGGCAGGGACACCTTTCACCAGACCAGCTTGCTCAGGGCCTTGTTCAGCTGGGCCTTGAACACTTCCAGGATGGGGCATACACAGCTTCTCTTGGCAGCCTCCTCTTCCTTTTTGTTACAGCTTCATTTACCCTGCATGTGTTTAATCCTGCAGGTATTAGTGATGATTTGGGGGATAGCAGCAGTGTGCAGGCACTGCCCTCTAAATCCGAAAGCTCCCTGCTCATCCTTCCATCCCTTGGACATATTTGTTAATAGCTTGGCAAGGTACTCACTGCACAAAATATGCTGCTTAGGTGCACATGCAAACCTTGACATCCTCACACCATGATCAAAACACCACACAAAATCCACAGGACCCAGAAGTCACTTCTTCATCCCTCTTCCCACAAGGATTTGCCTGGGATACACAGAAAAGGAATGAGTTGGTTCCTACAGCTGGTTGACAGGGGGCTTGCAGTAACAAGATGCACACTGTATTAGGTCTAAGTGAAAAACATCGTCAACTACAGGGTCTGCTGAGTGCTGGTTGCTGATCTCAGATGGCGTGTAGCTGTAGTCTTAGGAAAGACCATTAAAACTGTGTGAAAAAATTACAGCTAATTACACTGTCACAACATGAGTGCTGTAGTTTCCAAACACTTAGAAGAAAAGGCTATTGTCACTTCTGGCAGCTCCCGCCATCATCACACAGGGCTGAAATTTCCAAATTTTCCCATTTAATAGGGCTCTATGGAGTGTTTTCCATAACCTGGCCAAGCATGACTGTTCAGCTGGTTTGAAATAGCCAAGGGCCAAGTGTGATTTGCTGTTTTTGTGTTGCCAGGGAAGACATGCAGCCTTACAAGTGGGAAGACAGCCACACAGCTCCAGGCAGATTAAATGAGCCAAAATTAATGACTTTTTGGTGGGTGGAAAACTAACAGATTAAGGAACTCTCTCTGTTGTCCTCTCACCTGCATATCCAAGAGTTGAGCCGGTATCTATTAAAGCCTTCTCTATTCAGCTGATTTTTGCTCTGTCCCACAGAGGACTTTTTGCTCTGGTCTGTAAGCAGAGGACTTGGAGCTGGAGCTGTTTCTCTTCCTTCAGCCATGAGAAGGATTTTATTCCTTTGAAACAATCAGCTGCCTGCTTTATTTTCCAGCTTGCCATGCTTCCCCTTTTGCAATAAACAGGATTCTAGTCTGGACAACGGGGGATCTCAATGTGCCACTCCTAATCAGAAAGGTGTTCAGGAGAAAATAGGAGGGAATAACTAACTTCTTCATAAATCATTTGCAATAAAAGGGGCAGGGAGGATAATGATTTTAAATGGTGCTTTGGCAATTCCCTTAATGAGAAGGAGCAGGTAATTATATTGACCTTGAAGATCACATTATTCTCCTTGGGCCAGAGGAAAGAAGATATGAAGGATTGCCTTAGTGCTTGCTAAGCAAGGGTTGAAGCTACTGAAGACCGACACAGTCAGTAGCTAAATAGGTATTTAATAACAGCTAAATGAGGCATTTGCTATGTTGTCTGACTCGTTTGCTACCTCCTAAGCAAAACACAGAATCATAGAATATCCTGTGTTGGAAGGGACCCACAAGGATCAGTAAGTCCAATTCCTGGCCCTGAACAGGATGCTGCCAAGAATCATGCCATATGGCTGACAGAATTGTCCAAATGCTTCTTGAAATCTGGCAGGAAAGTGTTTGTTCTTGTGCCTAGTTTTCCTCGTCTTTTATTTTTTTGGATAGGTTAGGGCCCTTGGGTTTGATTACTATTCCTTCTTGTGGAGGCAAATGCAATAGGTTGGAGATAAGGTTCTGGGTTGTCTTTGCACCCAGAATTTTATCCAGAAGCCAATGGGCTTTGGTGAGTCACAGAAATTATGCCCCCAAGCCAAGATGCTCCTAGAAAGCAACCTTCCATATTTCCCCATGGAGCAAAGTAGAGAAGTCCTGAAGATTCACTTCTGAGCCTGATCCAATGCCATCAGTGTAACTGTGTTACACTGAGCAGAGGTCTTTCTGTTTAGAGCCACTCTGAGTTAATTGAGAAGACACTCTGCTGTGACTACTGAGGGTCTCTATACCATGAGAGAGATGAGCATGTTGGACCAAAACCAGAGATTGCTCAGGAGCCAGAAAAAGAGACAGGGGCAGAAAGTGGAGATTTGTTTTATCTCAGGTAGGCATCTCCATTCAAACTGGCAGCCTGGACTCAAGGGAGGGGACCAGAGAATGCTGTATGAGAATCAGCTCATCCAGGGGTGAAGATCTGAAGCAGGAGAATCAGATCAGAGACGCACTTATTTCCCTCTGTTAGCTATTAAAGAAGCCCACAGTGACCAGCTCCATGATGATCCAGAGAGGTGAAACAAATCCCACCATGGGACTGTTCAGAGAAACAATTTCTTTCATCTCTGCCCCAAACTGAAAATTTCAGACGCAAGTGCAACAAGAAATTACTCCCATTTTTCTTCTGACTCCACATAATTTCTAGACCTCTCACAGTTCTACCTGGTCTTCCCTGTGAAACAAAGGTGCAGGTAAAGATGGAAATGGGAATAAAGCTTTCAACCAAGCCAAGCTCTCATCTCCCTCATTTCTTTTTTCGCCAAGAGCCTCCAAAGGTGTGAGACTGGAAAAAGAACAATTCAAGAACTGAAGGGAAACTGCAGTCTCACTGTATGATTGATTCTTTCAGAGACTGATGCTTTGGGCAGATGCTGTCAAACACATCTCTTAAAGGTTAGGACTGAAATTCTCCTGCAGAAGAGCTACTTTACATCTCGTAACACTGAAGTTCTGCTCTTTGACATATCACCTGGACAAGGAGACAGACGTCAGCATCATCTGGCACTTCTGCTCATTAAATATCACCCAAACAAGTTGGAATAGTTGGGCAGCAGTAAGGAGGCATGATAAAAGGCTGAGGCTCTGACAGAAGCAGTACCTGCTACAAGATAGAGCAGGGTCATGCATATGCTTCAATGCCAAATACACTTGCGATATGAGAAAGTCTTCTGCTAAAGGTATGTGAGATCAGGTAGATCCTTGCTCTTCTGCCATTTATTTTCTCCCAGGTTGCCCCATTTATGCCAGAGACTTCCTAGAGAAAAATCCAGTTCAGTCTAGTACAAACAGATGCTATGATCATCCACCCAACATTTGAGCTTTGTCTAAATTTGCCATGCTGACCCCTCATATCTCCATCTAAACTTGGCAACATCCCAGCGGGAACCACTGCTGGATCTAAATAAAGCCCAAAGGAAGTTTGTTAAGAACTGGAAAAGGAAGATTAAACAAAACTAAGCCATTTGAAGTTTGTGAAGGATGTTGTGGATTTGATGGGATAAGGAGCTGCTGTTCTGCAGTGTGGGTGGAGGAGAGAACTTGGCCCTGTGGGAACATGAGCTTGCCAACTTTCTTCTTTCCTTTTCATTCACACCAACCGAAGCTCAGAGATCTTGCACTGGGAAGACTCCTGTTGCCAGATGTCAAAATATTGATCAGTGAAGACCCAGTAAGACTGTGCTCAGGTCTTTGTCTAAAATGTTATCTCTAACAAAACTAGAGAAGAAAGAGGGTAGGAAACATGTGATTAGCTAAAGTGTAGGAGCCTGAAGCAGAAAGCACTGTAAGCATACCACCAGCTCATTCATACTGTATTGTTTCCTTCATGCTTTAGGTTGGACATACTCTAAAGAATGGCTTTGCTGAAGCTGGCTATAGTCCAAAGTAATTCAACTGACAGTTAATGCAATGGCAACTGATAGCAGAAGGCATATTTTGCTGTCCCCCCCATGGCTCTCTCTTGAACCCATCTTCTCCACTGTTGTAACTGGGGGCTCACACCAGCCTGCCCCCCACATTGGTCTCATATATCAGAGCTTGGCTTAAGAGGAATTTTCCCCATAAACCTCCTTCTTTGCAAGTGTTTCTGTGATCAGAATTCATCCTAACAGAAAGAAAAAGAGTTCAAACCTAATGAAGACAAACTGGGGGGACCCGCAAGCAACAGAATGGAGAAAATGTGAAGAGCATATGGTTGTAAGAGTAAGACACCAGAGAAATAGGGTGTGCATAGGTGTGATTTGTGTATGGGAAGTGTGAAAGGTATATGTGGGAAGGAAGAGTGAGAGCAAACACATGGCTGCGGGAGGGAACAGCACAGAAGCATGTGTTTGAAGGAAAGCAATCCCCAAGCCCCATCCTAATTTGTTTCATACAAATTTCTCACTACTCTTGGTTAGAAGGGAGCTGCCCTCCAGCACGTAGTGACAACCAGCCACTAAAAGTGAATTTGTTGAACAAGCCACCAAATAACTCTCCCAGGGAGGACAATCGTTACGGATCTAATTAAAGCTTATCACACAGCTCTGCTCTGCTGACCTGCCTCTTTCTGAATGAGGTGACCTCTGTTAATTTTATCTGACAATGATCGTTGCATCAGGACCAAATCCCTATGTGGGACTTGACATCAGCCAAGAGATGGACAGAGCCAGAGCTCTGAAAGTGCAGAAAGCAAGCAGGACCTGGAAACCCCAGTTGTGCACATGGATGGGTTCGGCTGTCTCCCATCCCACTGGGCTGAGGATGCTGCCCGCTTCCACACTGGTGAGACAGCAGGCTGGCAGAGCAGAGGAGGCAGAAATGGCTGGAAAACTGTGTCTACTCTACACAAAAGCATCATCAACCCTCTTCTAGGAACACAGAACCAACTCCCACTGTCATTCACCTCCACTAGTGCAGTCTCTCAGAGAGAATGTGGTTATTATTAAATGGTAAATCTACTTGGATGTGGAACAAAATCTAATGTTATTACCTACACTTTGCTAATAATCACTGGGCAGATGTTTCTATCTCCCTACCAGCCTCAGGAAGGGATTCTAAGTCATGCTCCACGGCTCCATGGCTGCAAGGAGTGCAGCTGTGTTCCTGTGCCTATCCCTGCACAGAGTTGGGTCAGGGCTCAGTTCTGTGCTAACCATGTCCTGGTATCTGCAGACAGTTTGGAGCACAGGGGAAATAGCAAAAGGCTGGTATAGGAGAAACTGTCTAGCACGGCAGAGAGATAAAGGGACACTGTGATACAGCCCCTGCATCTCTGCTTGTGCTCCCCGATGGTCAGCAAATGGGGGGTTGAATATCATCACCCTCAGCTGCCTATTGGGAATGGTTCCTGTTCCCATGTTATCCCTTGAAACCTGCTCAGAAATTCAGCAGAGAAGTAAGCCAAGCCACAGCCCAATCTGGCAACATAGCAAGAAATAATTCAATGGATGCTTCAGGTCCCAGGGAAAGATGTGGCACTAATTAATTGATTAACATGGAAAAATGGGAGCAGATTTTTGATCAAATTGTCTTTCATAAGTTCCCTAAGGAATGAGGCTTGCAAGAATGAGACAGGAATCTCATTAAGAAATGTCGCTTATTTAGTAGCATTTATATAATCCCTCTGAAGGCATGTATACCCCTTAGGAACATAAAAGAACTGCTGTGCATTTGGTGGAAAACATGGGCCTGGATGACCTCTGGGAATTTAATATATCTATAGTGTATCTGAGGTTGAATCAGCGTGATGGACTTAAAAGCGTAAATTCCCAGGTAAATAACCAGGAACACCCACTCAAAAAAAGCATTGCTCTATGTGGCATCAAGACCAAAACTGAAAACCTCTAAGAGCACCTGACAGTATGAGATATCAGCTTGTTATTCTCTTGTTAGACTCTAATTCCTCTTTTAATAGAAAGGCTTTTAAAATAATTTTCTTGTAGTCACAATGGGAAGCCCCTCTAAATCTCTCAGGATCACACTGTCTCATCCTCCTCACCAGCATTCACAACTCTCTCCAATCAAAAAAAAATGCTTTTCCAAAACCCAACATTCTCATTAGCATGACCAGTTAATTAGCACTCATTTCACTGTGATTCATTTAACAGATGTCTGTTGTATAGCAAAAATTTCACCTGCTCTGTTTCCTCTCTGCTTGTAAGGTTGCATTTGTGAAAGGGCTCAGCACCTGGACCACAAGCTGCTCACCCGGCTCACATGCTGTGTGCAGGTAGGAGCTATATTACCAAGTCATTCTACATTCAGGTGATTTGTGTGACACCCTTGGCCTGGGGACTTCTGGCACAGCCTTAAGAACTAGAACCTGCAACTGAAACCTGATTAAATTTGTTAGTTTCTTCTCTGTGTTCATCTCTGCTCTCAGAGATTGCTAATGGATACAGTTTGATTTTACTGCATATAGGGTCACTACAGATATCTAGTCTTGGAATCCAGAATCCATGGAGATGATGTGAGGGTTTTTTCTTTTCTTTTGAGTAGACACTCAGAGCAATATGGTCTTGGAATCCAGGTTGTATCTGGTGAAGCAGCTGATCTCATCAAGACACAAGCATCAACTGTGGGGTTCCCCCCACCTAGGATAGGAGTGGGTGATTCCTTGAGCTCATTTAAGGTGATGCAGGAAGATTAGAGCTTTAGGAATCTCTCAGGAACTGCACCAAGGCTGGAATGACATGAAAAACACTAAGACCTTGGAAAAACATGAAAACCATAAGGTAGGGAGTAATGCACAGTTGCTCAGCTCAGTCACTCAGCTCAGTCACTTGACTATAGCAACATTTTTCTGACTCCTGATTGTCTACCTGAGAGTAAAATAATGAAATATTTTAGAGTCGACCAGTCTGAGATGATCCTTATGCATCCATACATATCCAGGCATTTGTGAGGCAGAGAAGAACAATTAGTGGGTGCTTTGATGCTTCTGAAAGGCCTTTTAAGACGACATGAAAATCCAGTTACTGAAGGTTTCCTGAAAAGCCAGCTTCCAAGAAGGTTGATTTGAAGCTCATTCCTTGGAGATAATGATAGCCAAGATGGAAGATGCCCAACCTGAGTGTTTTATATGAAAACAAGTAAACAATCAAAGGCAAGAATTTGAGGGAGGCATGGGGTTGCTTTGTCTCTTTTAGGTTGTTGACGAGGAACTGGTCTCAGGAGGAGATTCAGGGCTGCCTCATTTTTAGTGTAAGGACTGACTCTGTTCAACATCACCTTTACTAGTAACCCCACTGAATTTCTCTTTGTCTCCCCAAATGTCCACATCTGAGAAATCTGGGTTTTTTTCCAGTTTATTTGTACTAATTGTCTCCTGTGTCCTGTGTCAGGCAATTTGATTCTAACACTGATGATCTGCTGCCTCACCTCAAGTTAACTTTACCGAAAACAATGGGTTGCACTCTTTGTTTAATCAGAGCTAGAGCCCCAGTTAAATCAATAGCTTTAGCTTTTACCTTATTGGTAAATCAACCAGCTTACCCTATCTGCATATGCAGCCATATGATGCTACTCAGGGCACCAAGCCACAATCCTGAAGCAGAAAATCAAGGCCACTTGATATTGTTAGATTTTATTACAGCCAAAAAAATGTTCATTTGAGTTGGAATTAGAATAGAGATATTCATATTCTGATCTGATTCCTCCAGATCAATGTATTATCTCTGAAAGATAGAAATATGTTAATTCTGTATGTAAAGAATGTCTGGTAAACTGCCAGGTATTTTTTTTTTCTTTTAATTAATGGAAAGGAACACGAGGAGCTGGCTCCTTACCTAACATCTGGAGCTAAAAGCATTTCATGATGAAAAATAACTTAAGCAAACATCCTTCCCCTTATCTCTCACGGTTTCTCTAGGTTCATTTTGGTATTTTTTTTCTTAAGAGCAAATCCTGTGTAGTTAATAGACAGGGTGATAAAGAGAAAGCAATGCTCTGAATCCAAACTGATGTACTTTGCTCTGAGCAAAATTTTGCCAGTGTGTTTCTTAAGGTCTTACTCATCTTTCTCTATGTTTTGAATTTTCTTCAGAGGTTGCACACCAAATAGAAAGGAAGAAAAGGAAAATCAGGCTGAAAGGTGGGATGCAAGATGTGGAGACGTAGAGAAGGAAAAGCACAGGGCATGGTCTCTGCAGATAGGCTGAGGGAGAGGCAGCAGTGGTTTGTAACTGGCATTGGTTTGACACTGTGAGAATTTCACAGTTGCTGCACTCACCTCCCATCCCAGTCCTGTTCCTGTGTTTAATGTCTCAACCTGCCACAACTCTGCCCTTGGGGTGAACAGGCATTTTATATCGTCATTGATGCCATCGATTGAGCCCTGCACATTTCAGCTTTGAGTTCCTCTGTCTTATCAGTGTTTGCATGAATTTACTTACCCTAGGAAGAGTCAAAGTATAAAGGGTTGAGGTCCTATGTGGTGTGCAGAGGTCTCCCCTGTTTGCTGCCGCATCTGTCTTCCGTGAAGGTTCCCCACAAAGTAGTTACTGGTCTCAGAGCACACTGGCTAGGAACCTCTACATGAAGACTTAAGACTCCTTCTTTGCTTTTGCTTTCAAACCCCAAATAAACCAGCAGCCATGGATGTCACGTCCCTAATGTCTGAAGACATGAGCGCAAGGTCACATTACTCTGTCTGCTCATCAGCAGCCTGCAGATAATGAGGGGTAATCTAGTTTAGGCTCATCCTCTCCAGTCATGAGCTGAACTCAGAACGATAGCAGTGCTTTTGCCTAGTGATGAGTTTACATCCAAGAAATTGCTGTGGCTCAGCTGATTTGTTGTAATCTGCTCATGCAATGAGCACCAACCATTTCCAAAGCTGTTGTAACAGCCTGCTCCAAGGACAGCAGTTACAGCTTGACAGTGAGACCATTTAGCTTTAAAGCAAAGGCTCCTCGAAGAGCACTGTTGTCTTTGAGGCTGGAAGCAATAGGCTCTTGACCTTCATTTGCTTCAACAGCTGTTGCTGAGAAGAAACAGGACTCTTAGTGCAGCACAATGGCTTGGAGATGCTGTGTTCAAGAGGGTCCCTTTGCAGCAGGGATGTTCACAAAGCAGGGAGTAACACATGAAAATGTCACCCTTAGTTTAATTCAGACCATAGAAGACAGTAGATTCCTGCCTGCATTTTCATGAGCAGGCATTCCTGACTTGAGTGAATTAATGAGTTTCATCTTGTTCTCCTGCATATTTGATATTAAGCTGTCCTAGGGCACTTAAAGGAGCTAAGTTGGGTGGTTGGTTTTTTTTGCAATCCACAAGATTTTCTTTAATTTTTTTATCTTTGATTTCACCAAAGGCTTCCATTTGTTCAGCCTATTAAGCCCAGTAAAGGGAGGCATTTGAAAATGCTGTTGTTCTTTGCAGAGCTCGGTCGCAATGGATTTCACTGGCCACAGTGCCCCTATAAAACAGGAACATCATTTTCTCTCACAAGACCTTACTGAAATACATCAGTTTAATTACAGAATATTTTGCAAGGATGAAAAATAATTATTCTGCATACAAAGTGGAAAAGGCCAAAAATTGCCTCATTAATGTTAATTCACTGTAGCCAGCACATAGTGAGTAGAGACTGGAGCTCCTTGATGAATGGCACTCCCTCCATGCCAACATGCTCTGCATCCTAACGGCTAAACACAGCTCATTTTATGGGTGCAATGGGGTGGAGAGGAGACAGGACCAAGGGCACACAACCTGAACATGGACCAACGCAGTGGTGGCACCAACTTGTGTGGGATCCCAGAGTTTAGAGCCTGGGGCATCCCTGAGGGGATGGCTCTTCCTAGCTCATCCTGGGTTCTGCTCTGGGGATCAGGCAAGAGTGGTAAATCAAGGGAAGGTAAAAAGTTGGGATTAAAAATGGGAATTTTCTCCAGTGAGGTCTTGGCTTTCCTTTTATTACCACTGGCCTCAGATACAAATTTTCCCTAAACCAGGAGTCTCTGATCACTCTGTGAATCTTGACCCATGGTTCAGGGATAGCATATGGTCCATGGCACCTTTCAGCATCAGACACAGGTCACACGGGGGAAGACACAACACCACTCCACACACGCTTCTCCCAAGTGGACAAGTCAGTGTGCCCTGGGTATACACCTGCAATGACAGGGAGAACCAACACCATGGATTTTGAATCATGACAGGGTTTGCCATCATCATCTGACTGTAATGCATATATCAGGACAGCCCAGAAAAGGACATATCCTCTGATAGAGGTGTTCAACCTGTACTAGACAAATTCCTTCATGGAGCTACAGAGTCTTGTACAACAGCGGAAATGGCTAAGCCTGCTGTTTCTGCTCTCCACCAGCCCTTTGGGGAGGTCTCATGGACTCACAAGCATAGATAGACCAGAGGATTAAACCATTCTTCTGGTACACCACATGGGAGTGTGATCTTCAAAGAGAACCAAAGCACTGCCCAACACCTCTGGGGTTAATTGTTGTGTTAAATTGATTTTTGTTTACATTCCCAAATACTTGGGGGAAAATTCTTTTGCTGATTTGGCACATGAGGCTCAGTAAAGTTTTAGTGGGGCTGTATCTCAATCATTTAGAACTGGCATAGGCAATCCAAGTCAGTGAGGAGTTGTCTCATTTTATTTTAGAGACACGATCCATCTTTTGATTTATCCTAAGGCAGGCACATAAAATGGTTTGGGGAATTACTTTAGCAGTGACCATTTCTCTTCTGTGACTAAAAATGGGAGCTTTGGGTGACTCAATCAAATGGAGTAGATACATTTGCATTTAGATGTGTGATGGAAAATTAAGTTAATTTTACACAGTGATGAACGGGGCTTGCATATCGCAACACAACGATGCAGGAAAAGAAGACTCTTGTATTGCGTGTATACATCACAGAAGAAGATCGAGATTGTATTAAGAAAGCACAGAGAGAAGCAGGAAAGAAGAAAGGAGCGATACAGCCCGAAGATCATGCTCAGGGTGACCCAATGAGCCAACAGTTCATGTTTGGAACTCTTTACCATTCAAATCATTGCATCTGAAATTCAGTCTTAGTAACAACCAGGGCATCTTTATAACCCATAATCAGTGGTTGCTCCTTTACTCTATAAAACAGAATCAGCTTCTGCTGCAGCACAGCATGGGAAATGTCTTTACTGCAAAGTGGTTTACTGGGTACCAGTCTTCCTCTCTTCTTTCTCCTGAATTTAATTCAGCTAGAGATATCCTGGAAAAAGACCAGCATAAGCCTTGAGAACAGCTGAAATAAGCAGCGAGCTGCACTGTCCTATCAAGATCAAAGTTCATCCATACTCAGAAAAGCAAAACTGGAGGGACATTTTTTCCAAGGATTGAATGTGATCTGAAAGACTGGATCCTTCACAATCCCAAGGGACAATAAATACCAGTCCAGTCTGACCAAGAAATCTTTAGCAGTAATATAGAATCTTGCCTGAGCAAAATGTTTCCTTATCCAAGGAGAGAACCACTCATTTTCAATCTAGTGGTACTTTTTTGGGAGGTGTTGTATATAGTGGAAAAGAAGAATAAAAATAAGGAGAGCTTAGTGGCTGGGCTTAAAAATTAGCAGTTTTTGATCAGCTGTCTGTCTGTTGATTTCCTCAGATGGATATGCCCTTTTCAAAAAAGCTACTCTTTCTCTTATCCCAAGGAATGAATCAAAACAGAAACTCCACTTTAAATCAAGCTCTTTCTAACTTTCTTCCTCTGGAGAGAAGGAAACCAGATTCTCTGTGTAGGCATGGATTTATACACACATGGGCATCCAAAGTAGTAAACAGTAACCCAAGCATCTCTAGTTTTCAGCCTCCACATATCATAGTCATGTGTTCAAAGATAACCATAAAAAATAATTATTTTCCATCAGAGTGCTTGTAAAAGAGTTCTGTTTCTGACCTGTTGGGAACCAGCTGGTGCTGGCAGGGCAGCAAGGGCCTTTTTATCTCAAACCTCCAAATTTTCATCTCTTCGCACACGTAACTTTGCACCTCATTGCTCCTAATTGAGTGGTTTTGAAAACCCACCTAATAGAGCTATCCTTCTCTGCCATGGCCACAGTGTCAAAGAAAATAAGTTCCCAGACACTTCTGTCTATAAATAATTCTGCTGCCATAAGGTGATCCACAGGGAGTGTTGACAAGTATCTCATTACCGGCATAGTTCTCCATTTTCTATCAAATTGCTTGTTTCTTCTCCCAGCCCAAAAGCAAAGGTGCAGGACTGCAGGGCTTCCTAAACACCATTTCCAGTATCTTCTTCCTCCCATGATAGATGTCACAGCTGGCATGGGAGCTGTCATCTCCAGAATGGGGCTCAGGAGTGAGACTCACATTCACTTGAAATCTTCACAGCAATTTTCTGGAATGAAAGGATATCAGATCTAGTCACACAGCCAAACTCCAGTTTCGGTAACCTGCTAACTCCTGCTAACCCAAATTCCCCCTTCAGCAGGACACATGAATCTTCTTGGTAATGTTCTGCTTCAGTTTATCTCTGAGACAGGTGCATTTTGGTGGAGAAAAGGGATTTCTGTAGGTTTGCCATGAAAACCCGTTTTGAGTTTTGGAGCAAACACCATAATGTTGGCTTTACTTAGGTGAGCATCAACAGCCTGGTTTCCAGCAAGTAAGAGTTATTACTGAAATGGGAGCTTGGAGCAAAAAATAATGCAGGTATTCATAGTAGCTATTTGTCGAGGACCAAGAATTAGAATGGGAATGATTTCAGAAGTGGAAAAATATGTACAGCAATTGAACGGACTGTATGATGCAGACTTTACAGTTATTGTGCATATACACATTGTATGTTTCCCCAGAATTTGTATCTCCCGGACATGTCCCCGCTTGTTCACTTCCCTGCTTCCCTGCTGATTGGCCGGAGAAGCTGCAGAGAGGAGACAGCCTCCATTCGCCCTTTCCTTCCCAGGTTCCTCCTATGCTCCTCCCCCTTTTGCCTGTGTCCCTATCCTGGTTTGTCCCCCCGCTTGTCTGTCTCATGTTCTGGCCCTTTCCCCTCCTGAGCTGATAAAGAACCGTGTGCACGCTGGAATAAAGGATTCTACCGGCACCCTACCTTTGTGTTTTGGCCCCGTGCTGTGCCACGGCCCCATTCCCCCTTCGGACCACAGCAGCTATTGAACGGGACTCAAAGCTAAAAGAGGGTAGATTTAGATTGGATATTAGGAAGAAATTCTTTATTGTGAGAGTGGTGAGACATTAGAACAGGTTGCCTAAGAAGATATCCCATCCCTGAAAGTGTTCAAGGCCAAGTCGGATGGGGCTCTGAACACCCTGGTCTAGTGGACAGTGTCCCTGCCCATGACAGGGGGATTGAAACTAGGTGATCTTTCTTCCAGACCAAACCACTCTAGGACTCGATGATTCTAAACTTCAAGGACACAAAAATTACTGCCTGACTCCCCAGCCCAAACACCCAAGCAACCATGCAGTAGGTATTGCAGGCAAACCTTCACCTCTTGCTATCAGCTCCCCACAAACCATCACCGTGAAGTAAATAGTGCAGCACAAATTTAAAATTTCTACATTGTTTTTGTGCCAAGTCACCAAGTACTTGCATGCTCTGGTTTCTACCACCTTTATATTTAGTCTGTACTTAAACAAGCAAGGGACTTAAATAGCTGACAGCTTAAAAGCACCATCTTACACTCTTCTTCTTGCTTTGTAAACACAGACTTTACATCTCCCATAAACTACAGAGCACAGCTATAACTCAGTCTCCCCAGCACTGCTGTTTTTTTGCCTGAGTCCAGGGTATATTGTAGTCAGCTAAACTGCCTCTTTTTTCTTTGCCTTGAAATTTTTCTTTTTAACAGAAAATAGCTTTGTCCATCCTGAGGACTGCTGGGTACATCTCTTAGCTGGAACAGAGTTTCATCAAAGCAGTGTGCTCAAGTCAAGGCAGTACAAGGATATATATGACGATGAGATATGAGCCACAGCTTTTTATGACTAAGTTAGAGGAAAGAACTAGTTGAGCTTCTTGAGAACAGATCAGCTCTAATGGAAGAAGTAAATGTGTTGGTCTTAGCTTGGAAATCCCCCTTGCCAAAGAAAAATTCTACTGGTGCAAAAGGTCATGGGAGATGGATGGACGGATAGAGCTGGAAGATGTTAAATCGTACCTAACTTTGAAACTTTCTCTTGAGCATTTGGCTCAACAGAAGCTTCAAGGTGCAGTGCCCAGAGTGGGAAAGCCCTGAGCAAATAGGGTGCTTATGCCAAGGCCCCTGCCTTGGCATATGGGGCAGAAAAGCTTAATTCAGGGTCTTAGAGCACCATCTGCTGGCACCTTGCCCCCGAAGGAACTGGGGTGCGTTTGAAGAGCTGTGTCTGTGGAGGAAACATTGCTGGGAGCAGGAAAAGGCTGCTGAAGAAACCCCAAGGTCTCCTTTGAGCCTCCTGGGTCCTGCACTTTGGCCACAAAAACCCCCTGAAGCGCTACAGGCTGGGGACAGAGTGGCTGTAGAGCTGCCAGACAGAAAGGGACCTGGGTTTTGCATTGCTGGGTTAACAGTTGAAATCAATGATCTTAAAGGTCTTTTAAAACCTAAAAGATTCTATGTTTCTATGATTTGACTCCTCTTTTCAGACAGCAACCACAGCTCAGAAACTCTTTCAGCCTTGGAGCCAGGCCAGTTGAGCACCACTCATCACTACCAAGTGAACAGAGTCATAAAACAGGTATCATGAAATAAGAGGGTGGTCAGGTTGGGGTGTTATGCTCAATGGTACCTGTTTGGTTTGTGCAATGGTGTCTCCCCTTTGAAAAAGAAATAAGACTCTTCATTTGGGCCTCTGACCAATCTGGTCTATTGAAAGGTGTCCCTGTCCATGGCAGTGAGGTTGGAACTGGATGATCTTTAAGGTCTCTTCTGATGCAAACCGTTCTGCAGTTCTATGATTTAAGGACACACTATTTTTTTGAAATGGGTATTGAAAGATAATCTACTTTCCTATCTTCCCAGCACCCTTAGAGAATTAGACATTAATCTTGCATCCCAGGTTGCTGAAACAGGAGGTTTCCCGCCTGCTGGCAGCAATCCCCTCCCTCCCTTCCTCTCTCTCTCTCATGACTAGTCTCTCTGGGATAATAAGTAACTCCCATTAGTAAAATACCTAGATTCTGCTTTCTTGAGTCCTTGTCTGTCATGTAGATGAGCTCTAACTCTCAGCCATCTCCTCCTGTTCAGCTAAGGGCAAACCATACTGCCCAAGAGCTAAGGTAAAAGGTTTTACACCTTGGCTCCCCCTTTCCCCTGCCTCGCTGCACCCAAGGTTCTTGTCTGCACTTTCAGTTAGGAGGTATGTCAGGCTTGTGGAACCAAGCCTAGACTTTCCTGAGAAAACACACAAGAGTCAAAGGCATGTTTTGAAAATAAATATCAAAGCTGGCAAGCAAGGGTGACAGAAGATGGAAATGGCATTGTTAGAAGCTGGTAGGAATAAACTAAGAGAGGCTCTGCATGGCAGTTTCACACAGGACTCAGCCTCCTGCCAACAATATCTGAGGAATATTGCTCAAAGACCAAAAGAAAGAGCATTGAGTCTCAAGAAGGAAGGAAATTAGAAGTGTCTATCTATGTCACTCTGATAACATGAGGAATAATAATAGAGTAGGAGAAATAAGTGTGGAGAGAGGGTTAAAATAAAAATAACGAGGAGAAACTGGGCAACAGAAATGCACACCAGAGTTATAAAAAGAGACAAGGAAGGGAATTTTATTCATGAGCTTTCCAAATGCATTTGCCATTATCGCAGGCATGAGAATATTATTCTGCTGCTGTCAGGGGGCATGTGACAGGGCTCCAGCCGTCAGAAAATCACTGCCAGCTGTCAGAGGGCCAAGCCATTAAGGGCGATGGGCCAACACCAATCACAATGTCAAGAAATACACTCACTTGTCAAGAGATTAGCAGTCTGGCCTCCAAAGCCTTCAGAGACCGTTGGCTTCAAAAATGAAGACAGTCATGTGAATAGCACAGTCCCTGACAACGGAAGCCATGTGTAGAAATGCTCCTCTTAAGTACGGGAATAAGGAGTACAAGCAGGAAGGTGTTAAGCTATTTCTGATTGGCACATATGGAGCACTGAGTAGTAGAGAGCATCTTTGATGGCATAAAAAACCCCACAGTTTAATTTATTCAGAAGCACTGCTTAGCCCTTGATCAAATGGGCTGATATACAACACTAACCTCTGAGTGCATTGCAACTTTCTTTGGGAGGATTGGCATGAGAGAGTAGCAAATCTGCACTGGAACCTCACTGAATTTTATTCCCCTTTTGTTCAAGCATCAGCAATACCCTAATCTATGTCAGTTGTACCTGTTCATGAACAGGCCACGTGTTTTCAGTAGCAAAACTGATGCAGACAATTCAGTCCTACAGAAGTACAGTTCCCCAGCCTTGTTCAGAGGTGGGCCTAGAGAAAAGCCAGTCCTGTGACAAGCAGGACTTATTCTATGAGCCCTTTTCTTATTTTACAGGTGAAAAACCTCGATTTGGCTTTTGAAGTCTAGCGTACAGGAGAGTCACTGTATCCATTTCCCTGAGACAGTCACACTCCAGGTTGTACCAGAAAGCTACAAAGCTATTAATACAGATCACAGAAATCCCATAGCATTCATGGAGGGTATTTTACAGTTTGTGTTAAGCATATTGGGTCAAGTTTAAACTACACATAAGCATTGCCTAACTTTTAGGTCACAGCTACTGTGGCATTTGAAGTCAGATAACCACTGAGTGGTTCAGACTGTCCACAGCTGCCATGCTCAGCACTCAGTGCAGTAATTCCGTATTGTGTCATATTGACTTACCATTGGTGCCATAATGCTTTAACACAAGCAGAATTCAGAATATGATTCATGCCCATTATGTAACTTCACATGTTGTAATTAGGTGGTAATTCACTTTGTAATTAAATAATTGTGTTACACTTCAGGATGAAACTTTTCAGAAAAGTCATGATGGACCTGCTCTCACCTACAGTTTTGATATGAATATGTATGAATTTTGGTGTGTCATAGAATCATAGAATCATTTAGGTTGAGATCATTGAGTTCAATTGTTGACTAAACATCACCCTATCAAATAAACCATAGCACTTATGCGCCACATCAAGTCATTTCTTGAACACTTCCAGGGATGGTGACTCCGCCCTTTCCTTGGACAGCCCATTCTAATGCTTGATAACTCTTTCAGTGAAGAAATTGTTCCTGATGTCCCACCTGAACCTCCCCAGGCACAAATTGAGGCCATTTTCTCTTGTCCTGTCACTAGTAGCCTGGGAGAAGAGGCTGACTTCCACCTTCTTACAACCTCTTTCAGGTAGTTGTAGAGAGGCGTAAATTCTTCCTGAGCTTCGCCCCAGCTCCCTCAGCCACTCCTCATATGACTGACTCTCTAGACCCTTCACCAGCCTCGTTGCCCTTCTCTGGACACACTCCAGCACCTCAATGTTCTTCTTGTAGTGAGGAGCCCAAAACTGAACACAGGATTTGAGGTGCAGCTTCACCAGTGCTGAGTACAGAGGAACAATCACTTCCCTAGTCCTGCTGGTCACACTATTGCTGATACAAGCCAGAATGTCATTGGCCTTCTTGGCCACCTGAGCACACTGCTGGCTCATGTTCAGCTGCTGTTGACCAGCACCTCCAGGTCATTTTCCACTGGCTCACTTCCCAGCCACTCTGCCCCAGCCTGTAGCATTGCATGGGATTGTTGTGACCTAGGTGCAGGACCTGGCATTTGTCTTTACTGCACCTCATACAACTGTCTTTGACCCATTGATCCAGCCTGTCCAGATCCCTCTGCAGAGCCTTCCTGCCCTCTAGCAGATCAACACTCCTGCCCAACTTAGCGTCATCTGTGAACTTACCGAGGGTGCCCTCGATCCCCTTATCCAGAACATCAGTTGTGGGAAATATTGTCAAAGGCTTTAGTGAACTCCACATCCTTTCCCTCATCCACCAGGTGGGTCACCTGGTCATAAAAGGGGATCATGTTGTTCAAGCAGAACCTACCTTTCCTAAACCTGTGCTGGATGTGCCTGATCCCCTTGTTGTTCTGCATATGCAGTGTGATGGCTTTCAAGATAATCTATTCCCTAACCTTCTCAGGCACCAAGGTCAGTCTGATGGGTCTATAGTTCTGTGGATCCTCCTTCCAACCCCTATTATAGATGGGCATCACACTGGCCAACATCCAGTCATCTGGGACCTCCCTGGTTAACCAGGACTGATAATAAATGATGGAGAGTGGCTTGGTGAGCTCCTCTGCCAGCTCGCTCAGTACCCTTGTATGAATCCCACCCAGCCCCATAGACTTATGAGCGTCTAAGTGGCACAGCAGGTCACTAACTACTTCCTCCTGGATTACAGGGGCCTACTCTGCTCCCTGTCCCTGTCTGCCAGCCTAGGGGGCCCATTGCCTTGAGGGTAACTGGTCTTACTGTTAAAGACTGAGGCAAAGAAGGTATTAAGTACTTCAGCCTTATGCTCATCCTTGATGACAATGTTCATCCCTGCATCCAATAAAGGATGGAAATTTTCCTTGGCCCTCCTTTTGTTGTTAAAGTACTTATAAAAACACTTTTTATTATCTTTTACAATGGTGGCCTGATTGAGTTCTAGCTGAGCTTTTGCCTTTCTAATTTTCTCTCTACATGATCTAACAACATCCTTGTACACTTCCTGAGCTGCCTGTCCTTTTTTCCAAAGGTCATAAACTCGCTTTTCTTCTCTGAGTTCCAATGAAAGCTAACTGTTCAGCTAGGTCAGTCTTCTTCTCCAGTTCAGATTAGATATCAGGAAAAATTTCTTCACCAAAAGGATTGTCAAGCTTTGGAACAGGCTATCCAGGGAAATGGTAAAGTCACCATCCCTAGAAGGATTTTAAAGACGTGTAGGTGTGACACTTAGGGATATGGATTAGTGGTGGGCTTGGCAGTGCTGGGTTAATGGTTGGATTTGATCTTAAAAGGCCTTTTCCAACCTAGATGATTCTGTGATTCTATGACTCACTTCTATGACATCAGATCAACTTCTTGGAAGCTGATGCCATAAGAAAGCAGGATCCATGATACAAAATCTCCAGAAAATATCTTTTTTTCCCTGTCTAGTAATGACCTCTCCTATTGAGGCTGATCATCAACCATTTACTGTGGAAATAGGAGGACACAAGTCATTCCAGCAGAAAGTTCAAAGTGGAAATGTATTATTGCATTTATTTGTGTTTCCTTTTATCTCCGTTTTACTTCATAGGTCTGAATATCCAAGCTATGATAATAAAGTAAAATCGAATTGTCTAAGCAGCCTCTTTTATTAATGACTTGCTAAAGAAAAGAGTTTGGCTGAGGTGTAAGTTGGTTGGCTCACTGGTAGTTAACTGATATCCAGAAAACTAACAAACGATTTTGTCAAGTAAATAATGACTTGACCATCCTTTCCTCCTCCTTCCTGCAGTAAAAGAGAGAATTATAACATCACATGGGCAGAATGTGCTTCATTTCCAGGCTAAGTAGAAAAATTTGCATATGCTTGGGGTAAATATGCCATTTTCCCAGAGATCAAGGAAGAGAATGGCAGCTGCCTTCCCCACTGTCAGTGCAGTGCAACTGAAGATATTTCAATTTTAAAAAAATTCTTTTAATATTTGACATTTTAATATATCTGCATCTGCTTACCATTGAGACTGTTTTCTTGCTTCTAGTGGTTTTCTGCCTTTTATTCCAGAGCTTTTCAAGAGCAGCAATATGAGGAAATTGCTTTCCCTATCCGTGAGACCAAGTGCCAAGCAGTGCATAATTGGATGGAGAGGGTTTTATAGAACACATACATCACCTTCCAGATTCACACACTATATTATACAAAATACAGTTGATGAATGGTTTGTGGGTGCTTTCTTCCCGAAACTGAAAGTTATAAGAAAAGGGAGAAACAATGGCAATAGCTAAATTTTCTAAATCCATTCCCACTGCAGTTTTGGGATAAAAACCACTTCAGCCCTTCTCTCTCACAGACAAGATTAGCCTGTCTTCCAGCCATTTTCTTGCTTCTTGACAATATTTTTCCTTCAAAATTTGCCTTAAGTAACCCTCATAGCATTGGGAGTTCCATTCCTGCAATAGGTGGTCGCTGAGCAGTCCTTTACAGTCCCCAGCTGATCACAAGAGAGCTGGAGAGGGACTTTTTACCAGGGGTAATGTCTTTAAATTGACAGAGGGCAGGTTTAGATGTGTATTAGGAAGAAATTCCTTAATGTGAGTGTTGTGAGGCACTGGCACAGGTTGCCCAGAGAAGTTGTGACAGTCCCAAACCTGGAAATGTTCAAGGCCAGGTTGGATGGGGCTTTGAGCAACCTGGTCTAGTGGAAGGTGTCCCTGTCCATGGCAGGGGAGTTGAAACTAGATAATCTTTAAGGCCCTTCCAACCCAAACCATCCTATGATTCTGTGATTCATAGAATTTTGTATGGTCACACGCTTCCCAGGGTAGTGGTGGAATTACCATCTCTGGAAGTGTTCAAAAAAACATGTGGATATAGCACTAGGGGACAGTGTTTAGCAGTTAACATGGTGGTGTTGGATTAATGGTTAGACTCAATGATCTTAGAGGTCTTTTCCAACCTTAACGATTTCATGATTCTAAGACCACTTCCCATAAATGCCTCAATTCAAGCCAACTCATGTAAAAGCAAGTCCAAGCATCAATTAGGTATGAACCTTCCATGGATACTGTCAGGACAGAAAACCTAATTGGAGCTTCACTGACCTCAAACCAGAGTGGAGTGCTTTTCAGAAGAGAGTAAAGACTTAGGATTCATGACCTCACCCAACCTGATTCAGCCAAAAAAGCCAGACAGCTAAGCTCAATTCAATTCATAGAAACATAACCATTTAGTGCTTTTGAATGCAAAGCAGCTGAGCACCATATGGAGCATGACACTGTACTTAGGAAACTTCCAGTGATCCCAGGGCATCCTGGCCTTCAGCTGTTGCTCTGAAAGAATCTCCAATGACACAAGGTGCCAGCATTTAAGGAAGTGAACTGAGCCTTTGAGATTCAAATTGAGATTAACACACAAATAGTGTCACAAAGTTCACTGGAGTCTCTTCATATTGAACTGTATGTAAATTAGCAGGCAGAAAAAGACAGCTTGCTATATTTTTCCTAAAGAGAAAGCTGTTTACAAGTGTAAACACTGAATTCTTATGGCATTTCCTTCTGCTACTTTAAAGCACTAGAAGAATTCCAAAGCACAAAGGCAGACGGATTGCAAGATTTCTTTGAAACTCAGTGAGATTGAGGCACATGCCATTTGTGCCTCTGTAAAGTCTCCCTCCCATGATAGATTTTCATTTGATGTTTCAGCTTAAACTGGTGTACATTTACCATAGACATTTTGCAGCTGATAAGGGCTCTTATTCACATATAAGGGTGAATTAAGCTCAGATAACTGGAGAAGTTACTAGGCTGAGCTCTTTTTCCACACTTCTCCCAGTGTCAACTGTTTCTCCCTTGGGAATGGCTGAACAGCAGGTTTATCTCCGCCCTCACCAATTTCAGCCCTGCAATTTAGTGCAAACTGACATGAATTTTACTTCATACTAATACAATGGGTTGAAAGCTGCAGGTGCTTGGAGACTCCTACGCAGGCTCTGTGGTTACAGGGTAGTAACAACCAGGTGCAGAAAAGCTTCAGCCTAATCCACTACTAAAAAAAAAGCAAACTTCCTCATTTTGGTAAAATGGGACTTGCTGTGGATGGTATAACCTACCTCAGGTTTTGATATTAAAGGTGTTGGGATACAACTTGATAGGCCTGAGCAGAAAGGCTTGTGCAAGGAAAGAGATGGAGAGGAAAAATACCTCCCTAAAACTCACTTTGAGGATTGGATATAGGACTGAACCACCCTCTGCATGAGGAAATGTCCTGTCCCCAGCAGGTCACACCTCCTTTCCTAAATACCTGTCCTCAGCAACCCCTGCCTGTTTCCATCAACACTATTCAGGTGATTATATTCATATCTGAGGCCCATCAGTGCTGGATGCTCACAGCATCCACAGAGCTGCAATTTGTGATGCTGTCATTCACTACCACAATCAGTTGCCAAAATGCATACAATAGCCTTGAGAATATGACTAAGAAGAGTCATATTACACTGGGGAAATTATGAAAATGTTTATGGCTCTAGGACATGAGTCCTTGTGATGATAATTTACAAATGCCTGACTCCATGTAACACCAGCGCAGACATTTCTGCTTTACCTAGAGATGAACAAGTGATCAGGTCTGCTAAAGCCCACTGAAGTTTCTTTGATCAAATCCTTCTCCACACCAGGAAACAACTTCTCTTTTTCATTCATTCAGGTGCCAATAAGTTTCTGGGGTATTTCTTCAGGCATAATTATCTTCATCTCAGCCCCAGTGCTCATAAAGAACCCTCAAACTTCAAGGCACATTACAAAGACTCTGATTCAGCCCCTTATAATCCTGTTTTTAGCATCTTACTCATGCTATCTGCACATAAACCAATGGGATAAATTACATGTTACACAGGATCAGGCTTGCAGAATCTAGAGGTGTTAATGACCTTTTTCTGTAATCAGTACGGACTAGACAATTCAGAAAGCTGCCAATGACATTTTGAGATGTATTTAGAAACCAATATTATCATGGGAAGTGAGACTTTAGAGCTGAGAACCATGGCCTGGGATTTAACACCTAAGATGATGTAAATGTTATGGCCCAATAAAAAAAAAAAAAATTCTACAGGAGGGATGATCAGAGGGCTGGAGCCCATCTGCTACGGAGACAGGCTGAGAGAGTTGGGTCTGTTCATATCAGAGAAGAGAAGGCTCTGGGGAGACCTTAGAGCTTCCAGTACCTAAAGGGGCTACAAGGGAGCTGAAGAGGGACTTTTGACCAGGGCATTTTGCCAGTAATGGAGAGCAGAGTAATACCACGGTAATTTGAGCAATCAGATTTAATTCCTTTCTTCTTATACAAAGTGATGATGACTGCATCACGAAGCTCTGATGGTAGTTCACCTAGTTCCCAACAGCGCACCACAAACTTGTGAAATTTAGCATGGAGTGCTTGGCCCCCATGTTTCCAGACTTCGGGTGGAATTCCATCAACCCCAGCTACCTTGTCGATTTTCACCTGCTGTATGGCCTTGAGGGTTTCTCCTAAAGTGGGAGCAGTATCCAATTCATACTTCACTGGTTGTTGTATGATGGACTGAATTGCTGAGTCTTGGACTACACGGTTGGTACTGAAAAGAGTCTGAAAGTGTTCAGACCATCAATTCAGAATGGAGGTTTTATCTGTCAGCGTTTGACCATCAGCGCTGAGTAGAGGGCTTTGGACCTGGTATGTAGGCCCTATGCTGTTTTCAGGGCCTCATAGAATCCTCTGTGATCACCCGTATCTGCGCATAGTTTAGTTTTTTCAGCTAGATTGGTCCACCACTTGTTCTGGATGTCACGGAGTTTCTGTTGGAGCTTGCTGCATGCAAGACGAAAGGTTGTTTTTCTTGTGTGACAGGATGGCAGTGCAAGGTGTGCTTGGTGAGCGGTTCTCTTCTTCCTCAACAATTCCTGGATCTCTTGATTGTTTTCATCAAACCAGTCCTTGTTCTTCTTGAAGGAGAACCCTAAGGATTCTTCAGAGGACTGCAGGATGCTGTTTTTAATATGGTGCCAAAGTGTTTCAGGTGAGGCATCTGTAGAATCTATGGAATGGGTTTTGAACCTAGTTTGAAGATTTGCCTGGACTCTGTCTCTCACTGTGGCTGATTGGAGATTGTTAACTTGGAGTCTCCTCCTTGGGATACTGCCCCTTTTAGGTTTGAATTTAAGATTGAAGTTAAGTTTGCAGCACACAAGCCGATGGTCTGTTTGGCATTCTGCGCTGGGCATCACGCGGGTATGGTGGACATCACAAACATCTCTCCATTGCACCAAGACATAATTGATGAGGTGCCAATGCTTAGATCTGGGGTGCATCCAAGTTGTCTTCAGACTATTTTTCTGCTGAAAGATAGTATTAGTGATGGGGAGTTGTTGCTCTGCACAGAATTCTAGCAGAAGTCGACCACTGTTGTTGCAGTTTCCAACACCATGCTTGCCTAATATTCCTTTCCATGCTTCAAAATTCTCTCCTACTCTGGTGTTGAATCACCAAGGATAATGATCTTATCATCTGCAGGAACCTTTTGGGTAAGGTGGCGCAGGTCTGTGTAAAATCTATCTTTCTCAGCAGGGTCCTATTTTATGCAGAAATGAAACAATCAGCAGCACAAGCCATGATAAAGTATTTGCATAGAGCAGAGAGAGACAAAAATGTTCTTCTTCAGGTGTCATTTCATGAATTTCACTGATCACAAAAATAAGCTGAACATGTGCCATTTGTGAACAGCAGCCCTTTTCCATTCCCAAGCAAAATACTACTGGATTCACACACTAAATTAACAGGACATATCCCTCTAGTGGTGTAAACTGACATGACTCAATTAACCACCGATCAGTCAGGCCATGAGGTTTCAGGGCAACATAAAACTGTGTGGAAAGAGGATCCTTAGCCACAGGCAACCTGAGGCCACAGGAAACTACTTCATCAGCATAAGTACATTTTTAGCGTTACTGAAAATAAGCATTTCAGGAGCTTTATGTTTGTTTTTTGTTATTTCAAAACCAAGATATTCCCTCCATAGGTCATACAGATCAGAGAAAGAAAATACAACACCTAGACAGAGGTAGGTTTGACCCTTTAATCAGATAGACCACATTTAGATGCAAATAACTTCAGGCTGTAACATTATATCCAATGCAGTAATGGACATAACAATGCATAGCTCAAGGTTACGGAGGAAAAGTAATGCTTTTGATATGTATTATTGTAACAGCTGAGATGGTCAAAGCTGGTGTTGTGGAAGATGAATTTACCTCTATAAAATATTTTCAGGCTGCCTCTTCAATACTATCCTTCTGAGGACTGAAAGGTTCATCAGAGTTCAACAGCAGAGCACCAAACCGCAGAACAAGTCAGAAGTAAATGCATATTGTGATGGAAAATACTACAGAAATGTGCCAAATAAATAAAAATTCCCCAATGATTCAAATTAAGGGGCTAGCTAAGCATTCTTATTGTCTTTCTATGGACATCAGAATGGATGACAACCCACATTGTTGTTTCTGTCTGCCCCATACAATCTTCCATTAATTTATCTCACCCATTTTTAAAGCCAGTTTCATGTCTGACTTCTGTTTCAGTTGTGGTGACAAATCTTCTCATGGCCAGCATGCATGTGATGAGAAAAGAAACAAACATCAATATTTTTAATTATTTATTTAAAACCAATTGTAATTCAGTATTACAAAAATTTCCTGCTTTTTTTCCATATTGTTCTCATTTTTATTCTTGGTGAGCAAATATTTATCAGCTAATATTTAAGATATTTCATAGTTCTTTCTTTAGTTTCTGAACAACTGCAATTTCAAACTTTGAATTATTTTTCTGTTAAGAACTTTTAACCTTAAAATAGTTTACCATGGTAATAAAAGATAGATTAGAGCCCTACAAATTTCCTTACTATATAAACAGAACCTTCAAAAGTCTGAAAAGCTAACATGCATCAAACAGGCCAAAATCCTCTTCATTGCTTACAGCCACTTTTCTGCATCTGGATCAGTCTGGTACTCTTCCTGCCCTCAGTTTTGAAAGTCTAAATTTCAGAAGTATAATCTAGGTCAGAAAAATATATAAAGTCAGGTCTGCATATAAAAATCCACAGTTATTTGATGTTGTTTTGACTATTTAAGTGTATCGTTATTGCCATCACTAAAATAAATCTTGCTTTGAAGGCTGTATAACACTATGACAAATAGTGATATATGTTAAATATATCTCTGCCTAATGCTGAAAGCAATGATATATAAACTGAACTGCAAAAGGCAGGCTAGTCTTCATGATAGATGTATACATTCTGAAATTTACACTAGGAAAGGTCTGTGTTTAGATTGGAGTTTTATAGTTTACAGAAGGGGAGGTGAGGAGAAATAAGATGTGGGAAAAGAGGTTTGTGTGTTTAGAAGTGGGTATAATAAATTCTGCTGACCAGCAGGGTGCAGGCACTGTGTACAACCCCCAAGGTCTGCCCCAAAGCTTCTCATCCAGTCTTTGGACCATCTTCTGAAACATGAAAACCACACAGTACTATGAGGCCTTTACTGGTGCGCTTTTTTCTTTTCCCATGTGTTTTGAGTCCTTCCCTTTTTAGATTCTACTTGCCTCTGGATACCAACTCTGCTTGAGAAGCAGTTTGCATATTATGGGTGTAAGTATAGTACACGTAGTAAGCACTGAGGAAACTAAATAAGGCATCAGATGAGAGGAAAACCCCCGTGTAGTAGGCAGTGCTATAAAAAACCTTCCTCCTCTCAGCCCACGAGTACAAGGAACACTTGCCTCTTCATTGCCTTAAGGAAGAAATTCTTCACTGTGAGGGTGGTGAGGCGCTGGCACAGGTTGCCCAGAGAAGCTGCAGATGCCCCTTCCCTGGAATTGCTCAAGGCCAGGCTGGATGGGGCTTTTGAGCAACCTAGTCTACTAGAAGGTGTCCCTGCCCATGGCAGGGGGGTTGGAACTAGATGGCCTTCAAAGTTCCTTCCAACCCAAACCACCCCACGACTCTGTGAATCCTGCTCTAACAACACGAAGGCAGCACGCAGCCCTGCTCACACTACAAACTCTCCCTGAAGTCTGCAGGGAAAACCGGTGAGAAAAGCTGAGGGAGAAAACCTCAGTGCCTCCAAACTGGTTTGAAAAGAGGGCGAGGAGGGCGCCGTGATGTTGCCTGTCCCGCCTCACCCCCACAGGGCCATGGCGCAGGCTCCTTAAGAGCCAAACGTGCCCCACTCCGATCCTTCCCCACAGACTCCCTAAATCCCTCCTTTTTCCCGCAAAGCTCTTCCCCTGCCCCTAGCTATCGCTCCCCCCC